>NC_136499.1:38224475-38296975 GCF_053919585.1 Euprymna scolopes
CGACGGAGAGCGGTGGACGGTGGAGTGGGCATGGAAACATCAAGCGCCATCGCTGACAAACAGGGTGGCGTGCTACACAAATTCGCTTAGAGGAGGGGCGAGAAAGGAGTTTGAGCAGGAAGTCGACCGATGGATTGAGGAAGGGATACTGATGCCTTGGACGGATGATGTGGAGTCGGGCATTTTGCCGTTGATGGCCGTTCTGCAAACAACTAAAGGGAAAGTAAGACCGGTCCTGGATTTCCGAGAGCTGAACGGCCATGTTAAGTGCCATACGGGAGGCGACACCGTAGATGTGTGCAGTGAGACCATTAGGGAATGGAGGCAGATGAATGGCGCATCTACATTGGTAGATCTAAAATCTGCCTATTTGCAACTCCATGTTGCCAAGAAGCTCTGGAAATATCAGTTAGTCAAGTACAAAGGCAAAACCTACTGCCTTACACGAGTAGGGTTCGGGTTAAATTCGGCACCCAAGATTATGTAAACTATCCTCAGGAAGATTCTGGAGACAATGGGAAAGGGAGATGGGGTAGTGAGCTCATACATAGACAACATTCTGGTGAATGAAACTGTGGTAACTGCCAAGGAGGTGGTAGCTCATTTGAAGAAGTTCGGCTTGGTCGCCAAAGAGCCGGAAAAATTAGACGGAGGGGCTGCTTTGGGCCTAAAACTGAAACGAGGTGCGTCAGGCGGCCTAGAGTTTCGCAGGGGAAACGAAATCCCACAACTGAAGCAGGAGCTCAACAGACGTGAACTTTTTTCCATATGCGGAAAGTTGATCGTACATTACCCCATTGCTAGCTGGCTTAGACCAGCATGCAGCTACATAAAGAGACACGCCGAAGGACAAGGATGGAATGATAAGGTGGGAGAAAGAACGGTAGCCATGATGGAAGAGCTCCTGAAAGAAGCAGAACGGCAAGACCCAGTCCGGGGAACCTGGAACATACCGCGAACATTGGATGGAGTCGTGTGGTGCGATGCGAGCAGCATTGCAACAGGGGTCGTTTTGGAAATTGGAGGAGTAGTTGCAGAAGATGCAGCCTGGTTGAGGAAAAAGAATGACGTCAGCCACATCAATGTGGCGGAATTAGACGCGGCAATAAAAGGAGTCAATCTGGCCTTGAAATGGGGACTACGTGACATCTGCATCAAAACAGACTCCGCCACGGTGTTTGCTTGGCTAAAGTCTCTCATTTCAAGCGAAAAAAAGGATAAAAACGAGAGGGGCTGCTGAGATGTTAGTGAAGCGCAGGCTTGGAGTGCTGGCTGAGCTGATGCAAGAATTTTGTTTGAAGCTTCGCGTAGACATGGTTGCTTCTGAAAAGAACCGAGCAGATGCTCTCACAAGAGTGAAGAAGAGTTGGCTGTTGCCAAAGAAAGATGTTGTTGCTGCATCGGATCTAGATGATGTTGGTGTGCGAGAACTGCACAATTTGCACCATATGGGGGTAGAGAGGACTTGGTACTTAGTGAAAAAAGTCGACCCAAGGATCACCAAGGAGCAGGTGAGGCAAGTGGTCAGGACATGCGACAGATGTCAGTCGATTGATCCTGCTCCAAGCACGCATGAAGCTGGCCAATTGGAGGTGAGTGGGACCTAGGAGAGACTGGCATGCGATGTCACCCATTACAGGGGTGGACTTTACCTTACCATGATTGACTGTGGGCCCGGGCGATTTGCTCTATGGAAGAAGCTACGTGGAGGAACAGGCAATGAAATAGCGGCAATCTTTGATGAGGTGTTTTTGGAGCGAGGCCCCGTGGAAGAGTTGTTAACCGACAACGGGACTGCGTTCAAGTCAGTAGCAGTGACAGAAGTACTGAAGAAATGGAAGATCCAACAATTTTTCAGACCTGCCTACAGACCCAGTGGCAACGGGATCGTAGAGAGAAACCACCGCACCATAAAGGCAGTTGCGGAAAGAGGAGGCACCTCACCTGAGCAAGCCGCCTTCTGGTATAACATGTCGCCTAAACTGGGACAAGTACCAGAGACGGCCCCGCAACTGTCAATGTTTGCATATTCCTGGAGGCATCCCAGGGTGGAGCCGGCAAGCCGAGAAGTAGAGGCCACAGGGACAATTAAACTCGGGGACGAGGTATGGGTGAAGCCACCGGGGGCGCGCTGCACCACACAATGGAGTAGGGGTCGCGTAACTGGGAGGAACACTAGTAACAACATTGTGGTGGGAGGAGTCCCGAGGCACATTCTTGACGTCAGACCAGTGGAGGGCGAAGCAGTGGAGGGGAGTGTGCAGCCACAGGAGGAGGACGAGACACCTCAGAGGCCAAGTAGAGAGAGGCGACCGCCACAGTGGATGAGAGACTATGAAATGTGATCTTGAGATCAGGGAGGCATGTGGTTAGAAGCAAGAAAGAGAAGTCTTACCGTGGGTGCTCAGCGAGTGAGAACAGGCGAAGAAAAGGAAGAACAAACATGGCGGCCAGCATTTTTATTTAGTCCGTTCTCGCATAATCTCGTGTGTGCGTGAAGATGGAACCTATAAAACGATGTTCATTTCTGGGTGCTGGGCGATGATTCCCGGCCAGCCAAGAGAGAAGAGACAGAGGACTGTAGCGATAATCTTTCTTGAACATTCCGTTTGTGTATTTGAGGTGACCCCCCCCCATTTTACGTCACGCAATAATAACTATGTTTTAACTTTTAGGATCTTTTTATGGTAATCTATTCTGAGAAAGCCTGATTTCCCTTGATATAATAAACAAACAACAAAGAATAATGAGCATCACAAAATAGAATATACGTAGAAGCGGGAACTTTTACACTATAAAGCTACAGGTACGGGGAAACAGTCAGCAGGAAGAGAGTTTCACATGATATCAGTTCTTGGAAAGGATACGAAGTTGTATTACAATGAAAACAATGGATTGGTGAGGATTACTAGACCCGTAAAGGAAGCGTCGAATAAATCATACAACTCTAGCAAATACAATCCAAATATTTTTATATATTTTCTTTAAATTTACTTTGAAATATAAGTTTCACTAATAAAACAAATGATATTTTAGAAAATAAGGTCCGTTAATCAAAATATGTAAAGTAGGTTACATTTAACCAGAAGTATACGTTGACATGAAATCATTCAAAGTTTTTTTTTTGTTTTTGTTTCATATTAATACTATAGAAACACATTATTTTGTATTAAGGGTTAGTATATTATTCATTTAATTTTCTTTTTCATAATGTGTTTAATTGTATTTAGTGTTGAAAAAAGAATACTAGTTATATAACAATGATTTATTCGTTAAATTTTATAATATTTCAGTTCGTTTTTTAATAATTCTTAGACTTCTCGCTAATGAACCGGTAGACCGTACCCTCAAGCTTCGGCAGATTCCTACGTAAAACATAAATAAAATATTTTATATATCCTCACTATAAATTCAGCATCAGAATGTGGGTATAGAGTGGAAATAAAGCCAAGAACTACCATCCTCATCTGCATTTTGTTGAGTAGTCAATAAATGGGACTGGGTGGGTTCGTGTCGCCTTTTACTACATCCAATCTAGTTACTAAGTTTTTTTTTTATTATAATTATTAACTCAATCTTATTTGTGTCATTGAAAACATGCGACAGTTTACAACTTCGTAATGCAATAATGAGCATCATAGTTTACGTCTGCAGAATATAAAATACTGCACTCCCAGAAGTAAATCCTCTTATGTTTTATTTAAAAGTAAAGGAACTAAGAGTGTTGCAGTAGTACAATAAAAATGATCGGCATACGTGCTCTAGGTTTAATTATTTATTTTTACATTGTCCTTAACATGCTCAATGCACCCTTACTAGCGATAAGCAATTGCTGTTCATAGTCGTCCCATGAGTAATGCCTACTATTTTTAACAAGCGTATCGTTTGAGAGTGAAGGCGATTACATTAAATAGATATCAGATTTGCTACATAATTAAGTCACCTGAATTGGTTTTATCAAGTTAAGTTTTTAAAATAAATATGTAGTGTCGTTTTCCGAAGTGCGAAAAATATATCGGACCGCCCTGTATCAGTAATATTCTGTTATGCAAGAATATATATTTAACAAAGTAAAGCTTATAAAGATAAGACAAATTCATCTACAGGAGCAAGTATCATAATTTTATAGTGACCCATATATTTGTTGTACCGTTACTAATATATATTGCACCTAATTGTAATATTTCTAAACTGATTTTTGCCATATTATCTCATTGATTTAGTCTTATTGTATAGGTAAATGTTATAAAGAGTTCTTATCTCTAATACCTTTTTTATAATTCTGTTTTTTATCTATAATGCATTTTGTATAATTCTGGACATTTTCCTTTTTCGATGAGAAGCATTTAGCTTCGAAATACCATTACTTGAACAGGTTTATGTTGTTGTTTTTTAAATTTTCCTTATTGGTTTGATATTTTGATAAAGTTATATATGGTGTTTTCCTAATCTTTTATTCAATATACACATACACACATATACAAACACACATAAACAAACACACTACAAACACACACAAACTACACACAGACACAGACACAGACACACACACACACACACACACACATATATATATATATATATATATATATATATATATCCACTTATCAAGACCCGCAAACTACTCGAAGATAAAAGTTTATGTGTACAGTATCAATGGGACAATATCATTGTTATTGTTAGTATTTGAAACTTGGTAAATTGGATTACTAAAGGCGACGGCAAATAAAGACCTTGTTTACATTGAACTTGAAGACAACCATATTGTCGTCAGCTGGAAAGCAGGAAAACGAAAGAGAATTCCACAAGTGTGCAGTTCTTTATTTTTACATGGAGGTCACCACTTATCAAGGCCCGGAGGTCACTCAGGGATAAGGCTTATTGCGTGTACAGTAATCAATGAGATAGTATTGTAGTAATCATTAGTATTGGAGTGTCTTACTTAAGGGGGCGGTTTGTCAGGAATTTGTTTATATTGAAGTTGAAGACATGCAAATTGTAGTCAGGTGGGAAACAGGCAAACAGAAGAGAGTTCCACAGCGGTGCACTTCTGAGAAAGAAGCTCTGGTCATGGAGTCTACGTTTGGATTTAAGCACAAATTAAGATTGGGGAAAATTATTGACAGTAGTTTCAGCCAGACGGGTGTTTCTCGTGAAAGATCAGCGAGGGGGGGAACTAGAGATTGGAGCTCAGACGAGCACTTGCCATAGAAATTACGATAAAACAAAGACAGGCTCGCAACATTTCTAAAAAGAAGCTTTGTTCATGGAATTTGCGTTTAGGTTTAGGTACAGATAAAGAGTCGGGGAAAATATTGAGAGCGGCTTTAGCTAGTTGAGAGTTTTTAGTGAAATTTTGGCGAGAGGGTGGGCCATAGTTTGGGGCTCAGACGAGCACTTGCCGTGAAAATAACTATAAAGCAGAGATAAGCTAGCACTGTTTCTTTTGTGGGAAGGAGGTTGCAGTGAAGAGGAAATGGCTCCCATAACATGCCTACGAAGTCTATTTTGAACACAGTAACGGCAGGACAAAGTGCTTCTAGCGAAAGTAAGATTTTTCAAAATATATTTTACTCTGTTTCTGAAAAACTAAGCGGGTCATACATTTTATTACATGAAGAATATATTTTCAAGTATTTGTATTGTTTTCTTTTTTGTTTTCTTAACCTCGTGTATCCAGAGGAAGTCTCGAAATAACAATGTTAATGAACACATAACTTGATTTGTTCCTTTTCTATTTCGGTGTTTCGTCGAATACTATTTCAATTATTCTCATATATATATATATATATATATATATATATATATATATATATATATATAGAGAGAGAGAGAGAGAGAGAGAGAGATATCTAAAGATTAAGTTGGATGAACGAATTAAGTCGATAGAGAGTTGGTATCTAATTGGGCCAGCGTGTTGACTTTAAAGAAACGGTTTTTACACAAAATGTCTTCAGATTAGACATTTTGACAGCGGATTCCTTTTATTTCTTTATAATGATTATAACTTCTCATTCGAACAGTTTCAGAAATCTCAAAGGAAACAATAATTGACAAGTGCTCCTACTGCTTGGTGACATCGCTGTCCTCTCTCTCTCTCTCTCTCTCTCTCTCTCTCTCTCTCTCTCTTTAAGATTTCAACAAGCAGCAGTGCATCGTTGACACAGAATTAAAACATTAATAAGGCTAAATGTGTTTTACAGGAGAAAATATCGTCGATGTTATCAGGAAAAAAGAATTTAGAGAGAATAATCAACAAGAACTAAAAGATTAAGCATTACATCAGCAGTTATTATGGAAACGTAACCCTCATATCTTAATGATAAATTAAGTTTATTCATTTTATTTCGTAGTTTATTCTTACTTATATTATTCATATGAATATATTTATAATTTTTGCGCACTATATATCTCTTTAATTTATTTCTGGTAAATTTTTGTCCGTCGGTGTGTCTCTTTATATATATATATATATATATATATATATATATATATATATATATACATATATATATATACATATATATATGTATATATATATATATATATGAGCAAACAATTAATAAAATATGTTAAAAATACTTTGAAATGAGGTAAAAACATATTTAATCTGAAAAGGAAACACTAGATAAATGGATAGTCCTTAATCCGCGGAGTTTCGAAGAAATACTCTCCTTCTCATCAGAGGGTAGGAATTAGCAAAATGCGGGATCGGATTTTGCATACAGAAGTATTTGATAAAACAACAAGTAAGTCAAAGATCTTACTTGTAAACATTTTATATATATATATATATATACATACTTATATATATATATACTTATATATGTATATATACATATATATACTTATATATATACTTATATATATATACTTATATATATACTTATATATATATATTTATATATATATATACTTATATATATCCATACACTTATATATATATATATATATATATATATATATATATATATATATATATATATATATATATATATGAATTGTCTGTGTATGCGTAAGTGGGTGGTTGCGTGTGAGGGAGTACATTTCCCTACGAAACTTCTCAAATTCCACCAATATTTCTCTAAGTAAATATATTTTCTAAATATCTAGATAAATAAAACAGACACATTAAAAAGGATTTTTTTAGCAGGAACACAATGCGACACATTTACATATTTTGTTATTCCTGTAAATAAATATATTTTTAAATATCTAAACCGTTTCCTAACATATATATCATATTAACTTAAATAAAATGTTTATTTAAAAAAATTATAGCTGCATTAAAGAATAAGTTATAAAAAATAAGTAAACAGTTTACGAAGGGACGTGAAACTATTGTTTCCATTTTGTTATTCCATACCTGAATTGAATGGTGTGAGTGCCGCTATCGACGGGTTTGAAAGGTAGTATGTCGTGTTATCCAAATTTCAATACTGTCTAACCGGATTATGCAATCCCATTAACATCTCAGATGTTAGGAGTTTATCAGAGAAGTCCGTTTGTTAAAGCATATTTAGAAAAGCTTTCAAAGTGCAGTACTATATAAAAAAAGGCTAATAACTATAAGATATAATATTCAAATAGTCTGAATTCAAACCTTAAAATGTATTAAACGTAATTTTAAGGAAACTAGATATGTTGAGATTTATATTCTATAAAAGTTATATTAAAAAATGCTTGGTATAAAGAAAAATTAAAGTAAATACGTATGCTATATAGAAGAATGGAAGGTAATCAGTAGGAGAATAGAAATATAAAAAAAAATATATAAAGGAATAAGCAAACAATATTAAACGATAAGGATGAACAATAATAAATAAAACAACACCAAAAGATAGAGATGCAGTAATTTCGAAATGTCAAATGAATGAAAGTTTGATAGAAAAAATAATAAAAAAGGACAAAAGAAATATAGCGAATCAAATGAGAAAAAAAGGGACAGAAGATATTGCAGAAGACCAGAAAAGAGGAACTACAACTTAGTAATAAAATGATTACAAGAGAGAGGGAGAAATAGGCAAATAACACTTGAATAGCGTAAAGGGGAGATGAGAACCAGGACATGCATGATGTCAAACACAGTGTTACGAATAAATTATGACGACCTGTGGAAGATATACGTACATACTATTGCACACAAATACTTATAGATGTACATACATATGCGAAATCGCAAAAACGTACCACTCCAATTTGTCAGATTCTTACGGTTTATGTCATGCAGAGGAGAAAACACACATCTGAGAAAATAGACAAAACGCACACACAACAGGGGCCATAACCAAACTCAAATATATCACTGACTTTAGGTACATATATAAAAACTTATATATATATATATATATATATATATATTTATATGTATATATATATATATATACATGCACTTATATGGACAGACATATCTGCTGATGTGTATATATATGTGTGTATGTGTGTACAACTATGAGTATATATATATACACATACATATGCACATATATATATATATATTGTGTGTGTGTCTATGTGTGGGGGGTCAGGTATGTATACCTACAAAATTAATATGTTTGGATACAGTGGAAATACGCAAATGCATATAAATATATGTGTATGTGTGTATGAGAATATATGTATACATATATATATATATATACATATATATATGTGTGTTTTTGTGTGTGTGTGTGTATGTGTGTGTGTATAAACACTAAGAAGCAGCCCGGTATTGCCCGTTCATAAAATACGCTTCAACATGATATTTTGATTAATGCAGATATTGCATTTATTATTATATTATATTGAACGAACTATAAAGTAATGGTTTAAAAAGTTTTTAATTATAACTCGTGTGCCACCACCGAGAATCGAAACAAAATCGTTAAGCTTATTATTTACTTTTTGCTTTGACGTTAATGCTTGATTTATTAACACATGTTTGCTTCAAGGCTAAAAAGGAAAACAGGAGCCAATTGCTACTACAGTGCTCGTGCCTATTCGTAAGGCCGTCGTTCGATCTCCACCTAGCAACTATAATTTTTTTTTCATTTTCTCACTTTGGACCGATTTTTTCAGACTAAACCCAAACATAAAGTTTCGTATGGGTTCAAATACCATTTATATTAAGTTCTATGACTGTAGACAAATAACTGACAGATACGTTAGTAGGAAATTATTTTTTAAACAAATATATATATATATATATATATATTCTCTCTCCCTCTCTCTCCCTCTCTTTCTCTCTCTCTCTCTCTCTCTCTATATATATATATATACATGCATTAATACATATGCAAAGAGTTTTGTGTTTACTATGAACTTTTTACGTGAATATTACGAAAGTATAAATCCTGTAGAATATGTGCATGGGTATAATGACACGTAATAGTAAATTAAGATGATCATTCCATTAGAAAACCGAAAAATCTAATGAGCAATTAATTTGAATGAATTTTTGAAAGAATATGCAAATTAGCTAGATTGTTTGATAGTGAATCGAATTCCAAGATTCGTATATAACGCAACTGTATTTTCTGTTCAAATAAATAGAAAAATGTATTTTGGATATGTATATCAATACGCAAAAACCCATAATTTATAGGAGTATAGATAGATATGCAAGTGCGAATTTAAATGAGTAACCTTCTCTGTATATTATGTTTAAGTGTAATATGCACACACACACACACACACACACACACAGATATATATATATATATATATATATATATATATATATATATATATATATATATATATATATATATAAAGGTGCCGTCAAGAAGTTTTCAGACTATTTTATACAGGCATTGATAATTATCGTAGACGCTTGAAAATTCAGTATGCTATTGATATATATAAGATGGCTGACTATTTTGTTGAGTTCACATTATAATATACAACTAAATCAGGAATTGGAATGCACCCTATAAAGCCTTTCATAGTCAGTGATTTTCAAAAAATTAATCAAGATGTGAGTACACTTTAGAAGAACGATATGCGAAAAAATATGTTCTAAACTTGGGGAAATGCAATGAAAATGTTTCAGACAGCTTTGGTCCATCTTGCATTAATCGAACATCAGTTTTGTGTGGCATAAGGGATTCATGGAAGGCAGGGAGTATGTGAAGAATGATGAGAGAGGTAAGAGTAGTAAAGACGACAGAACACCAGAGTTGGTTAGCCATCTTCTGAATTTCATGAATAAGGACCGCCGTGTTTCTATAGAGATAATTTGTGCATAATTTGATATCAGTGTAGGGACTGTATACACATATTCGTGAGGAACCGATGATGCGGAAGATGCGCAAAGTTTGTCTTACGAGTATCCAAAGAAAGCAGATCGGAAAGAAAAAAATGGTCGAGCTGATTAATTCATTTACCGCAGTTTTTGATCGTCCGGTGACCTGGATCTACTGCTATGTCTCAGATAACAAGATACAGAGTGCTTCCTGACCTAATAATGCCAGACAGAACAAACTCAGAAACTTATGGTGATCCTTTTTTGACATGGCATGGTCTGCATGCACTGGGTTTCCAATGGACAGACAGTTTACAATGGATACTATGCTATGGTTTAAGGGGAGTTCAGGATGGGATTCCACCGGAAGAGACCAGCACTTCTTAAATAGTGTAGGTGGCATTTTCATAACAACTTCATCTTTGTCAAAGATTATTTGACAAAGATGGGCATCAAAACAGTTTCTCACTCTTCATATCGTCCATTTTGTGAAGATAAATGGTGCTGTGGTGAGAGTCATTGACATAATCACACAAGGGTACTTTCATGGGACCCAACAGAAGTTTTTGGACCGGTACAATAATAGCATTCCAGTCGGAGGAGATTATGCATAACACCCAAAATGGTTGGCATGTGGCAGCGTGGAATTGGAATTTCTCTTCCCCAAATACCATGTTTATCATGTAAATAATCGACTGTTTGTTAACTTAAAATGGAAAGATCATCTGAAGAAGTTGCTGGCGACAGGATATTTTTTATTGGCACATAAAACGTAAAATTGCCTTGCCACTAACGAAACAGCTGTAATGAAAAACATCCAGGTGAAAATAAACAAAACTTATAAAAAAGATAAAGTTAGTCTTTGAATTTCAACAAAATTTTGCACTATATATGCTATGCACCTATTAAATAGATACATTGAGCTTAATCAAAAATTAACGGTGATTAGTTATTTAACAATCGACCCGTTAAACGAAAACGGTATACATTAAAATTAACGATATTTCAAGAAAAAAACATTTATTATGTATATATATATATATATATATATATATATATATATATATATATATATATATATATACAAGAATAAAAAAGCATTGGAAATGCAAAAGGATATAGGGATGGTATGCCAAAAAGTATACAAACAAGATAGCTATGAATGGCTAGGCACATGGAAATAGAATTGCATCCAAAGTATAGCCCTATAGCTTTTCTCCAATCTTCATTCCGTGCCATCATTACAGTTGTAAAAAGCTATAGGGCTATACTTTGGATGCAATTCTATTTCCATGTGCCTAGCCATTCATAGCTATCTTGTTTGTATACTTTTTGGCATACCATCCCTATATCCTTTTGCACTTCCAATGCTTTTTTATTCTTGTTAATTAGTATTTTTACTTACAGTCTTATTTTTAAACTTACATTCATGATAGTATTGTCTTTTTTAGGAGGCGGCTCATTGCCGCCTCCATTAATAGCAGGTCGCTTCCTGCTGGGTTTTAGGTCTTTGGATTTTGGGCCTTAGGAGTTGCCTCTTGGTCCTCCATCGGTTCTATCTTACATAGAGAGTGCTACCGCCTCTCTGATAAAACAGTTAGAGTATTATAAAGTTCTAAAATGTTCATACCTTCACTATTAAATTTTTCTTGACTTTCTTGTAGTTTCTTTTGCGGTTAATTTAACTTATTTCCTTTGGCGTTTGGTGAGTTCTTAGAAGAACTGGTCTGATCTACTTTTCTTAGCGAGCGAAGAGATTCAGCTGCATTTAACAATGGTTGCTATAGTGTATTTTTGCGCATGCGTGAGAATTTCAAGTTTCCTTCTTATTTTTCAATAGTTTGACAGTAGTCATGTGTCTTTCTGCCAAGAGCGACAGACGTCAGTGTTAGCCGTGATCGTCTAGAGGTTAGGACTCCACGTTATGGCCGTGCTAACGCAGGTTCGCATCCTGGTCACAGCATTGACATTTTGTACATATTTTACAGTCCAAAATCTGAAGAATTATTTGTTTTTATAACATTGTTTTTTGACGTCGTACTTGCTGATAGGTTACTCTTATAACAATTTTGATCAACTGAGATAAAGATTTCGTGGTTTCATTAACGCTGGTGGGTTACTGTTTAAAGAAAAAACCTTAACGTTCACCTCAAATATTCAGCGTCCAAGAAATATAGGCCACTGGCAAACTGGAACGTCTGTGAGCATCCGGTGTATTATTTGGAGCTGTCCCTTTTGAGAGAAGTTCCGTGTTCGAAGTGGTCTGTCTACATTTGGTATATAGTGTTTAAAACTTGTTATTACACGTAATCTTATTTAATTTTGGAGTTAGCTAAAACGCGATGGGTAACTGCACTTCTCCGTGTAAAGAGCAGTCGATTGATGCTTGAACTGTTGACAGAGACCGTTCGTACACCGAGATACATCGTCTCAAAAGAAAGAAGAAAGAAGAAGAAAGAAGAAAGAAGAACAATTGGCCATTTTTGTACCCTTTTTTCTGCTCTCTTTTGACATTTTAACCGACGTTCTGACACTCGCTGGATTCGTAAGACACTTCTCTGTAAGAATATGTGCTTTTTGAAACTTATAAGTTGATTGTAGTTGAGATTTGGATAGTTTTGTTTTGTAGGCGTATATAGGCGTGTACGGGCCATCCCTATATAGAGAGTGCTACCACCTCTCTGATATATATATATATATATATATATATATATATATATATATATATATATATATATATATATATATATATATATATATATATATATATATATATATAGTGTATCACAAAATCTAGTACACCCGCCAAATTTCTTTAAACATTTAAGTATATATCTTCATAGGACAACACTGAAAAATGATTTTTTTTACACAATACGAAGTAGTCTGTCTGCAGCATATATAACAGTGTTAATGTTCCCCTCAAAATAACTCAAATATCACCATTAAAAGCTAAATCTCTGGCAAAAAAAGTTAGTACACCCCTAAGAAACTACACTCCTAAATGTCTAAACTGAGTAATATTTTTCTCCTCCAAGATGTGACTCATTACGCTAATTATTCCATGTGTTCCTAGTGAGCAGGTGTATCTAAAATTATAGTGGAGCTCATACACTCTTTTTTAACAGTCACTGAAAGTTCTAACATGGCACCATATGGCAAATAACTCTCTGAGGATTTTTAAAATCGTATTGTCTCGCTACATATAGTCAAGGCTACAAGAAGATTTTTAACACCTTGAAACTGAGCTGCGGCACAGTCACTAAGACCATACAGCATTTTAAAAGAGCAAGACCCACTCAGAACGTGGCTCGGGTAGGTTGTCCAACGAAGCTGGGCGCACTTGCTGAGCGTCACATCCAAATGCTTTCTTTGAAAGATCGGCGTAGGTGTGATGTTAGCATTACTGCAGAAATTAAAAAGGTTGAGGCTTAGTATATTAGTTTACAGACAATACGGTACACACTACATCAAATTGGTGTGCATGGCTGTCACCCAAGGAGGAAGCCTCTTCTGAAGGCAATACACAAAAAAGCCCACAAACCGTATGATTAAGACATGTCAATAAAGCCCATAGATTTCTGGAGCCGTATCTATGATCTGATGAGACGAAATTTAATTGTTTGGTTTTGATGGCCTTAAGCATGTGTTGTGGCCATTAGGTGAGGAGTATAGAGTTAAGCGTGTCATGCCTACAGTAAAGTAAAATGATGGTGAGGATGTCATTGTCTGGGGCTGCATGAGTGCTGCAGCTATTGGAGAGTTATATTTCATGGAGGGAATTCAAACATGCACTATCAAATACTGCAGTAGAGCATGATCCCCTCCCTCAAGAAACTGGGTCGCAGAGCAGTGTACCAAAATGAGAATGACCTATCACACACATCCAGGAAAATCTATGCTTTACTGAAGAGGCTGAGAGTAAAGTTGATGGACTGGCCAAGCCTGTGTTCAGATTTGAACTCAAAAGTCCATGTTTAGGGCATCCACAAACAGAATGTGAACATATATATATATATATATATATATATATATATATATATATATATATATATATATATATATATATATATAGATATATATATAAGAGATGGAAAATTAAAACTCTAAGTTTAACTTTACAATCAAAATTTATTGTTCGACTGAATACTCAAAGAAAACAATTTACGGAGTTTAAAGAATGCTATTCTTGTTATTCTTCTCATCCGAGGACATAAAGAAATCGGAAAAATTATATTTGTTGCTGTGCTAGAATTTGCTAGTTTTGGCATTAAGTAAACTGCAATTTCTTGTACTTATAAATAGCCAATTTTTCCTGCTTAATTTCTTTGAAATTAATTCTGAAATAACTTTTTCTAATAAGGCCAATGAGTAATGTTCTCATACTGGTTTTCTCTCCTTTTATTGCTCGGTCCCATTTGACTTGAAACCGACTTCTCTTTGGGCTACTGAACTGTCAAAAAAAACCCAACAATTTTCATTATTTCAGCTGATCATATGCATCGTCACGTTGGACTTATTTTGGACTCCATTCTCTCTTAAGAAATATTTTCGAATTTAGGATCAACTTGAGACGATTTTCATGCAAGCTTAAATATTATGCGCGGTTGTTTTTAATTTTTCTTTTTTTTTAAATATTCAACATTTATTCACTTTTTTTTTCATTTGGCAATTTATAACAACATTACATTGTGGTTTCACTTAATACCTTAACAAGCAAATTCTCGCATTGCTACAAATATAATTTATTGATTTCTTTATGTCCTCTGATGAGAAAAATAACAAGAATATCATTCTTTAAAACCCCGCGGAATAAGGACTTTGTAAATTGTTTTTTGGAGTATTAAGTTAAACAAAAATTTTGATTGTAAAGTTCAACTTACAGTTTTAATTTTCTTTCTCTTACAATAAGCTATACTCTCTATTGCGTATTCAGTTTTTTATTCGGTTGGGATTAAATTTTCTATATATAGATACTGTTATTTATATGAGTTTGAAGTTTATCATTGCGTATATCAGGTAAACACTACATCCCTTTGATTTAATTGATATTACAAATATCAGAATCCGTTGGTTTATTTTTGTCAATTAATCATCATTTAAGAAGTGAACGGTATTCATTCTGTGGCATGTGTCAAATAATCGATTTAAAATTACTTGCGTTTATTCTTAAATTATTAATGTATAATTATAATTGCCATTTTTATTATGCATTTTAGATTGTGTTACTCACCTCTGGACAGAAAACATAACATCTCAGACGGTATAATTGTCGGTCGTATATATAATGGGAACCTGACGCCGAGGCTTTAGTCTTTTATTATTTTGAACACAGATTCGTTGGATCAAAATGAACGACATCGCAACGAAAATACAAGAAATGTTAAAAGAAAATAATGGTAGATACTGAATAGAAAATATGCATACATGATAAACACCTTTATAATCGCAAGGAACATAGAGGGGATAATAAAATTAAAGAGAACGTGTCATGAATTTCAACTCCTTGGTGTCATATTTAGAGACAACATGGATTGTAACAAGTTCACTGGGGACATTTTCAAGTTTGCTGTCGAAATTTCTTACACACACATACACACACGCACACACACGCACACACACACACACACACACACACACACACATATATATATATATATTTAATAAGGCGATTCTGATGTTTTTGATTCCGATTTGTGACAATTATGGATTCTGTATTAAATTTCCGATTTGAAGGCAATTGCCGATTTCAATAAATATTTAAGCATAGAGTTGTTTAATTTCCTAATTATCGTAAAAGACACACGATAAATTTGCAAATATTTTCTCCAACGTGAAATCAACTCGTGGGAGATAATGTATATATTTTAGTTATGATGGTAGTTTAAGAACATAAATATTTATTATTTTATTTTTACTGCCAGCAGTAGAAGATTTTGTTATTAAAAAAATTAAATGAAAAAGAACAATTAAAAGACGCTCCTTTTTGAATCGAAAATCGGCACACATTCTTTACGATTTCGATCCTGATTGCGATACCGAATCTGATACTTGCAAAAGTTTCGAATTTTCCAATTTCGGATTCCGATCCCGATTAATCGCTCCAAGAATATATATATATATATATATATATATATATATATATATATATATATATATATATATATATATAAACAAAAATACTTAAACACAAGAAAATATACAAAAGAAGCAAAAATCCTTGAACTTGTTATGGGATGGAACACCACAAAATAAATAAAACATGGAAGTTCGCAACACTAATCAACAAATATGGCGTTACATCAAAGTGAGTGGACCTGGTAGTAGTGAATCATTTTGATTCGTCCCATGGGAAAGGTAGTGACTGACAATTCTTGAAGACAGGACGGTACAAATCGAACGTGTGGAAAAGGAGAAACAATCTTTGACTGATTTATAAAAATCAGTCTAAAATTATGATCTTTAACGTGATAGAGAATTACTTTATCCAGAGAGTATCCTATATCACAATAAAGCAATCATTCACTCATTCTATTAAGTATTGTTGCCACATATAGGCTGGCACATTTACCTCTGATAGACTCATAACACGTGTGTTCCCTTGATGTTCATACATAGAATAAGACAGCAAATAGCACAATTCCACTCCTTCCGTGCTGGATCCCTTAGATGCAGGCAATATCTTGGATTAATAGTGTCGTTTTCGTTTTCAAAACAATAGTAACATACACGCATGAATTTAATGCAAACGGTAATGATTTCATTCATAATTTATATTTATCATCATTTAATCGTTACTCAGACCACATAAAACGTTATCATCGTGTTTCTCTTTGTTCAAATAAGTTGTGTCGAAAGAATTAACCGATTAAAATAAAAATACAAAAGAAGGAATCGAAAAACAATTATTCATTATTAGAATTATCTCCCCTTTATTTTAGTATAAAAAAGAACAGATTGTGTTTATTTATGACTAAAAGGAAACAAACCTTATAAATGATGAAGATATTTAGGAGCATGTAAGGGCTTTAATGTTTCGTTGAAGCAGAGAACATTTTATAAGCATGGGATTATGCGGTGTGAATATGGCTGGTGAAAAATAGGAAACAATAAGCAATGAAGGAAAATAAATAAAATGAGAATTTTCATGGTTGTATTTTATCTTAATAAGAGTAAAAATGCACAAATAAACTAAGTATGTCGAAAACTTGCAATAAAAAAGTAAGATGAATTATTGACATATTGATTATTATAAGTATATGTTTATGTGTTGAAAACAATAGAAAAAAACTGATCGCTATTTGAGATATTCTTTTGTCATTTTGTATTATTTAAAAATAATAAATATATTCTTGTTTTATATAAAAAAAAACGCTGATTGCTGTTTGCATTAATGTTACTTTAAACAAAAATAAAAACGGGAATGGAGAAGAAAAAATATATATGAGTTCATTTATTGCCCAATATATGTGTATATATATATATATATACATATATATATATATATATATATATATACATGTACACACATATATATATATATATATATACATATATGTGTGTGTGTTTGTGTGTGCATATCTATATATATATATATATATATATATATATATATATATATATATACAAAATTTTTTAAATACCTACAAAGACTAGGGTTTCATGCTTTCGAGAATCATCAGTGCAGGGTGGCACGATTTTTGCCGGTCGGGAGATTCTTACGCGACAAGGACGCCCTCTCTGACTCAATTAACAAGGAACAAACCGCACGGCCAACCTCAACCAGAGAGAAGTATCGGCGAAATGTAACCATTTATTTTTAAATATATTAACTTCTCCCAGAGTAATTTAATGATTTAAATATCATGATCTGCGCATATATATATATATATATATATATATATATATGAATATGTTGCGCATATATGTGTATATATATATACATTTATATATATATATATATATATATACACACACATATATATATATATATATATATATATATATATATATATATTAAATTTCCTTATACAAACATTGGTGGCTACATATGGGAATACATGTTTGTGTAATCACCCGTTATTGGGAGTTTACGTCTTGAGGCTAAGGATCACCCTCGAAAAACCCAAGTATATATATATATATATATATATATATATATATATATATATATATATATATATATATATGTTTTTGTGTGTATGTGTGTGCGTGTGTGTGTTTTATTTGTAGCGTCCAGGGGTTCCGTGTCGCCTTAGAAAGTCTCATTGACTGAAACAGATTGCTATTTGTAGCGACCATATGTTACTGTTTAGAATCAAATAATTAATAAAAAAAGCATGTTGCTCTTTTTATTGAGCACTATCTAACAACCTCGTTGTCTTCATTAGTCCCGACA
This sequence comes from Euprymna scolopes, assembly GCF_053919585.1. NCBI lineage: Eukaryota > Metazoa > Mollusca > Cephalopoda > Sepiida > Sepiolidae > Euprymna > Euprymna scolopes. Next base: position 38,243,099 of record NC_136499.1, read on the forward strand.
TTTGAACATCTCAAACCTTATATATATATATATATATATATATATATATATATATATATATATATATATATATATATATATTTGTGTGTATATGCGTGTGTGCGTGTGTGTGTGTGTGTAATATATTTGCACCATTATTTCAAATATATTTATTTATTTAGATAATAAGCGAAATGTATTATTACCAGTATCTATTTTGCTAATAACATTTCCTCCGTTAAGACTATCCATTTATGGAAAATCTATTGATTAAGGATAAAACTTTAAATATTATTTGTACTCTTTTATCCAACAATGACTTTTATTGTACCTATTTACTATGCCTCCCCACGGGACAGAGTTTACACCAGGGGCGTTCTATGTAAGACAAATAATACATTTGAAATATCATAACTCCTTATCCTATACGATTTCGATGTCTACCATCTCTTCAGAGGAGAAAATATTAGCAAATATTTATAATGGTTTACAGCTTATTTGCTAAAGTCAGTGAGGCATGGAAAATAACAATTAAACGTTGTTTACGTATTTAAATGTCGTAGAGTAAGGGAAGTACATGAATAACATTTAAATACTTAAACAACTACAACGAGATTTCGCTTTGCCACGATATCTGGCCCTATCCTCATTTCCGAGTCACGAGGCTTTGGTTTACCTTTTTCCCACTAAATTTGGAAAGGGAGGAAACGTTCCTTCTTTTCGCGCTAGCTCCCATCACGCAGCCATGCGTTGTGTGATATATTATTCCTTAAATTTATCATGCATGTTAGAAAACTGGGTGCTAATGCTCTGGTCGTAGCGGGTTATTTTTTTGTATGGTATTTTCCAGTTCAATTCTAGTTTTGGGATATTTTTTTAATTAAATTGTTAGGTGAAAATACATAATATTTTACCCTCAAATTCCGAGAATTGTAGCCTAACCCGCCATTCTTGTTTGTGTTCTTTTCGAACCCATCGTGGGATACTTTACTCCAATTCGATCTCTTCTGTTCGCTCGAACAGAATTTATTTTATTTGTTACCTTTTTATTTTATTTTAATTCCTTTTTTATTTTGTTTCATACTTTTTTAAACGGTCGTAACATTATAATTCGTTTGTGTGAATTTCGCGAAGCACGCTTTCTGAAGTTTGACAGCTAAAATTATTCTGAGTACAGAAAGTGAGATTTCTAAGGAATAAATGCCGCGAAGCAGAACACTATCTGATCGACTGATCGCTCTTTCGTGCTTACGAGAATATAGTATAACTGTGTATTTGTTATATCCCACGTATGCCTTACCTCACAGGTAATTCTAGCTATTGTTATTAATTCGGACAACCTCTCAGTTTATTTTGCTGAAGTTAAATTTCAACCGTCAATTTAGTAAATATTCGTCGTCTAAATATTTTATAGGGGCATTATTATTTAATATTGTTTAAAATATTTTATTTTTCAGCGTTTTATCCCATTGAAATATTTCATCTTTAAAGCACATTAAAAACATCGCAGTTTTTTTTTTTATTTCACTAGATAACTTTTGCGATCTGGTACTGCCCTGGAATCACAGATCCATCAATTGCAAAAAATTGTGATTATTGTAAAAAAAAATGTAAAATAGAACTTCTAACTGTCTGCTTAATGCTTTGTCTCTGAGAAGAAAGGTTTTTGTCTTTTCATTACATCCAAAATAACGTCTGATTAGACTGAAATGTAAAGGAATAATTTGAAAAGCTAAACTATATAGCATGACAGGAAATTAAAGATAAACAAAAGAAAAATATTTGTAATTTTTTTTTATTATCCTCTAATTTTTTTTTTTAATTCAATTAAGCTTCATGGTAAAACTCACATTATTCTTATAGACACTATCTGTAGATCATTGCGGCAGTTGCAATAAACGAAGGAAAAACAGAGTCATTATATAAAATAAGTACTACTTTTCACAGAAATGTTCTGCGGGGAGTTGGAATGTTTCCATTCGTATAAAAATTAGCGTAACTCTAATTCTCATGCTAACTGCGCACATTAAAGTCGCCCACACGAAAAGCAAATCCATGAACATGTACACGTCGTGATTTTGGTAGACGAGTTTATCTGCCTACATTTTGTATTTTTTTTAATGTATTAGCTTTTATTAATGTTTCTTTTATTTTGACTTATATACATCTATATCTGCGTTCAATATAAGATTTCAGATTTCTACGTTGTTTTATAGGCGGACTCCTTAAGTAGATAATGACAGATACGTCTTCTATATAAAAAACATAATTGGAGCTTGTATTGAGATAGATTTTATATTCTCTAAATATAGGATCGTAGACGACAATTTTCTGGCGTTATTCAATAACCTCGGAACATATATTCAGTATCGATAATATATCTTGTTCTCGTTTATTTCTATATCTATTTCTCTGGCCTCATCTATCGCACACAGTCTCATACACTCACACGCGCTCTTTCTCACTCTCTCCATCTTGCTGCATATATATGAATATATATATATATATATATATATATATATATATATATATATATATGTATATAAAGAGAGAGAGAGAAAGATACATAATATATATTTTATTATATAGTTATATATATATATAAATGTATATATATACATATATATGCATATATATACATATATATGTATATGTATATGTATATATATACACACATATATATATATATATATATATATATATATACATATATATATATACAATTTTAGCCCTAATAGATAAATCTATTTATATCCCGTTATTAAAATGTATTCTTTCGCGTCCAAGTTTCAATTATTTTATGTTAATTCGAAAATGTTTCATTATATAGTTTTTAGTTTTTACTTGCAAAACATTTGATGAAGGGTGTCGTTATATTGCCAAAATATAGAACATCTCAACAAATGAATATATATATATATATATATATATATATATATATATATATATATATATTCAGCAACTCTGATGAGTCACGTGTCAGTGGATAGTAATATTTTAAAAATAATACATGTGCCGCTCCCCAATTGGGGGTTCCAAATCGGTCAAAGGAAAAAAATATTCGCAACTCGCTATTGGTTGGTTGGTTGTTTTTGTTTTACGATATATCAACCCTATGCCGAGTGCAGTGATTTTGAAGAAATGTTTTTAATAAAATGTATTTTTTCAAGTCTGTTTCTATGTAACTCATACTTGGGATCCTAACAGGTAGTACCACTCTTGGTCGCAGTTGACCTGGGAGCATATGGAATTAAAGGGTGGCTGTTCACACACACACACACACACACGCGCGCGCGCGCTCGCACCCCTCCCCCCCATATATATATATATATATATATATATATATAATAAATTCCACAGCCAAACAACGTCGCAGCTCACAAGTACCATGACAGTCAACGAACCGGAAGTCCAAGACTCGAGTTTCGTCCAACAAGTAGGACTTTTTACTCGAAAGGACGATGAAATCCAGCAATGTTAACCTAGCGAGCAATTAATGATAGGATTTTCAGAATGTTAGAGATTATATTTAATGAAATCCATATTGATAATAATATATTATGAGGAAGAATGTTCTTGGTAGACTAATTTGAAAAAAAAATTAAAAAACATAATGAAACACGTAACTTTTCATGTCTTATTAAAGTTTTTACAGTTAATAAAAAAAATTAAGGCATTTACGTGCAAAGTTTTTATTTACAGACCACGTCATGTAAATAAAAGAAATAACACGCACTCAACTTATCCACAGTAGAATTTTCACGACCTGTTGTTCTATCATTGTTGCTAAGCGATGACATGGAAAACTGGCTTTACCGATGACAGATAAATTAAAATAACGTCTTCGATTTAGGATTATCGGTAATTATCCGGAGTATTCTAAGATAAAACTTAACTAAGATGCCTCTCAGACTCATACACTAAAGTTCTATAAATGTTAAAGAAAATCTCCTCAGCCATTTCGGATTCTATAAGGAACGAACTCACATACAGAGACAGTTGGTTTTATAAAATGTAGATCTCATAGCTTGACAGTAATTACAATTACACTATTTCTAAGTTTAAATGAATGTGTAATACGGATATAGACTCAGCATCTACGATCATCAACAATTTTTCTCTAACCATAAGCATTTATTTAATAATCAAAATCGAGGTACCCTTCGTATCTAATAAATGTTCATACAAACGTGACAATCGTTACAGCAATACACCTTGGCCTGATTTCTCTTGGGAACTGTTGCCTATAATTAACCTAAATCAAATTTCCGTACCTTTGGTTTCTCTCGAATTTTTTGATAATTACATGTTGGATCGCTTTTATAAATGTTACAATGCCACTTTAGCAAGCTATATTACACAAAAGAATGCATAAATACGAACGATCTGTAATACCAAATGATAGATCGCTACTTACTATCGCCAGGCTTAGTAGACCTTTTTTAAGCCAACTCTTTTAATATCTTTTTTATGCTTCTCAATCTATCCACCCCTAAAGTAACCGCGCCATAAACTCCATTAACTTATTTCTTATTCTCAGCATTTATAACGCAATTCTATCTTTCCGCCCTATTCGAACTATTCATACTTGCATCATTTTTTTTGTAAATTTGGATAAAATGTATATTAGTATTTAACTCAACTACATGAATTGGATTATATATTTTTAATCGCTATAAGAGACGCGTCTATTATTCCTACTGCCACATAAAACATTGCTTGGGCTTGAAACGTAATATTTTTAATGCAATGAGAATCCATAAATACTAAAGAAACCACAAGTGCGTACTTCAACGTACATTTTATCTGGTAGCCTGTTGATTAAGATCGAAGTATAGTATCTCTTCTGAAACTACATTTTGTATATCCTGTCCTCAGTAAGTGAAAGGGAAATAATTCGAAACTAATTCAATATTTTATGTTCAATTTAATCAAGAGTGCCTTTTTATAGGCATTTGTATTTTCACCATATTAACAGTGTTCTATGTTTCGAAGTTTGTCTCGTGTGGACGAGTAAATAAAGGGCATATGTTATCGTAGTCAAAGAAAAAGCGCTTTCACATTCGTCCATATAATTATGCAGGAATATACACTAAGGAATAACAACAAACGCATTTGTGGCAATAGGCAGAAACGAAGCTAACAGAAGACAGAGGCTACCGTTGACGAAATAAATCAATTTGTAAGTTCGCCTTAAGACATCATTCTCTCAATCGCTGCAGTTCGTTAACCAAAACTCGTAATTAGGTCATAGCATAATTTAATATTCGACGATTCTCAGATCTAGATATTTCCATTAAAAATGGCCACATTACCATCAAGCGGCGGCTGTCCGCTGTGTTGGACAGGATCGAATTGCATGAGAGAGTCATACTACGCAAACCTTAATCCGCGCGTAGCGTGGGTTTATTGGTACGAAAAAAAAAACAAGGAAACGTTTCTATCTTTTCAATGCATTGTAATATTTTAATTGTTTTTAGATTTATTCAGTTTTGTGTCTGACCTTAAAAGATATTCAGTGAGGAAGCGTCATTTCGGGGCTGTTGGGTATGTTGAGTTACATCTTAGTTACCATTGCTACACTAGGGTCCAGAATGCTAATATCTGTTGGGGTGTTTGGTGCTACAAGATTAAGCCGGCTATAGTTACTGGCATTCTAAAAAAAATGCGCAAAAACTTACGGTGCTATTTTTTGCTTTCTTGTTGAAAAACACAATGCAAAGTAAAAACACCTAAAACAACAATCCACATCTACAAAACAATAAAATTAAATACTATTGAATAAATATTTGAAGACTCAAAGAAATTGAAAGATATGCCCTTTTTCTTAATTACTGTATATAAGCTTAAATAACCTGGAACAGCTTATATATTGTAAAATTAATAATCAAGCCAATTAGATTTATTCAAGACCAGAATACTGCACCTCTTGTAAAGCATCGAGACATAAACTTATGGTTACTCTTATTTGACATATCACGATTTTGGAACTAATGTATCTGAACACAAGTAAAGTGTAGTGTTATGTTTTAATGTAATAATATCTAGAAACTTACAAAGGCCATGTGAATTGGCCTTAATGGAACTTACACTCGAATGCTGAGAGCAATAGTTCTTTATCTTGAGAAAATATGATTTTACAAATTGAAAAAAAAAAGCACAACATCGTTATTTGAAAAATGAAACTTCAGAAAATGTGTAAGAGGAAAAAAGGTGCTTGTTTGGAATAAAACTTCGGTAGACCAGTAGATATTTTACTAATAAGAAAGTGTAAATTAAAAAAAAAAGAAATCTAAGAAAATAATTCTTATACTTTTATATATATATATATATATATATATATATATATATATATATATTAGTATATTTAGGTAGCATTTTTCTTTAATGCAGGTTTCATTAAATAGCACGGATAACTCTTGCTTGTTTGTCTTGTAATCCTCCTTTTCTCTTTGTCGGACCATTTTCGAACGTTTTTTTTTCCGAGTGAAAAAAGAAAGTTCCCATACTTGCGAACGTTTTCGACCTCCATTGGTCATCCTCAGGCGAGTAGAAAATAATAAAAAATGAAATTGAAAAATAGAAGTAGCGAGATGAAATTAAAAGAGGATTAAAAGATGATTAAAAGGCGATTAAAGGCGTTTATAATCGCTTAAAATGATTAAAATACTCAAAAGCACTTGAGTGTGCCCTTGGGTTCGTTTTGAGTCTGGTTAATCGTTTTTTTTTTTTTAATGTTGATTAACAATGTCTCAAAGATCGGGAGGCGCACCTCGCAATATGAGACAGTTAAAATGTTATATATACAGGGTGTCCATAAAGTTCGTGTGCACTTTAAAAAATGTATAACTTTATTTATATTTGCGATAGAAATAATCTGTAAAAATGTTATAAAGTTTAATGTATCTAGTTTTAAGTATAGTTATTGAATAATTTTTCACCACAAAATTCTTAACAAGTTTTAGATAAGCTAAAAATAAGTAAAAACTATTTTTTTTTTGTTTTTCAGAATCAATTTGATCCCATGGCTTCAATTGAGGAAAAAGTGAACTGTCCTTTGGTTGGCTGAATTGAAATCTACTATTGCTGTACGAAGAAAGTTTAGACTTGAATACAATAAAAATCACTTCATAGAAACACCATTGTTAAATGGATGAAAAAAGTTAAAGAGAAAGGCCCTGTTCATCATAACCCACGGTGTGGAAGGCCATGTGCCAGTGACGAAAGTGTTGCTTCCATAGAAGAATCCTTTACTGCAAGCTCAAGAAAGCTTACAAAATTCAATTACATCAACAGTTGTTAGAAGAGGATTATTATGCACGGCTAACTTTCTGTCACCAGTTATATGAAAAACTTTGCAATGATGATGCATTTGTGAGTAATTTACTGTTTGCTGATGAAGCAACATTTCATATTAGTGGCAAAGTCAACGGGCATAATTGCCGAATTTGGGGAACTGAAAACCCAAATTAAACTGTTGAACATTGTAGGGGACTCTCCTAAAGTTAATGTGTGATGTGCTTTGGGAATAAATCGAATCATAGGCCCATATTTTTTTGAAGACCCTGTTATTAACAGTGACAGCTACTAAGATATGTTACAGAATTACTTTATTCCGCAACGTGAACGATTAAAGTTGAAAGATGATACAGAGTTTCAACAAGATGGAGCTCCTTGTCACTTTACTCGATGTGTTAGAGAGTTTCTAAATCAGGAATATCCTAATAGATGGATCGGAAGGGGGGGACCATTTCATTGGCCTCCACGTTGTCCAGATTTGGCCCCATTAGATTTTTATAAGAACATGTAAAAACACGTGTGTATGCAACCAAACCTAGTTCATTGGAAGAATTGAAAGCTAAAATAACTAATGTGATTTCAGGCATTACTATAAATGATTTGGCAAATGTTTTTCGTGAACTGCAAAATCGTATTAACCTTTGTATTACTAATGATCGAGGGCATGTGGAAAGTTAAATAAAATTTCAATAAAAGCTTAAAATATATAGATTTACTTCTTTCAAATCCATTTTACAGCTTATGTCTATTGCAAATACAAATAAAGTTATACATTTATTAATGTGTACGCATACTTTATGGACACCCTGTATATATATATATATATATATATATATATATATATATATATATAATTCGTATACCTTTATATATATATATGTATATAAATATATATTCACCCACATAGAGTACTGTTCCGTTGTATCACAACTCCTCAGTGCGGCTAGACCTACACTTTTCTTCAGCCAACAACATTGACAGTCGGATGCTCTCCCCATCGGATCACGAATTAGTACTGTAAATATTTCTCCTCGAGTGTGTATTAAAACCACATCTGCCGGTCGCAGCAGTGCTCTAACCATCAGCTTGTTTATAAACATATTAATAGTAGGATTCGCTTAATAGCTTGAATAACTTATGGTGAAAATATATTTATAAAGTGCTCCACCCAACGGAGAGGGGATTTTAATGGGCACCCGCATACAGTAATATTTCGTTGTATCACAAATCATCAGTGCGCCTAGACGCACCTTTCCTCAGCCGTGGATCGGACCTGCAACTATCGCATTGACGTATATATATATATATATATATATATATATATATATATATATATATATATATATATATATTAGAAATAAAATTAACCTCCGATGAGTCCATTCCCAAAATGTGATGGTAGCGTTCTATCTTAGGTCGAATTATTACATAATGGGGACGAAAACGACATATGTTAAAACAAAACAGCCATAGTTTACATAGTCTTCAATACTTATCCAGGTGCCACGTTAACGTGTGTATACGTGTCACTGAATGTCTATAATAGTTCTTCATTATCTGTACTATTATGTCTTAGAGCATTAAAGCCCGTGATATATTGGTCTAGGTGTTGATGCGTGTGTGTGCGCGTGTATGTCAACATAATTACATAAACACACCTTTCACGTTTATTGAATTGTTTCGATAATACATCAAAACATCTTCACATCTTATCTATTGTTTACTTCGCCAGTAAGATAGATAGACAAATCGATAGATAGATAAATCGATAGTTAGGTAGATAAATAAAAGCTAATTTCTCTTCTGTTCCTCAACTATATAACAGTATTAGTTCGTACATTGATTAAAAATTGCACCGTATATTATTGCATTGCAAGTTATATAACCACTTGAGCCGTAGAATAATTTAATAATCCAATTGGTTTGTTAGAGAATCTTGATTTATATGGATTAAAACTAACCAGTAACACTTTTTTATTGTACCTCTATATCTTGTTCATTAGGGGCATTTGAGATGTTTCCAAAGACTTAAATATTTACTAATTATTTCTGTGATTTGAAAACAGAGATTTAGGCAAATGATACAAGCTTGAGGGAGGCAAGCATTAATACTAGTCGCCCGTGATTTCTGCCAATCTACAACCGCCCTTACAAACCTATCAAGTAATACGTACATAATAGTTGAGAGGATATTTCCAACTATCTAAAACTGGAAATCTTGTGAACTAAAAGTTTTTTTTAATCCTTTTAAAGATTTTTGATGTGTAAAGATTCACTAATCCTTCGTGACCATTTGTACCTCTAGCAGGATGGACACGATATCGTATCTATGTGAGAAGGTTGTTTCTGCTGAAATAACTGTGTAAACGATTCATGCAACTTATGGCGCAACGGAAACTAATTAATCGGTACTATGAGTTAGCAAAGTGTAAGTTAAGGCGTTTTTCAATTGATAATAATAACACATCTAACTATAAAAACTGAATATTTTAAAAGAAAACTTTAGAAAATGCAATCAAAATGTGAGCAATAACTAAAAGTTTAATATGACCTTAGGGTGTTATAAGTGCAATATGATAATTTCTGTATAAAGAAATTGAGTACACGTATCTATTTCCGCTGGCGCCATGTAAGGTTGCATTTTATAATATGCGTGGATTGAATATAGATTAAGGGTGCTTATGGATTAGTGTGCTTCTTTTTATTAATTGCTGGGTGCATAAAAGAATTCATATGCGGGAGAATTCTAATAGCAGCGTCTTGATACGCTGATAGAAAGCGCCATGTCTCGAATCCTCGCCATTATTATTATCTGCGCTTGTCCATCGTCTCTTGGATAAAAAGGAAAAGCGGAGAAAAGCTTGATACATCTATAGTATGACTACACTTTTCTGGTTTTGGATACAACACCAACTTTTGCTTCTGAAAGGATTTGTTAAGATGTTTTATTCCCGTATCAAAACAAACCGAAATGTAACACTCAACATGTCATAATGGCAATACTGTTTTAATCATATACATGAAAAATAATGGAAACGAAATATAAGTCTTCAAGCGAAATAAGCTACTCTGATCGAAACCATGTTATTTATAGGAACGATTTAAATAAAGGATGTGACCGTAAGATTACTATTCACATAGGATTAATATTTTTCATGTAATTTATAGCGTAAGGAAATTCCAAATGAAAACTGTTAAAGAAAAGCCGCTCTCAGAGTAGAAAAGAGTTCATCATTTAGAGTATATGTGTTTTACTGATAGATGGTGAGTTGTTGAGATCTTCCTCATTGGGTCGATATTTGAGATTATTGTGGAACAAACATAGTGTGTAATACTGTAACGACGAGAAGAGAACATGGTCTATGGAAAAAAGACTTAGCAAGATAATTATATAGAAATCGACATGGAAGAACTAATTTCAACCTCAGGCATACAGACGTCTTTCCATTGTGCTCTATATTTTTGTCGAAAAAGAATACGTGCTAGCCTAGACTTTTGCGACAGATATAGTAAGATACCTTCAATTAACGTACCAAACACGCTGGCGGCATATATATATATATATATATATATATATATATATATGTATATATATATATATATATATATATATATATATATGCATATTGGTCAATGGAAAAATTATTCCCAACAAGAATTAAGGTAAAAATGCACTTTCGTATAAAGACTTGAATTCATTTGCGAAAGTATCGCTCACAAAAACAAATAAAAACATCTACATAAAAGTGATACATTTAGCAGTCCTGCGAGGTTAGCCGCGTGGTAGAGATTTAGGCTTCTTATTACGAGGTGCCGATTTCGAATCTCGCTAGATTCAGCCACTCTCATGAGTCGTGGACGACGAGACACGTATCAGTGGATAATTGTATTTTAAAAAGTGTATATATATATATATATATATATATATATATATGCATATATATTGTGCCACGCAAAAGTATTGGCGACATTACATTTTTCTTCATAACTTAAGGTTCAAAATGTTACCTGAAATTTGGTCAGTATATTGCTATTACTATTTAGACTAATATTTGGGTAGTAATTACAAAATTAAAGTTTAGAAAGATTATATTAAAAGAAAAATATAAATCAACTAACACAAAAGTATTGGATACATTGATTTAATATTTGGTTGCAAAACCTTTATTGCGTTCAGCGACTCCCAATCGGCTTCTATAGTTGCACACATGTTTCTGCAAAGATATGCAGGTATTTTGCGCCATTCCTATATGCAAAACTGTTCTAGTTGTTGAATATTTTGTGGATTCCTCTTGTGAACATTGGTCTTCAATATTTTCCACGAATTTTCAATTGTGTTGAGGTCTGGAGCCTGAATAGGCCAATAAGAACGTCAATTCCATTATTTCTAAGCCATTCATTGGTTAGTTTGGCAGCATGCTTGAGGTACTTGTCTTGCTGAAACACGAAATTGCTATTATGTCCCAACAAATCAACAGATTTCTGGAGGTTTTTCTCCAAAATCTCCCTGTACATACGTCCATTCATTCTACCATTGGTGATTTCTAGTTCACCAGTACCTTTGGATGAAAAACACCCCCATACAATAATCGAACCACCGCCACACTTTACCGTAGGAATTGTATTCTTTTTGTTATAGGCGGTGCCATTTCTACGCCATACATATGATGGTGTGTTTCTTCCAAAGATTTCGATTTTCGTTTCGTCATACCAGATTACCTTGTTTCAAAGTTCTTGGGGTTGTTCCCAATATGTTTTCATATAATTCAAACGTGATCCAACATGTTTAAGCTTCATTAATGGAACTTTTCTTGGGGACCTTGCTACAAAACCTGCACGATTTAGAACTCTACTGATTTCATACTTGCTTACATTAATCCCAACTTCTCTGAAGTCGGTTTGAATTAAACCATGAGTAAGAAAAGTTTTTTTGCTACCTTTCTGCTTATTCACCTTCATTTTTTATCGTTTAATTACCTTCGCCGACCACATCTTGTAAGATTTGTAACAGCTCCACCAGGGTTTTTTTTTAACTTTCTAATAACGTTTCCAACTGTATTCAATGCTAGATTAAGTCCGCTTGATATTATTCGATACTCTTTCCCTTCTTTGTGCTTATCAATGATTTTGTGACAAATGTTTATTGACAACTCGAGAGTTTTAGGCATTAATATAGATTATCTGGTTGACGTTGAATTAGTGAGCTAAAACTAGAAGAATTAAAAAAATATTTTAATATAAAGCTCTCTGATTGGTCAGTGATAACACGTTTGCATTATTGAAACACGTTAAACAAAAGTCATTTACCTTTATTTCAGAACAATATTTTTTAAAGTGTACCCAATACATTTGCGTTTGTTAATTCATATTTTTCCTTAAATATAACATTTCTTTGATTTTGTAAGTACTACTCCATATATAGTTTAGAACAGTAAATACTGGCTAAATTTTAGGTAAAATCTTGAACGCTAATTAAAGTTATGAAAAAATGTAATGTATCCAATACTTTTGTGTGGCACTGTATACACACACACACACACATCCACACACACACACACACACACACACACACACATATATATATATATATATATAGACATGAAAGGTGTGTTTTATGTCAGGTCATATCATATGCTACTGGTCGGGCCACCGGCGATGAAACTGGTTCCCCACCAGACTTGTTTTGTGAGAAGGGCGGCTAGTTTCCCTGAAGGATTAAAAACAAGACCTTCCAAAGGGCGAATGAACTCTTTTTCTGTGTCAACGGCCAACTAGCACCGTGTATATTTGTGTGTGTATATGTGTATTGGGGTAGAGAGGGCTCCCGTAAGCCGTGGTGAAGGCAACCTTTCTAGGAGAAGCAAATCTTTGATTTAAAAAAACATAAAGCGGAAGACCAGTACCCGAATTAAGCTGGTCTGCAGTTTTATTTGTTGCTGGCTATCTTGCTCTTGCTTGTTGCTGGATCTCAACATTTTGAACTGAGATAGAGACTTAGCTGTCGTACAAAACTAAGACTCTGTAACATCATATTTGTATAGATACTCCCTCAGACGTTTGGGCTCATGGATCAATGTCTGTGGGAGTTGCACTCGGCTGACAAGATGTTGCAATCGTATATATATATATATATATATATATATATATATATATATATATATATATATATATATATATATATATATATATATACGGTATAGGACAATTCGAATAGTTTCCCGATACAATTACTTATTCTGTACTAAACTCCCGATCTCGATACAATTACCGAGTAATATTCCGATTCTATTTAAATGTATAAATGTAGAGTTGTTTTTTATTGTGAAAAGGGATAGGATTACAGCAAATATGTCTATGCATTTTAGCAAATATAAAAATACACTTCTGGTTGTGAGCTTCTATTCTTATTGGCAATAGAAGGCACGCCTTTGCTTAAGCTTTTGCATACTAAACCCGGTCAAAGCATATATATATATATATAGTCAAAGCATATATATATATATATGAACCCAAAGCACTCTAACAAATAATATATATATAGTCATCAACATACAGTACAGTTTTGCAGTATCACAGCTCATCAGTACAGCTAGACAAGCATATATTATACATATATTGCATATATATATATATATCATACATTATATATATATATGTATATATATATATACAATTTGTTTCTTTGTGTATATGTATATGTATATATATATATATATATATATATATATATATATACATAGCCATATACATATATTCATATTTACAAATATATTATATATGCACACACACACACACACACACACACACACACATATATATATATATATATATATATATATATATATATATATATATATATATATATATATATATATGCAAAGTGACAAATTGCAAAATACAAATACGGACGACGGAGTGATATTTCGAAATATATTAAGAACACACGCTTATTTATTTTCATAGCTTTGCATTTTAATTTAGCTTAAAGAGAATTTTATATGTATTTTATTTTTAAATTAAAATTTAATTGAACGCTTCTAACACGGACAAAACAAAAAACAAATAAACTACACTGATTTGCAAATCTCTCAGCCAAGCGCATTCTTCTGGCATTTCAGAAGCAACACTATTAACACCACATTGTCTCGTTATTAAACTTTTCTTCAATTTAACGCAATAAGGAAGAAACATAGAAAAAATTTTAAAAGTGATACTCCGAAATATATTAAAAACATAGACTTGTTTATCTTCGTATATATATTTCGATATTTGCCTTCAAACGCACTTTATACGTATTTTATTTTAAAATTCAAATTTAAATCAATCCCAGATTAAAATTATCTTGTAATATATATATATATATATATATATATATATATATACATATATATACATATATATATATATATATATATATATATATATATATATATATACTGATACATATGTATTGGCATTTTTAGCTCTAATAGCGTACTGAGAACTCTTTTACTTTTAATATTACCAAATATACCTCGTAATATATATATATATATATATATATATATATATATATACACATATATATATATATATATATATACATCAAACATGTTAGACATATATTTTCGCACCCTTTCAAGAAGGTAGACGCTACTTATCATGCAATACACCCGTTGGGGAAGATGAATTCGTTCTAAAGTTTTGTGCATTTATGTTTTAAATAGCAGGAACATGTTTTTAGACCAACATTTTTTTCCTCCAAGATTACAATGCATTTACATATTCTGATTGTATATAATTATTCAAGAATCCTTGTCTTCAAAAGTTAAAACTTATTATTTGTTTAAAAGGATCGGAAAAAGTTTCAAACTCCGACTTTTTAATTTTTTCGTCCTTTTTTTGCTGGAGTCGCTTATTTTCTTGATTTTTTTCTTTTTTGCTAATGAATTTAAGCACCACATTTTTATTTTATGTTTTTGTTTTGGAAAAAGCAACGACGCAACGTCAAACATTTGAATCCATCAATGCCCATTACATCCATGAATATTTAACGCCTGTGTTCATTGTTGACCGAAAACAAATCGGTTTGAAACTGTCTAGAGATTTCGTTATAGAATAATTAGATTTTCTCTTCATGAATATTCATAAATGAGAAAATATTAAATTTAATGGTAATTTACGACCGATTCAAGTTATTGTCATTAGAGCGTCAGCACGCAATAAGAAATCACCAAGTTAATAGCAGTGGTGCTCCGGATTCAGAGGCTTGAAAAGATTTGTATACGAGGAACTCATCTCCAGTTGTTAAAAACGAAAATTATTATGGAAAATTTTTAGAGAAAAACGTGTAGTATCTATTCCGTGTTTAGTTAACGACAGAAAACTATTTCAGACTTACGTAATTTTTATATTTCTTCCAAACCAGAGAAACTCTTTTGAGAGAAACTAGATACCCATAGGTTAACAAAATTTGTGTCTCACGCTTTCATCTTCAGAATAACAATAAAAATCACAGTTCCTTATTAAACAGTGTATATTTTGAATTATAACACGTTATTGATTCAGAATAAATAATGTTTGCTACATAACTAATAAATCTGAGTGCACATTCCGTAAAAAAGGATTTTCTCCAATCAATTAGCGTTGTGCCACATAAATCTTATTTGTAAGGATCCACGTTGACGTGAACCCAAAGCACTCTAACAAATAACCTCACATTTTCGTATTAAAAATCGGATGTAATAATCAAAAGATGCGAAACGTTTGAAAAATAAAAATAAAGCATTAAATATAAAACAGGCACATCGTTTTTATGTATCTACAAATCGCATGAACTTAAAATTACTATTTTAGAAAAACACTTGGGCATTTTAACATTAAATATATATATATATATGTATGTATATATATATATATACATATACATATAATTGTGGCATAGATAAGTTTGCTAGTGTTCAGTGTAAAACATAGCTGGTTTATAGTTTGTTTATTATACAAATATATTATATATATATATATATATAAACTAGCATAGTACATATATATATACTAGCATAGTATATACATATATATTATATAGTATATATATAGCTTAGTTTATATATATATACTAGCATAGTATATATATAGTATATATATATAGCATAGTATATATATATATACTAGCATAGGTATATATATAGTATATTTATATCATTGTATACATATATATATACTAGCATAGTATATATATATAGTATATATATATATATATCATTGTATATATACAAGCATAATATATATATATATCATTGTATATATATACAAGCATAATATATATATATATATATATACTAGTAGAAAAACTAGCCTACAGAAAATGGAATGTGATTGATGAAATTATGATAAGTTATGAAAAGGAGGAGGTTGTAAAGAGATAGGTTTTGATACTCAAAAATTTACCCTTAGCAAAATATGATCAAACTAAAGATAATTTTCGCGAAAAAAATCTTTTTTGTATCAATTTTGTTTTCATTCGTAGCCAAGAGTGACCAACAAAATGATGTTTCCTTACAAAGAGGAAATGTTATATATATATAATTATATAAATATACAAGAGATAAATGTAACCATAGTCAATAAAAGTTACTTTCATGGTAGAAAATTTCATTGGTTTGTATTTTTAACTAGTTTGTAAAATTCTTTTGTTTTATTCACGGACCGGTATAAAAAAATCAAAATGGCAGCGACTTGGAAATGGAGAGCACCGTTTTAATTTGAAGGAATGGCATCTGAGCATTCTGTGTTAACAATTTAAGAGAGTCCCGTCAACGTAAGGAATATTTATAAACATATTTTAATGTTTTCCGTTATTTTGTGCTTAAGGAATATTCGATTATGGCATGTGTAGTTTATCAAAAATTAATTTAAGTAATTATCGCCTCAAATTTCGTTTTAATTTCGGCTCGCTGAAATTATTTCACGTAAAGAGCATTAAAAACTATTTCAAAACAAAAAACGTGAACTGAACTTTTACTGAGTATGATAACATTTATTTCTTGTATATTTATTTTTCGGGTAGTCGTGTGTTGGCTTTTCTGCTAAACATTCTTATCAAATATTATCGACGAAATATCGAAAATAAAGAAAAAGAACAGTTTTGCAAAATAATGAAGCTTTATTTACGTTAGTAAAATAATCCGCAACAGCAAAATGGGATACTAAAAAAGTAAACACGTAATTACTTTAGTTTTTTAAAGCAAAGAATCGATATAAATATGAATTAGAAGAAAATGGTGCCCTTTTCAAGCAGAACAGCTTCGTCGGATTCAGGGTTGCACTATTGTAATGTAAAGAACAGGCAGAAAGGATTGTAATCAACTGAATTCCTTCTAGTAAACTGACAAAAAAGCTTAAGCAGATATATAAATATAAATAAAAAGGTTATTTAAATGTTTTTAAAAAGACACGTAATCACGTGAGCAGGATTTTTTTCCTTTATTTGACACGATAACAAATAAGGTTCTTATTTTTTATTATTTATCTATTTATCTATTTTCGAAAGAGTGTCACGTTCAAGTGGAGAAGGAAAAAACAGAGTTATGCAAAATTTGTGTCGAGAATTGTCTTAAGTTCCGACTTCTTTTTTTTTTTGAAACTTTAATAAGAACGTGAATTCATGAGGTGAATTTATTCGACACAATATAATTCAGCTCAAAACAATAAATAAAAGCTAACGTGAATTAAGATTAGAGTTAAGGTGTTATTGTGGACCCTCACCCCTTTTAAAAAGCACTGTTAAAGTTTGTGACTTATTTACATTCTATGGAGGTCAGGCGTTAACGAACACCCAATAATTTTATTATACCATATTTCTTCAAACTGAAACATAATTATCAAAGTATACTTACGCAAATAGATAAGAAAAGTCTTGTGTCGTATTTCCATAGAGTACAAGCGCGAACGCAGACCCAACAATTTTAGCATACCACCCCTATTTAAGTTGAAGCATACTTATAATAATATTCTTATGTACATCTATATCAAAACCACTTGTAAACGTTTTTTTTTCATTTTTTATTTCCATACTTTGGGGGCTAGGCGCGAACGCAGACCCTTCAATTTTTATGAACCTAGGTTCTGCTAGATCAAACATACCCGTTACTGTTCCTCGATACATCGTCTATCATTATATGTAATAATCAGTTTTTTTTTAATAGTAAACCATTTAGGAGCCTATTCGTTACCAGAAACACACACAGACAGACGTTCAGCTTTATATTATAGATATGTACATACATGTTTTATTGAATCCCAATTCAAAAATACCACTTCATGACCAAAAAAAGAAAAAAAAGACGATATTGAAACGAGAGTAAAAATTGCATTCGTTTTTTATAAGATATTCAGGTGTGGTTCAGACTCTGAAATTAAGTGGGGTGTATACTTTGTGAATGCGAGTAGTAGGGGGTTTTGGAAGGAGATATAGTGAAGAAGGTAATATGGGTGGGGTAAGGAGGGGGGTAAGTACGATGCCATGTGATAAAGCTCTCACAATGGGGAGGTATTAGTATCATTTTAAGTTGGCTGTTGTTTATTGATCAGTGTTTCGCTTGGATCTGAACTAATATTTTACCCTAATCGCCGCTACTTCCCTATTTTATGTATTATGGTATTGGGGCGTGCTTCTATATCCGTATATTTTATTAGTAAGTCCTATTTATTTATTTATTTCATTTTATTCCGCGCGTATTCATCCGTTAACTGTATAATATTAGTTCAGATCAAAGCGAAAACTTAGGCCAATAAACAACCGCAAAGTTAAAATAATACTAATACCTCCCCATAGCGACAGCTTAATTACAGGGGATCGTATCCTCCTTCATACTTATCCCCACCCCTACTTCCTACTATCGTCACAACTCCCTCTAAAAATTCTACTCCTCACATTCACAAAGTATGCACCCACTTTCATCCAACATCTTATAAAAAAACGTATGTAATGTTTACTCTTGTTTTAATAGTGTTCCTCTTTTGGTCTGATCAAATGGGTTTCCACTGAAATATATATGCATATATGCAACCATTAATGTTTGTATAATAAACAGACTATGAAATCCCTCGTGAGACAATGATTTTAAACGTACCTGCGCATATAATCATGAAGCATGGGTGCACAATCCTAAACCCATCTCTCCTGAGTTGACAATGCCTGATTCAAGTGGCAAGGAGAAGTAGAGGACGATTGGGAGCAATGCTGAGATAAGCGGATAGCACGTGCAGCGCTTGGTATTCCAAAATGATCCTTCATTTAGTAATGAGAAGGCTCAATGCCGCTTAACTTCGTTGATCTGACAGGAAGGATGGTCAGCATGATTATGCCGTATACCTCACCCCCCTATTTTCACTTTTCTCGCAATTCTTTTATTTCTTCTGATAAATTTAGCAATAGCATTTTTAATAGTTAATTACAATGTGTTTTTATAATATCACTGCGCATCATAGATTGATGTGATTACAAGTATATCAATTGGGGTTTTAGATTAATGTGCACAAATTTCGAAGCTAGAGAATTCCATAGCGCCAATTTTGTCTAATGAATGTTGGCAATATTTACGTTTTTTCTCTTTAAGTATACAAAACAGAAGCTGTGGAATGATATTTATATGATTTGAATATGATTGTTATATAAATAGAAAGTTGTACGTAATAATTGCTTAATCGTACAATATTAGATATCTAATTTAATTAAATCTCATGGAAATACTGAGAAATGCAGAAAAGGGATTCAAAGACTCAAAAGACGGCGGTTTTATTATTTTGATTATTCAGTTAATTCTTCTCATTTCGTTTGGATCGACCTAACCGCCGATCTTATTCAAGTAGATTATGTCAGGTTAGAGGAGAATTGAATTTGCATCCTTCTGATTAATACAAATATACATATATATGTACTAGCTGCATATATACGGCCTTGTCCGGTCGATACATTTTATCAAGCTCAGAGATACGGCAAAAACATTTTTATTTATTTATTTGCTGACTGTTATCTTCATCTTTCATTGTTTAATGACGTTTCGGCCAACTATTCCTCTGGTATTCGTTAAGTTGTTTACCTGGACGAGATAGAAATGCAGAATCCTCAACTGTATCTTCAGTAATGGCCGTTTTCTATACGTGTTGTCGTCTACAACGTTTTGGCCAAATACTCCTCTAGCCATCTTTGGGTAGGATGTATATTGCTATCTTCAAATAATGCTCACCTGTAACTGTAGATATTTAACGTCTCTATCCACTGCGCCACAGGTCCCGAAGGAATAGTTTGACGAAACGTCGTTAAACAACAATTATTAAACCTGAGGATAATAACCCGTAAATAAATAAATAAAGTATACAACTTACTCATCTCAAAAGAATTCCAGTACTTAATATATATATATAGTCACATGCTATATAAGATACGCCAAATATTCTACCTTGTTACGAAAAGTGGCCATATATTTGGATTAGGGGCAGCATAAAAAAGACATACATCCTCGTTTATGAAAATCAAATGCGAAGTAACTTCCAAAGCTATTAGTAAATAAAAAAAAATTACATTAAATATAAATTAAATTAAAGATGAATTAAATAAATTTACTTTAAATAATATTACTAAACAGAACAATCAAAACAGTTCTCTTACAACACACAATACAATTAAGCTAATTTTTGAAATAGATCTTCTTGATGTTATATGCAAATGTGGGTGTTCATTAAAATGACATTGTTTAATACATAATATGTGTAGAAATCGTGCTGGCATAAAAGTATATGTAAATCCATTACTAGTATCAAAATCAATTTATGAATCAATGTATTTTCTTAACATATTAATTAAATTATGACTATAAACCATGTAAGGGTACGACTTTATTATAATACAAGGTTCAAGAAATCAAGCATGCAAGGATGGTCTACAGAGTTTTATCATTATTAAGAGTTTACTAAAACTAAATTTCTGACACATGACCGTCTTCCCCAATGCATGGTGTAGTTTGAACATGCATCTTGTGCTCAAGTGGGATTACTGTTTAGCACGGTCATGTACTCTATTTATCTTCCTGGCTTATACCGACGTGTTCGGTACAGTTTAAGATAGTAGCGGCTACAATCCAAGGCCCAGAAGTATTTTTTTTTGCATTTAACTACGGGGTTGGGATATACTTAACATGGTATGTTACCTACACCAGGATCGAATAAATAGTTCGCAATAGTAAGAGATGATATACTTACTTAAGGAGAATCTGTCTGGATCTGGAAATCTTTGAACGCTTTACAAATATAACATAGATTACGAATTAAGTAAAAACGACCTCATTGACTTTACATCCAGTAATCATGTGAAAAACTAGATCTTCAAACATAATGATGACATGATTTTTTTTACATAAGAGCCACTAACATAAAAATATGAAATGTATTAATAAAATATAACTTAAAACATGTCAGGTGTTTGCAATGGAATGCATCTCAAAATAAAACGCACAAAGAATATCGACAATTGAAAAAAAAAAACAATAATATATTTTTCAATATAAAAAACGTTAAGAACATTGAAAAAATATTAAGTGGGAAATCAAACAAAAAGATGTTAATGTAAGCAATAAATGAGATAGTAAGAAAGATAGAGAGAGTTAGAAAGGGAAAGAAACAGAAGGTAGATATCGCAATGGAGATAAAACCGCGACATACATTCGCATAAGCTTCTAGGAAAGCCGTTAATAAATGCACATAATAACACACGTATGCATAGCAGATACGATGTGTTCATATAGTAAATCTTCCTAAAAAAACAAATATTAGAAATTAAAACACTGAGAAAATAAATAAACTTCTAAATTGCAATTCTGCTTGTGTGTTCTACAGTAAACTTTCCAGAAGGCGTTACGATGACTGGATGAATAACAACAGGGCACGAATTTGTAATGACCTTTACGGTCATTACTTTAGTGTTTTGTAATAGAAGAATAGTTTAGGGATGATATTTTTTTAGAAAAAACAAATATTGAAAAACATTTATATATAGATGTAAGAAAAAGGATAAACAAACAAAAAAACAATTGGTTAAGAACGCATATATTTACAGAAGCTATATATATTAAAAATGGAACTTTGCAGGAAAAGGACATACCAAAAATGTCCAGGAATATTTTAATGTTCTTGTAAAACAAGGGCGATATATTTGTTGATGTATCGAAGAAGACGGAGTCGATAGTTTAAGAGCTGTGCATTCTAGGCGTCTGAAAGTCGTAATCAAGTATTCGCTCTATTAACTAAATTATAACATATCGAAAGTTCTTAATAAGAGAAAATGTACATTGTTCATCATATAAGAAAAAGAGATCAGTGAGAAAGGTTGAGAATACTTTAATTAATGATTAGTTTTTCAATGGATTTAAGAAGTTGGTGTACGTTTGATTGTGTGTGACGCGTGTTGTAATTTTGAGTACGCGTGAGTTAACATGCCTGCAGAAGCGAAGCCGAACGGAGAGGCGCTGTGGACAGCGGTCTGCGGACTTCGGCTAAACTGGTTTATTAAAGGAAAATATATCTTTCTAAAGGATAAAAGTTTATTTCAGAAAAAAAAAAAACAATTTTAAGAAATTGAGAAAATTTGCTGATTGGTCCAAAATATTTTTTCAAGATAGTGTATGTGCAGACGGTTTGCATACAAACGACATTAGTTATTTAATTTTGGACGTCGGGGAGTAAATATAGGCCGCTACAGACTTCCTAAGATTCAGTGTGGGTTCATTGATAGGTTCATTTCCTTAAATGTATATAGTTCTACAAACACGTTCTCAAAAAATTACTCATGTAAAATATGTACAGCCGTCAAGAGGCTTTATTAAAAAGAGTTCTATTAATATTAAAAAAAATGCTTTAATACTTATATTCTAACATAAGCAGAATATATCACGGTAGTTTTTTTTTATTTTGAATTTCACAAAACTCATAAGTAAAAAATGTAATCATAATGAAATAATTGTTTTCGCTATGAACAAATTATTACAATAACTTATGTCGTTAAAAAAACGAATATGATAATATGCTTTGAACTCTCTTAGTACGTATGTTATCACCTAACACAAATATTCAACATTTTGAAATATTTAACAGTCATTGAATCAAACTGAAACATATGAATAGATTAAAACATCGATTAAGATGTCATGGTTTTATATTGGCATCAATGTCGAATTATTAGAACATTTGCTTAATTTATATAAAGTGTTCTTCGCTGATTTCCTAACAAATAAAAAGAGTATACAAATAGTATTATATTTTCATTGTTACGTTATATAACTGAAAACCTTAAGATGCTCATTCTATGTATAAAATTTTTGTGTCGACTTGTGTTTTTATATATGAAATAATCGCTCGTTGCATTGTTTTCGTTCGACAGTAAGCATGTGCTTGTAGCATTATCTTTGGTGGATGATTTTCTGTTTCCTAAACGAAATGACGGGTTGTGTAATTTGAATCGTTTTAAATTACGGGATGTACATAACCTGTAGGCTGATTTATAATCTTGTATCTATATTAATATTTTTATTTAACAAAGGCCTACGTGATAATGTACCTTTAAAAAAACAGGTAGTGGTAAAAACATAACAGGAACTACACTGTTCTCAATTTTTTAAGGTAATTCTTTTGAACAATAGTTTTGTGACAACTGAACAGACACTAAAACATAGAAAGCAATACTTACGAAGATAATAATCACAGAACATATAATACGTTGTGTTCCCCAGACAGGATTTCTGAAAGGTTGGTATAAAAACAACTGCAGCTGTCAAAACGAAAACGGAATGCCTGGAAGGATCGCCACATGATACCGTTACAGACACTATAATAGCCGAAGCAAAAATGAAGAGCGAAATACCTGGAAAACAGGTATCATTTTAGTTAAAGTGTTACAACATCTGTCTCTCCCTGAAATGATCAATAAAAGATAGTACACCTTGGTTCTTCAGTAAAAACTATAAATGCCTCAAAAGCAAGGAGTACGAGGTTTTTTATTAGGGCATTTCAAATCGGCGATCCGCACGATATCTTTTATGTGCTTATTGTCATTGAAACCGTGTGAGACTGAATCAAATACTATAAAAATGGAAACAGCAGAGTTATTTGATTTTTTACATGTACAAGCGACAGACTCGCAAATCGTCTTCAAGAGATGCGCTACCACATTTAAAATTATATTTCTAATTTAAATGAGACAGACTTAGGAGTATTATATGTCTTAATAAACCACAACAAACGTTAAACAAGCGTGCCGATGAATGTGTAGTTATGTCCCTTATAAAAAAAATGACATTTTATTTTTGCACTTTACTGATCTAGGAAAATCTTATTTCATATGTAAGCAACTCGCATGAAAAAAATTATATATATATATATATATATATATATAATATATGCTTGTCTAGCTCTACTGATGAGCTGTGATACTGCGAAACGTTACTGTATGTTGTGACCCCACTCTTTCTCTCTCTCTCTCTCTATATATATATATATATAGTAATCCACATGCAGTACCGTTTCGCTGTATCACAGCTCATCAGTACATCTATATATATATATATATATATATATGTGTGTGTGTGTGTGTGTGTGTGTGTGTGTGTGTGTGTGTGTGTGTGTGTGTGTGTGTGTGTGTGTGTGTTGAGGTACAAATTTTATATAAAGCTTTAAACAAAATACGCGGAATTTTCTCTAGAGCTATTTCGTCTATCATCTCATTAGGAGGAAAATCGATAGCGTAAAAAATAATATTATTTCGAAATTTTAAAGAGTTCTAATGGGAAATGACTGTGCCAAAAGTACGGGGGCAAACTAAAATTAAATTTATTATCGTTTTAAAAAACGATTACAATATTGGCCCAACGAGGGGAAGAAAAAAAAAGCGGGGAAAAAATTTCCCAAAGAGAAACAATGCGTTCGTTGTTTCTTTTTGCCGGCACAAAGAATGTTTCCGCACCACGATAGAGGCAGGCTCCAAAATCTTTATATAGTTTCTGGAGTCTGCTCTATGTAGCACCTCGAAATATTCTATTTTATATCTATCCGCACAGCATGGATTATCAACCAAATGCTGGCCAATAGCAGAGCCGAAGGATGCAAAACGAGAGAGACTACCAGACCCCATCCACCCTTGTCTAATTTTAGATGGAACGTGCTGGTTTATACGAGTAAAAAATGCAAGGATGTTCGCCCAAAATAACCAACATCGGACTGGCATTTAAATTGATACACAATATTGCTATTTTGGACGTAAGGCAAACTATCCTTGCGAAAAGAATGAAAAGCAGGTCTCGTAGTGTATACCAAACACAAGGACACAGAATAGAAGCAGTCGTAAATACATCTGCGAATCTGTTTGGAAAATCTATTACTCTTATCCCCAATCCACGGTAGTTTTAAATAAACCGGGCAAACTTTTTAGGGGGTTTAAAATCCGCAACCTTTTTGAAAATACATTCATCATCATAAGATCAACAGGATAACCATTATTGATGAATATTTCCCTGGTCTTATCGAGTTCGGCGTCTAATCTATTAGGTGAACAAATCATGAGGGATCTATGTACCAAAGTATTAATAAGGCCGACCTTACGTGATTTTGGTACAAAAGACAACCAGTTCACATATAGGCCAGTAAATGTTGGCTTCCTCTGAATTGTAGTGAGAAAGCCCACCCCTTGAACGTTCGACAAGAACATCCAAGAAGGGAAGCGAATTGTCCTTCTCACTTTCCATAGTGAACTTTAGAGCGCCACTCAAAGAATTCAACCTATTAAAAAATGTTGACGCTTCTCCTTGCGATTGAAATATAGCAAAAGTGTCGTCAACATATCTGAAATAAGTAGTGGGTTTCGTTATTGAGTTAAACAGAACGGATTCATAGTATCATCAAATCTCTTTAATGTCATGTATAGGCGCATCTTATGATTAAATTTCGATCTTAACCTTATTAGAATGCTATTTTATATTTCGGCTTATATAACAATAATGGTAGTATTTAACCTTGATGAGTGAAGAGAACAATTATGCTATCGACACCCGGAACATCATTTTAAGGACACATACACAAACATAATAAATTGACTACGTAATTATACGCTAGAGAGTGAAGAGAAAGTTATTAATGATGTAAGCATCAGATGCCTATAAGAAGAATTTTTTAAAGTTAAACGTGGAAGACCGAGGGAGTTTTAAAGAATTAAACGTCTCATGGAAATGGCCGTACACATCTTACGATTCTATTTAAAAGTTAAACTTTACAGACTGTGGAGAAATCTACTTTGCATTTATGCATTGCAGACTACGTAAAATGTTAGTTAATATCACCTGTATATTCCTGCTGTTGCCATGTGAAGCAAAAGAGTAAATGGCGTCTTATATGGTGTAATCTGCTGTGGAAACATGTATGACGTAGCCTGCTATAACATTATTAATGATATATATTGTGAATAAGCAAACAGAGATGCAATTTTAGTAAAATAGATGCAAGCGTGAACATGTAACAGCCAATCGATGAATATCAAAACGACTCATAGTCATGTCCTGGCATATCTAAGGATTAAATTGACAGACTAAGGAGAATGCCATTTCAAATTTAAGAGCCAGGAATATACGAGAATGTTAAGCAGTTGAGCTAATGTAAAAGCGTAGCCATAAGCAATGCAAATCATTTCCATTACTTCATATCTGTGCCTAAACATCAGCGCAACTTTCATTTATATTTAACCCATCTTTAGAATACAATACAGCATCGCTGCCTAATTCTTATTAGTTCTTTTTCAGCATTTTTTTTTCTTTTCATGTAGTAAGATCTTACCCAATTGCGTCCATCGGAAGGAATATTCAGTTCACTTGACAAACGCAATAATCTTTATCTTCGTTTTGTTCTGACCCTTATGAGCATTGATACGTTACTAAAGAAAATAAGTACGAGCTGAAAGTGGCTAGGTAGAGATTCTTATAGACATATATAATGCAAAGCCTGTTTTATATAAAATAATAACACGAAGTCGAGAAACGACTGGGGATTTGTCGTCGCTCCGCTCCTCCGCTTGCAGGGAGCTTTTGTTTTCACGGGCTTTTAACGTTTTTAAATTAGTCGCTGTATAGTTTTCAAACTAAAACACTCATTATTTTACTTCTCTTATTTTAGGCGTAATTTTAAGCGCATATTTTTCGTAGTTAAAATGGGGCGACTACATTCTTGTAAATGCCTCTTCCTTTATCAGATGAAATTAAAATCTTTATCTGTTCGGACAGCTGTTGAATTAACAAAAAACTTGTAATTGCTGAATCTTAAACACCAAAATATATCGATAAATTATCGAAATATGCTTCATACTTTGACTTTTTACGCCAGGTTTGAATCGTCAGCAACCAGCCACAAGATCTCATTAGAAGATTTCATTACCAATCTCAAAATGGTCCGATTTGAGATTGCAAGATTCAAAAATGGTTCATCCGAACAGACCAAAGTAAGATATGTTACATGTTTGTAAATTATTTCTGCGCAAACCCGGGCCCTTTGATGAGTGGGGTTAATTTATTAAATTATATTTAATCATGACAGATTAATTTAAAAGCAAAATGACATAAAAAGACACCATATATCCGTTTTGTTTTGTCTATCGTACTAAGTTTATAAAAATACATGCAGTTTTTTACATTTTGTAGAAGATCTTAGTCCCTATGTCACATGCTTTCTTGGGTATAATAGAGGTCTTTAATTTAGTTTTCTTTTAGTAACAGTTTTTCTAAATACGTGGCCAATCTTTCGCTTGAACATAATCTCTGCTTGATATATTCCTGATTGTATGTTAGAATATATTGTAATCCTATAGACTTGCAGAAACTGTTGCAGCTCCGTTTCTGTAGTTGTTCCACATGTTTTCCCGAATCCGGGTTTCAACGTGTAGAAAATGCTTTTAGCTTGCACGTTGAATTGCAAGTGTTACTGGGATATCCTTACATGATAAAGTATCAGGGATTCACATACCTAATTGAAGTTTGTGGACGTAAATTTTATCTCGTTGTCACTTTCTAAACAATCGACAATACCAAACTGGGCAAATAACTACTGAACGGAATAGATAACTGCGCCTATATTGGATTTGTTACATCTGAACAATTCTAGATATTATGAGTAGCATTTCACAGCAATTAGGTTATATACCAACCCGCTGACAACTGCGACATTTATAGGAATTCTAAGCCAGGCTTGATTTGTTTAGTACAGGGGCTACCAGTGATTAGAATGCCATTATCGTCAAAGCAGAACAGTTGCATAATTCGACCATGCTTTTAATATTTTATTCATCATTGGCTAGTATACATTACTACACATGAGGTCCTTTGTTCTGTTTACTTACAGGTGACCCATATGAAAAATTCTTCATTATTCCAGGAGTAGAGATTTTGACGCGTGTGTAATCGCTATATTACTTCCGTCTCGCATTATGCATAAGATAGACCCGTATTCAATACAGATAGCATATGAATCTTGGCAATGAAATTAAGAATAATAAACTGATATGTATTATCGTAACAGCAAGGAATGGGAGCAGCATATCTTTTATTTTTGATTGAAATTATCAGTCCGAAATCATTATCAGGTTACTAATGACAATAAGAGTATATGAAGATAAACGGAACATTTCACCGACCGAAACATCACGTGCATATTATTATTATTACAATAGTTCGAAAAAATAATGTTAATTAATACCTTTTTTCTATAACTTAATTATCTTGGTACGTTTGCATAATTTGACACGGATTCCCGGGAATTCCTGCCAAGAAAGGATCCGGCGAGACCAGCAATCATCGGTTTAAGCCAAGCGTTGTTCAAGTGTTTGAACGCTAATCAATTTTTTATACACATTTATTTTGGGGCGTTTAAAATGACTACCTTGAAGAATATGCGAAGGGAATAACAATAACAATGGCAAACAAATATATTTTGCCGGACACTACAGTCGGACACGACTGTAGTAGTGCAAATAACAAAGTGGGAGGAGAAGGAGTGCGCCACTTGACAACGAACCACCAATCATCGCCCTCTTTACCGTCGATGGGCGTTCAACAGTCGACTGGAGTAAAAATTCCTAAGAAAATGTCATCTCGAACCGTATAAAAAATGAAAATGAAAATATTAAGTTTTCATGAAAAACTTAATTTTTTTCCTGTATTTTCATCTAACAATTTACACTTTTAGTAAATATATTTTACATATTTTCTTTAGAAAAATGTATTATGGCGAACCCCCCAAAAAACTTCACTGAAAAGAAATGGTGAAAAAAAAGAAAAAAAAACGTGTACTTACACCCAACAATTTGTGGTTAAAAAAGTACATCATTTCTCGAATAAAAAAGAAAAGGTTTTGGTTGATAACTAATTTGCAAAACTCAAAGAAAGAAAGAAAGAAAGAAAGAGAGAAAGAAAATAAAAAATATTTTCAGTCACTCCGAGGTAGGTTTTTGCCATTTTTTTATTATTTGTATTTATGTATTTTCCCAGTGTGTTTGTTTTGAAATTAGTCTGCGTCTGGTACAATGCTTTGCTTAAACCGATGAGTGCCGGTCTCGCCCGATCCATGCTTGACGAGAATTCCCGAGAATCCGGGTAAAATTATGCCAGAGTACAATTATTTTTGATTCATGGTTGGAAGAAATACCTGCATGATTAACTACATAACAAAAAAGTGGGTGTAATATTTAAAATATTTTTTTCGTTATAATTTATCTTTTTCCGGCTTTGTGTAAGAGATTTAGTTCTCTAGATCTTTACAACTGCATACCGTATAAGGATTGATGTTACGTTATTGGCCTACTCTTAAAATACCGTTAGTATTGTTTATTTCGTTCCTTACGAAAGACCTCAGAGTCACATGGCACCACTAATGATCTGCAGCCGACATTATTTGTAGTTTTATAATATAAAATGATAGACGTAACAATTTAACCAGTGGATATGGATGTTTTATGTAGAAACAATAAAGCATCGATATATATAAAAGCGAAAATGTGTGTATGTATGTATATATGTATGTATGTATGGGTGTATGTATGTTTGTGTGTGTTTGTATGTCTCTCAAAATCTTTCGACACCGGTCACGGATTTTCACGAGATTGGTAGCATTTTAAAGATCGATCCTTCGCCCGACAAATACCGAAAAATTCGCCAAAAACATTCATTCCTTCACACTAAAATCATCAGTTTTCTACAGGAAGGGGTCAGCAAAACACTCTCATGACAAGTTCGCTTCAACGCATGCGCAAATGACGTTGGAACATGATTTAGTCTAAATATTAAAAAACCGACCTAATTTTGTCAACGTCGTCTTATTCATTTTCTTTTTGCGCGACATCATTATCTAAAGGTTGTGCGTTCGGATCGTGGTGTGAGATGTCTTTTTTTCGATTGTTAAAGGTTTAATATTGAAACAGGTTTATGCCAGCCATTTTTCACGTTTAATGTTTTTTTTGTTTTTATTTTTCAGATGTTTTAAAGCAGTTTTAACGTTCGTTTTTCTGTTTTCTTTTTCCATCAACATTCGCGTTTTCTTTTTTTGTGTTTGTTTTTCCGAGTTTTACATTTCACATCGTTCGTTTTCCATATGTTTTTTTTTTGTGTTTTTTTTCGATTTTTTTAAGTTTTAACCATTTTTTATATAAAATAGTTAATTATTTAAAATTTAATAATTAAAAATATTTACTTCGCTTATTCTTATGTTTTGATTAACACCCCCGCCCGAGCACACATCTCTAAACACTCGGACAACGCCGGGTATCCCCCTTTAGTATAAAATAAAACATAAAAATAAATCGAAATACCTACAATGTAACAGGAAAGAAGCACGGAAAGTGTAAGGAAGAAGTAATCTTGATAAAAGAGCAGTAGAAACACCTAAGAGGGGAAAGCTATAAGGATTTAGAAGACTTTAAACGTTAGAGAAGAAAACACTTGAAAGCGCCATAAATCGGCTTATGGTCTAATTTGTGAATCTTCACTCACGGCTGATGTGAATTAAGTGGGCAATTATTCGAGAAAGTCAAGATCTAATGAAAGGCTTGTTAAAAGTTGGAAAATAGCCAATATTATATTTAACGTCACATATGCATTATCCAACAAAAAAAAATAACAAACTAAAACTAATAAATGAGATCCTAAATTCTTAGCGAAGCTTGAAGTATGAAAATTCAATAAAGTTCTCTTTTACCAAAAACTCATTCTGAAAAGATTATCATAAGCATTATAGAACTCTTCCTTAACTGCCTGTTCTTATTTTAAGTATATGATAACAATGCATCGACAGAAAATCAGATAATCACACACTAACAAAATGTAACGCATTATGCTCTGCTTAAATCTTCGTGAAAGAAAACGAAAAAATTGAACCAGGCAACAAACTGGAAAAAACAAAACGACCATACTCATACAAAGAAAAAATGATACATAAATGTAAATGTAACCTTTCGAGATATAAAGACAATAGGTACGCATACAAGAACGATAGAATGCACTCCGAATGAAAGGAAACGGTTTAAACAAAATTAAAGCCAAAATCCTAGTAGAGAGATGATGAAGACAGACAAGTTAGTCTCATTTCGCCACGTGCAGTTGGTAAAGAAACGAGGATGAAAAGCAGAGAGGTGTTCCTGTTCAATGAATGACGAAAACACTAATAATAATGATGATTATGTTAAAGATAATGATCGAAACAATTATCTATATAAAGAAAACATGCATGTTTGTCTGTATGTGTGTAAGTATTTTACATATACAGTTATAAACTATTCGTTGAGTAATAGACAAAGAGGGTTAAGACAGAGTAAAATGTTTTTTTTTTTTAATTGGGATAAGAAAACGTCGCGTCACCTCGGAACCAACAGGTCGCAACCACAATAAATGTGGATTTGAAACAACTTCTTTTTAGTATTTCTTCAGAGACATGGCTGCATTTCAAAAGCTTGTCAGAACAGATAAAAATATTTGCGATTTAAGTTATGTCGTTCTTTGTCCAGGACGAAGGTAAGAAAACTGTGTATATTTCCACCTATCTCTAAGCTGTTTAGTATAGACCAAATCGTTATTTACTAAATTCCCGGTATGTGTTAAACTTTGTCGAGGAAACCAAGAGTAGTCTGAGCTGCAGCTCACAAGATGTACCAGCCGTAGATGACTAATTTCATGTTTTACGTGATTTGGGGGCTGTTAGATGGAGACAGATCAAGTGTAAAGTCTTTTGTCTTATATTTGGCTTAAACTTTGATCTTTAGAACTGATCGAAATAATAGGTTTTTTTTTTTTTTTTTTACTATCTTATACATTCCTCTCGGTTGTGAAAAGCAAGGATCCAAACTTTTTAGTTGAAAAGAATACATTTTCATTTTTAACTGTTCAAAAGTAACAAACTATTTCCCCATTCAAATACGTTCGCTTGATACAAAAGAGAGAGAAGGCCATAAAATACCGTTTGTCAAGGTGCTAACACTGGTCTCAAAATATTATTTGGAACAATTAGAAGATTATTAATGAAGATTCAGAAGAGAGTTTTGACAAGAAGAGATTTCTTAGACACCGACATTTGTCCAATGGGTTTCTGATTTCAGCACATAAACATGTATCATCTTGGAAATGGTTTCAATAACTTCGCTTACATTGATAAATTCAAAACAAAACTTTATGACACACTCTATCAAAGCCCTTTGTTCCATTTAGATCATTTGCTCTAAAATAACAAGACTGGTCAGTGTTCCTATTCGATAATACTGTTATTAAAAAAGTAGTGATCTAGCAGGACGAATTTGCTTCCCAATAATTTATTTTTATTGCTGAATTATATGTATTAGTTCAGAAAGAATATTCACACCGACATGTCAGATTCGGAAAAACATGTTCGTCATTGGCTAACTCTGATCAAAAGGTCATTTTTATCGACCTGGTTTTTGTAGCATAAACGCTGAACAATCTTTTTTCGTCAGAGTTGAGTTAAATAAAACTAGCAACTATTAATCTGCAGATCATAATAGACTCACAATGCAACTAATATAAATCGCATGCAATAAACAACCGTTGTTTATTCCCGAGAGAGAAATAAAGAAATCTAGAAAAAACACCTCATTTTTATCAGAGGAAGTTGTTAGTAAAACTTGTTTATAAAGTTTAAGAAAATATTGGGCGATTACGCCCAAGTTTGTTAATTGTCAACTTTCTTTGTTAGAACTTATAAATATTTAGCTTTGAATATTAATCGAGATTACATGACTCTAAGGGAAAGGCTGAGAGATAAACAGTTAGTTATTTCGCTTAAGAAAATATGTAAATAGGTTAAAATGAAATGCGTTTACAAAATATAACTAAACAGTCATTTTGACGATTTGGCAATCCCCGTTATTCGTTCTAGTTGATCGGGGATCAACTACAATGAACGTCACCATTTATCGTCAAGACTTTCTAGCTGTCAAGGGTTTTATTTCAGAAGATGTCTTCAGGAAGGAGGGATCACACACGCACACGTACAAGAACACAAGCTAATAAAAGTGATAGATACTTCGACCATATCAAATGAATTTTAAATTGATTTCCCTACCATAATTCATGTCCATATATATATATATATATATATATATATATATATATATATATATATATATATGATAAGAAAATATATATGTATGTGTGTGTGCATTAAACGTCTTATTTATAATGAGAGAGCATATACATAACGTACACAGTAAATATTTCTGACAACAACGAGATTTTTAAATACATAGTAAACTACAAATTTGCGACGTATAATATTTATTGGGGGGGTAGAAATAAGTATTACTTTGTACAAAATCTGAATAAGGGTAACTTTAAAAACTCGAGATAAGTCTACTAAAAATAGAGATGCTCAGATCATAGGGAACCAATAGACTTTTGATTAAATACAGGATGTATAAAACATCACTGAAGGGTTTTCAACTGAAATAGATTCTTTATTTTGATGATATCTTTCTGTAATTTTAACACAATCGGACAAATACATTTAGTTTCTTTCAAAATGAAAAATTGAAACCATCTTTATTTTTAAAAAAGTAAAGTCCTTTAAACGTTCTCATGTTCAGCTTCGCATAATTACGCTCCTTTCAAAACATTTTTCATGACAGATTGTAGAATCTCTATATTTCGATTTATCTCCCTTATTTCATTTCTAATGCTTTCTCTCAATTTTTGTATGGTCTCCGGTTTTGTAACTTAGAGCTTTTCTTTAAGATATCCTCACAAGAAAAAGTCAGTGCTAGTCAAGTTTAGGGAGCATGGCGGCTCTTTGATAATGTGATAGAGAGAGACAGATAGAGGGAGAAAGATAATGTCACCAAAGTCTTGCCTGATTTTGGTAAAACACTTTCCAAACTTGCGTACGTTCTTTAATACAGCACTTATTCACAATTTATATTCAAAATATTATCTGTTTAAATATCTGAAATAGAAAAAAATATAATCATAAATTGTAAAATAACAAATATTTGGAATCCTCCAGTGCCTTTTTGGACACCTTGTATAATCGGTATATAAATAACTACTGTGTGTGTTGTTTAAATAACATTTTGACCTATTATCTGAAGTGAAGTTCACAACTATTAATAATTGTCAAATTCTACGTTAGAGTATGTGTTTTGAAACTTTATCGAATCTTGGGGGTGAATTGCCTTTTTTTTTTTTTAAAGATTCAATTTATTATTACCAGTGAAACTACACCGCTAACAGTTTAAAACACATCGGACTTTGACAGCTTTGTGCAGACACCAGCATTAAATATGAAAATATCTAAAGCAAAGCACCATATTCATATTGTTCCCTGGTCGTCCTTATATTTCTTTACACGTGTGAGTCCTGACCGCTAATTGTGAAAACAAATAACATGATAGAGGAGAAAGAGATGAACAGCTTCTAAAAGATTCTTAACAATTTATATATAAGTCATATTACAAATAAGGAAGTGCTAAATAGACTCAGTCGATATATATATATATATATATATATATATATATATATATATATATATATATATATATATATATATATATATATATATATACTAGCAGGTTTGCCCGGCTGTGCTTGAACCCTATGTACTGTACTGTTCATGACTTGCCCTATGTCTAAATACACTTTATGTAAGATTTCAAATGTTTAGACGAAAATTAGTCTGAGTTATTTCGTAGAGACCGCAGAGCTCATTTTTTATTTGACTCCAATTTTTACCCCTTAACATTTATTGTTTTGGTCTCAAATCAAAATAAAATGTTTCACCCATGTCCAAGTTATCTACATCAAAAATTCCAAGTCTTTCAACACAAAATTGGCGAAGGAATTTGATAAAATCTGTAAAGGACAACTATTTCAACTTTGATCTTTTGTCAGCCAGATGTTCTCCCCCAAACTGATTAAAATGATTGCCACATATCTGAATACCCGTGATGTAGAAATTACAAATATTTAGACCTACAATTAGCTGAGTAGTTTGCTAGATACCGCAAACGTCAACTCTCTGGAACGTTTACGCTCTGGCAGCTCAAAAGTTCAAACCAAAGCGATTAAAAAGGTTGCACTATCTCTGAATACCCTTTATGTAAAATTCCAATGTTTAGACCAGAAATTGTCTGAGTTACTTTGTAGAGACCGCAGATGTCGATTTTTTAAAACTTTGACCTTAATTTTGACCCATTGACATTTATTTTGGGGGCTACAAATACAATTAAAATGTTTGATCCATGTTCAACTAATCTACATGTAAAATTTCAATGTTTAGACCCAAAATTGGCGGAGGAGTTTGGTAGAGTTCTAGCGGTAAAATCGGTGAGCTTTGACCCCATGACACCCAAATTTCCGAGCAAAAACCGACTAAAAAGATTTTTCCAAATCTCAATATACCTTATGTCAAATCCCGAGTCTCTAGACCGAGAATTCACAGAGTTATTTGGTAGGGAAAGACATGTTCGCTTATATATATATATATATATATATATATATATATATATATATATATATATATATATATATATATATATATATCCCTGCCAAATTTGATGCAGGAATAAGCGATGTGATGCATCAAAGTCACAAAATCTTTGCGTTAAGCATGTAAGATATACGTTACTCTAACTATATTGTAAGTGTAAGTTTTACAATACACGCACAATAAATGGAATTACATGGAAAATAGATATGCTGTACAAACCGTTTTAAGAAATGTAAAATATTCCTTCAATAAATGTTCCGGGTGCTTCTATGCGAAAGTAACTGATCGGATAATTTATAATCGTGTTTATAAATGTAGCAATAAATAATATAGATCTCGCCATAAAACAGTATAGCGCTGTCGAAAAATACTCTTAAACATGATATTTTAATTAATGCAGATTTCGTATTTATTTATATAGATCCAATATTTTTTTATATATATACAATGAATTATTTTAGAGCGGAATTTGAAGTTCATGTTCTATAATTATATAAAAACATATTAATTATATCAATTTATATGTTTATTAATAAACAGATCAACCAGGCACTCTCACACACACACACACACACACACACACATACATATATATATATATAATATATATATATATATATATATATAGATATAACTATTTAGTTTACTCAAATAAAATTAATATATGAAAGTATAGATTTATGCGTAAATTTAAGTATTTACTTCAAAAGTGCTCAATACGTAGATAGAGTTCGTAATTTATAAAATATATATGGAGATTAAACTACACTGAATATTCTGCGTTTCATTCACTCTAGGACTCTTCAGACTTATGCGCGAATTCTGTGGTTGTTTATCGTTTTTATATGCTCCTCTTCTATTGAGATTTTAGTTAGCCAATCAACTTTCTAGTATCCACCGCGCACTTCCTATCAGCCAATGAACATGCATTTATCGGACAATGGCCTAGTTGGCCTCTGGTTGACCTGTTACTTTGTGTGTCTGCTCTATTTAGTTTCTTGATCTGTTTTAAAACTAGGTTAGTGATTTTTTTTTGTTTTTATGTTAGTTTATATATAAATATATATCTGTGTACATACATATATGCACATATATACATATATATATATATATATACATACATATATGTGTGATCGTGTATGTATATTCATGTTTATTTAATTTATTCATTTGTTTATTTTCTATTGTTTTTGTTAGTTTTAAAACTATTTTCTATCGCTGTCCTAGAGCAAATTTTATCGTGTTAACACAGTTGTTTGATATTTCTCTTCTACAGTTGAATAGATGGTGTAGTTCTTTAAAGTACAGGATAGTAAATTTTTCATGAAAACATAATCTACATGGGTCGTCTAGGTACCTACATGTGGTAGCTTATTTTATTATTTTCCATTCGGCTACCGGCGAATGTCCGCTTTCTTTGTGTCCCCAGTATTTATTTGCTAGTGTTGTTTTCATACGGTGTTTTTTAAATATTTTTTTAAATATATATATATATATATATATATATATATATATATATATATATATATATATATATATATAAATTCTTTAACTGGACCCATTACATAACCAATGAATTGGCTCTAGGGAAATGCCTACTTCGGACCATTACATTGTGATTTGGATTACTCAAAATACAGTTTTGATCAATTTACAACACTGCTATCAAAGACATTTACTTCAGATTTTAACATGCACTTTGGATGTAAATTTATATATCCTTTTCATTAACTTCCCTTACTCTATGATAGTTAAATATTTAAAAAAAAATTAATTGTGATTTTCCATGTTTCGCTAACTTCAGCAAATAAGGTGTAAAACATTATAACTATTTGCTAATATTTTCTTCTATGATGAGATTGAAGACATCTAAATCCTATAAAGTGCGGG
Source organism: Euprymna scolopes (assembly GCF_053919585.1). Taxonomy (NCBI): domain Eukaryota; kingdom Metazoa; phylum Mollusca; class Cephalopoda; order Sepiida; family Sepiolidae; genus Euprymna; species Euprymna scolopes. The sequence goes on from NC_136499.1 coordinate 38,281,307, forward strand.
GTTATAATATTTCATATATGTTAGTTTTCTTACATAGAATAATAAAAAATATTTTGATTTGAAATTCAAACATTTCACTTCATAATTTTTTAAAAATTCATTGAACGACTAAAATTATATATATATATATATATATATGAACACATTTAACTAAGTATATATATATATATATAGAGAGAGAGAGAGAGATAGAGAGAGAGAGAGACACTATTATATAAAAGTAAATTACAGTGTGTGTGAAATAGTTTCTTTCGATAAAGGTTCTGAAACGGCTCAGCCTATCTTTTTCAAATTTAACACAAGGTGATTTATAGGTCTAACATTGTTTTGAAAAAGGTTTGAACAGAAAATAATCTGATAAGTATCGAAAGTCGCAATAATCAGATCGTAGAGTGGAATTCTTCGTTACACCAGCCAACGGAAATAATACAATGGCAGCAAATCATTTTTATAATACAAACACATTTATTGTAAACTGGAAATATTACATAGTGGTAGAAAATTTGACTATGGATCGAATGATTTCCCGTTCAAGGCCGAGTGTACCTTTAAATGAGTTCTTTACGATTAAAGAAAAAATGCCGTTTAAAATGGCCGCACATCATTTCTTGGTTTACATATTTTAAAACAAAACATGAATCAGAAATGACTTTTCCTAGGCATTCATAACACCAAATATCAGCTTACATGATATTGTAAGCAAATACAGTCAATATTTGATGAATAATATTATCATTAACGTTTTCCTATAATCTTGTTTTGTTTTATTTTGCGAATTAATCCCCCGGGCAAATTATTTCTCGTAATATATAAAGATCAATATAGGATTGATTCTATAATAATACATACGTAATCTGCATAAATTAAAATATTATGTTTAAGCATATTCTATTATCCGACCACGATATCTATATATATATATATATATATATATATATATATATATATATATATATATATATACAGTGACCCAAAAACGGGCCCCGAGTACACTTTATGTGATATCTCCATTATTTATTCACCGGTTGCCCTTATTTTACAGAACATTGCAGAATCTACAACCGTGAGTACACCAAGACCCCAGTGGGAGCTGGGACAAAGAATACACTGTGTTAAATTTTACTACAAGACAGTCTCGTTTAAGAAAACCCAGGACAGTTTCATGCGTCAGTTCGAATGCGAAAAAGCACCATCCAAAAGCAGAAGTAAGTACTGGGTGGACCACTTCGAAAAGTGTGGGACCCTGGAGAATATCAACTCTGCCAGAGAGAACCGTCCATGCCACTCGGAATGTCCCAAGAAGCGAACAGCCAAGCTAGTCGACAGAGTGAGAGAGTCTCTCCAGCAGAGTCCGAAACGCTCTGTGCGTAAGCGAAGTCAGTCCATCGGTATGTCCCCTGAGACTTGCAGGAGAGTGCTGGTGAACGATATAAGGGCGTACCCATATAGAATACAGACACTGACAAACCCTTACAGCCTCAGACAAGAAGCAGAGGACGGCTATGACAGTCAAGATGCTCGAGAACATCGAGGAGACACTAAGTTTCTTTAACCTCCTTTGGACCTCAGATGAAGCCAACTCTATCTTGATGGAAAGGCGAACTCCAAGACAAATGTCTTCTTGGGGTCCTCCAGACCTAAAGACGTAACCACAAAGCCGCTGCACTCTCCGAAGTGCACGGTTTGGACTGCAATCTCGGCCAGAGGCATCATAGGACCAATCTTCATCGAAGAATTTGACGCAGCAATGACAGTCACCAAGGAGCGGCATGTGGACGTTGTCAAAACCTTCAAGAGTGAGCTCCAGAAACTCGACCCGTCGCTCATGAGCAAGTTCTGGTTCCAGCACGGTGGAGCTAATTCTCATACCTAAAACCTGTCCCTGGATTGGCTGAAAGAGAACTTCGGAGGCCGAATGATGAGTCTCAAGACTGATTATGAGTGGGCACTCAATAGCTCGGACCTAAGCCCCCTAGATTTTTTTCTTTGGGGCTATCTTAAGGGCATAGTCTTCGCATGGAAACCTAGAACCATCAGGAAACTCAAGGAAGCCATCAAAGAGGAGATGAAAGCAATTACCAATTCGGTCTGAGGAACGTCATGGACAACTTCATGGTGTGCCTCAAGAAATGCACGGAGCTAAATGTAGACCATCTAGAACACATGCCGTAGAACGGAGAAAAAGGCCAAAGACCCTAGTATTTTGATGTGATATTTTGAATATGATAAACTAGTTATGACCAAAGTTTCATTTCATTCGGAAAAAAACAGTAAGAAACGGGGCTTATTTAGAGTTGGGGCCCGTTTTTTTTGGGGGGGGTCAGTGTGTATATATATATATATATATTAAGAGAGAGAGAATGAGAGAGAGAGAGACAGAGAGAGAAATAAAAAATAAAATAAAACCGAGTCATGTGTTCATCAACGTTTCCTCTTTATTTGGAGACTTCCTCTGGATATATATATATATATATATATATATATATATATATATATATATATATATATATGTATGTATATATATACACACACACATATATATATATATATATATATATATATATATATATTATATAATCGTCTTCCTATATGGTTGATATTTTTTTTGTTTTCTCAATTTAACTTAAAAGATAAACTGATTTACAAATTAACTTTTATACTTGAAAAAGAGAATTTTATTGGCGTATTCAATTTGTTGTATATATACCAGTTTTTCAAAAAGAATAGTTATTCAAGAAATATTTTGATTTGCATATTACATTAAGAAAAGTGTATTTCAATAATTACTTCTATGTTAATTGCAGTTTATAGCAAAAGAATCGCTGTTGTAAATATTCTATGTAACTGTATTGTTTAGGATTAATTCAATTTATAAATTTAGTATATTTGATTTAATTTATCATGAACTAGTTACCAACAGAAGTAGAGTTGTTTCCACTTTTAGATATGAGAGTTATCTGACGCAATTAAAATAACAGTAACTACTTTCAATAGTTTATTACATTTCTTAGAATAAATATGGCCGGCAATATTGTTTTATGATGGTAGAAATAATAAAATGTAAAATAATGTTATCAAACGTGACAGCACAACCCCGAACAATTTCGTCCATGCGACCTGACACGATCTTGAACATCTTCCTCAATTCGAACCCGAACATATCCGTTGATTCGACAAGACAAGCACCACAAACAACGCTCTTATTTTGAACCCGACTCCTGCCGTTAATTCGACATGGCAGGATCCCCAAAACGCCGTCGATTCGAACCTGAATACCACCGGTGAATCGATATGACACGATCCCTATAAAAGCCGTCGATTCTAATTCGGATACCACCGCTGATTCGACAAGACACAATCCCGAAAAACGCCGTCGATTTGAACCGGAACACCTCCGACGATTCCATACTATTTCCTACGCAATGATTCAGCAAGAGCAACCTTGGCAGTTCATCAATTAATATCGGTTATATTTTTACACTATTTGCACGACCTCATTTTCGCCATAGGTAGGCCCGACTGAGACATTGGCATACAATTATTGTCACATGCAACATTAATTCTTTAAAATCATTTTTAAAAATCTTTCGATACCAAATATAAAAACATACACAAACAGATGTGAACAATTAGTTAAGTCCTACATTTAAAATTGACGATCAAAATATTCGTTTATACTTTTAATTCTTTTCAGTTTTGTAATTGCGTTTTATATTTTATGAAATTCAGTTTTTTATTGATAAATTATTTACTCTCCGTATCGTAATTTGTTTTTCAGAAAAAAAACAACATATTCCTAAGTATGAAAAAGAGATCCGTTAACACAAAAAAATTGTTAAAAACGTTTTATATTTTATGAAGATCAGGTTTCATATTAGTATATCCCCGGTTAATAGTTAGTTTTCAGACAACAGTTCTTTCAGTTCGTTGTTTTGAAAAAGTGATGGCTTATCAAGAATTCGTAAAAACTGTAACAATTTTGTGTATATGAAACAAATATATTTATTTGTAATTATGCCGTATACGGCTCGTGATAAAATAATTACTTTGTCATTTAGAAAGCCATTCTTTCCATGGTCGGAGAGGGAATGTGTTTGTAACTGTTATTTACTTTCACATAACAATTACAAACGATACCATAAAAATTGAATTAAACTCAAAAATCCTATCTTAAAATAGCACATTCTGTATTCTGCGGATATTCTGTGTTTTACTATATTTTCGTACCACTCTTCTATTTTAAAATATTTGTTTTGATAAGTATCATTATTGGAACAGTTACCGTAAAAAAATGAAATATTTTTTTATGTCTTATATTATTTTATGTGTAATAGCTAATAACACAAAACTGAGTGAAACAATATATATACAACAACTGAATCTTTTTGTGTATTAACCTATTTTAAAGTATTATTATTATTATTGTTGTTGTTGTTGTGTTATTATTATTATTATTGTTGTTGTGTTATTATTATTATTATTGTTATTATTGTTGTGTTATTATTATTATTGTTGTTGTTGTTGTGTTATTATTATTATTATTGTTGTTGTTGTTGTTGTTGTGTTATTATTATTGTTGTTGTTTTTGTGTATTTATTATTATTATTATTGTTGTTGTTGTGTTATTATTATTATTGTTATTATTGTTGTGTTATTATTATTAGTATTAGTATTATTGTTGTTGTTGTGTTATTATTATTATTGTTGTTGTTGTTGTGTTATTATTATTATTATTGTTGTTGTTGTTGTGTTATTATTATTATTATTGTTGTTGTGTTGTTATTATTATTATTGTTGTTGTTGTCGTTGTGTTATTATTATTATTATTATTATTATTATTATTATTATTAAAATAGCAGTTTAAAACCTGTGAAGTAAGATTAATGAACAATAGTGGCCTCCTAAAGACTATAATCGAGTCTCCAAACGAAAAAAATTGTAAATTAAATTCAGTGCAATGTTTCAAGTTTTACAATTGATGCCAAAATTTATGATCAGACTTGAAAGGATGAACTTTTTTAGTATTTTCTTTTTAAATTATTACTAGAATTTCAGTCTGACGTTGCCCGATTGTTTGGAAGTGTATGTTGAGCAAAAAAAAGGTCAATATTTTTAAATTTAACCCCTATTATGACCCCTTAACATTTATTGTTTTGGTCTGTTATAAAGTTAGATCAATGTCCAAGGAACCTATATTTAAACTTTCTAGTGTTTAGACCCAAAATTAGCGGACGAGATTGGTAGTGTCCTCAAAGGTCAAATTATTGAACTTTGACCCCTTAACAACCAGATTTCTGGCCGACAACCGATCACAAACAATTTCCCAAATCTCAGTACCCTGTATATCAAATTTCCAGTCTGTAGACTTAAAGTTCACAGAGTTATTTCAGAGGGAAATGAACACACACCCAACACAGAGATGTTCACTTTTATAGATATACGAGCATTTCACCCGGCGTTGGCCGGGTGTTTGGATGTGTCTGTTTAGCAAAAAAAAAAAGTGGTAGTAGGAAGGCAGGCTCGAACCCGTACCGCGAAGGAGGAAAAAAACGGGGGAAAAAAACTGACGTCTATGCTCTTACGACCATCACCAAACCGGAAGTGACATTTAAAAAAAAAAAATTAAGGTTAGACATTCGAAAGGAGAGGATGACTTTCAAAAATATCGGCGGAAAAAGCGACCGCCCCTGTAGAAAAGGTCCCTGTTGAAGGTGAATATATTAATGTTTTTATCCAATTTTTCGATATTTGTCATCTGAAAGCTCGGACATTAAAACGCTACTGATCTTGGTAAAATCCGTGGCCTCTGTCGAAAGTTCTAGGCAGACATGCAAATATGCATACATACATTTATATATTGGTAACTAAAAATGTTCGACCCAAACCGATTAAAAAGCTTGCCCTATCTCTTAACACCCTTTATGTAAAATTTCAATTGTTTTGACCAGAGTTTGTCTGAGTAATTTGGTAGAGACCGCAGAGTTCATTTTTTCTTAATTTGCCCCCTATTATGACCCCTTAACATTTATGGTTTTGGGCTCAAGTCAAGTTATTATGTTAGATCCATGTCCAAGGAACCTATATCTAAAATTTCAAGTGCTTAGACCAAAAATTGTCGGAGGAATTTGGTAGAGTTCTCAAAGGTCAAATCATTGAACTTTGACCCCGTAACAGCCAAATTTCTGGCTGAAAACCGATCACATAGATTTTCCTTAATCTCAGTACCCTGTATATCAAATTTCCAGTCAGTAGACTTAAAATTAACGGAATTATTGCGCAGGGAAATGTAAACACACAGACACACAGATACCCAGACACGTTCACTTTTATAGATATACTAGCATAGGTGGCCGGCGTTGCCCGGTATTTGAAGATGAATGCTGAGCAAAAAAACAAAAAAAAAAAAAAAAAAAAAACTTGTCCCCTATTATGTCCCCTTAACATTTATTAGTTTGGGCTCAACTCAAGTCATTATATTAGATCCCTATCTAAGGAACCTATATCTAAAATTTTAAGTGTTTAGACACAACGTTGTCGGAGGAGTTTGGTAGAGTAATCGAAGGCCAAATAGTTGAACTTTGACACGGTAATCGGCAAATTACTGGCCGAAAATCTTTCACATAGATTTTCCCAAATCTCACTACCCAGTATATCAAATTTCCAGTCTGTAGACGTAAAATTGACAGAGTTATTGCGTAGGTAAATGCCCACACACAGACAGACAAACAAATACACAGGCAGACAGATACACAGACACGTTCACTTTTATAGATATATAGATAAAGTAGCATGGGTGCCCGGCGTTGCCCGGGCATTTGGAGATGTATGCCGAGCAAAAATAAAAAGTGGCCAATTTTTATAACTTTGGCCCCTATTATGCCCCCTGAAAATTTATTGTTTTGGTCACACATAAAGTTATTATGTTAGATCCATGTCCAAGGAACCTATATCTAAAATGGCAAGTGCTTAGACTCAAAATTGGCGGAAGTGTTTGGTAGAGTTCTCAAAGGCCAAATCGTTGAACTCTGACCCTTTTCTCGCCATATTTATGGCCGAAAACCGATCACATCGATTTTCCCAAATCGCAGTGCATTCTATATCAAATTTCGAATCTGAGACTTTAAATTGACAGAGTTATTGTGTAGGGGAGTGTACGCACACAGACACACAGATACACAGACAGGCAGACAAACTCCTTCACTTATATATATATACATATATATATAGATATATATATACATATATATATATATCTATATCTATATATATATATATATATATATATATATATATATATATATAGAGAGAGAGAGAGAGAGAGAGAGAGAGATTGCAACTAAAACCAAAAGAATAGTTACGTATAAAATTCATCAATTTCATTATTATTTTTTTATTAAATTCTTCTGCGCGTTTATATTACTTTAACCCCCTTTAAGCACTGAAGATTTTACACTAAAGTTTTACAGTATTCGGCTGATAATCATAGCTAAACCGGACCTATTTTTTTTATTGTGACTAGATTTAATATATTTGTGAAGAACTGCTAATAATTGTATTATTTCAGTATTTTTTGTACATATGTAATATTGTTTTTTATAAAAAAAAATCTATCAGTGAAAGGAATGCCATTATCTTCATCTGCTCCCAGCTACTTAATTATAAACTAGGAAATTATTAGTTATTTTTTGAGCGTGTTTTATTTTTAGTTGCTATGAACAACCGTAATAAACTTAATTAAATAGTCTACATTAAAATGAAATTATCTAGCTATTATGAAGCGCAACAGAAATAACGCTATTTCAACAATCCCATATGCTTAAGGGATGACACTTCGTCGTCAGTCCAAAGATTGTCATGACAGACAAAAACGACTCTTATTGCCATAGTCAAAATCAGAGAGAGTCACACTATAATGAAAATTCTTACGACAGAGACAAACGTCTCTTATTGCATAAGTAAAGCAAGATAGTAACATCATTATGAGACTTACTGTATAGGCAAATGGAGAGCGATGAACACCAAAATAAGAATTCTAATTTAAGACAAAAACGACTCTTATTGCATAGGTAAGGCAAGATAGTCACATTAAAATGAGAATTCTAATGAAAGACAAGCACGACTCTCATTGCAAATGGCCAAGACAAAGAGTGGCACTCCAAAATAAAAGCTGCAATTCTAGGGATGAACAGCTAATTAGACAAAGCCATTACCAGACAGTCCTATCAAAATGACCCATTCGTTAAGCATAAAGTAAGGCATGGAATGGATAGATTGTCGCATGTAGTTGCAAGGCGGAATCAGTCAAAGGAGTAGAGACAATTGCACACACACACACACAGATACACACCCACAGACACACACACACACATACACACACACACACATATATATATATATAGATATAGATAGATCCTAATTTATAAAATATATATGGCGATTAAACTACACAGAATATTCCGCGTTTCATCTACTCTAGGACTCTTCAGGTTTATGCGCGATTTCTGTGGTTGTTTATCGTTTTTATATGCTCCTCTTCTATTGAGATACTAGAAAGCTGATTGGCTAACTAAAATCTCAATAGAAGAGGAGCATATAAAAACGATAAACAACCACAAAATTCGTGCATAAGCCTGAAGAGCCTTAGAGAGAATGAAACGCGGAATATTCAGTGTAGCTTAATCGCCATATATATTTTATAAATTACTAACTAACTCTATCTACGTATGGAGCACTTTTGAAGTAAATACTTAAAGTTTACGCATAAATCTATACTTTCGTATATTAATTTTATGTCAGTAAACTAAGTAGTGATAGATAGATAGATAGATAGATAGAGATATAAATATATAGATATATATATACTAGTAGAAATAGAAATCAAAACTTTAGAGGACACGAATTTCTAAATGCTAAACGTCCTGCATAGCTATATAACAATAACAGCACGTAAAACGATTTGTTAAGGATTAGGCTGCATAACCCTCTTCTTTCCATATCTACGTTTGGCCACAATGATTCGGAAGTCATTGGTTGAGATCACACTGTAGGTCAATCATCAACTCGGATTACTCTTACCTCCTGGACATTTAAGATAAAGATATATTCTGAGATAAATATGAGGATCAACTAAGAGCGTGAAAAGCTCATCAACACTTGAATGCTGAGGTGCTAAAGAGATTTCCAATTTGGTTAAATTAAAGTAATTATTATATAAATACATTAAATACAGCAGTAGACAAAGTTAAACAAGTAAACATTAATGACAAGAAAATTGTATTTCTAGAAAATAATTTATCTCAGGGGGAACATATGCGGCGTTTTAATGCAACAACCAGGACTGAAGTTGTAATTTTGATTTCAAATCTGCGTACAGAAAATAGAGTTATCGTTATTCAGTTGAAACAAGGTGGTCTGAAGAGATTAGCAGATTAATATTGACCATATTATCCCTTGTTATATTCGGTATTTTTCCATATGGATGGCTACAACGTGTATATGTAAGTTAGAAATGGTTGCAAAATCATGAAATTGCAGTTTTATTCTTTCCTTATTTCTGGTAGATTCATTTTGAGAAGAGAACAGCAATGTCTTCATGCTGTAAATTACATTTATATGATAGATTACTTGCTGGTGATGCAGATCAAAATCAAGTTAGTCATCGAATTGTGTTTCCTGCAAACTATACTGAAGACCTTGGGTATCCTCGTGAGAAAATGTCAGACGCAATAGACTTTTTTGAGATATTATGACAGACCAGATTATTTTATCACTGTGACATTAATCAACACTGGTTAGACATTGTTAGACAAGAGAATTCCTATCGACCAGAAATTGTTGCAAGAGTGTTCAAATTTACAGTTTAAAAAAGTTATGGAAAATATGAAAAGGGAACTTTTTGTTATTTTGCACGCATGGTGGTATAACATTTAGTAGCAGAATATAGCCTTACTCTATCTAGGTGCACATTTTTTACTAGATAGTTCCAAAGTATAAATTCAACACAAAAGAATATGATTTAAAACATTTTTCGGCCCGGGATATGACCTCGAACAATATCCGATGATGAGGCTCAAGCTTGCGGGCTGTGGGGATTGTGGGGGGCACTCTTTAGTTTTCATTGCCCCCGGTCCACTTTGACCCGAAGTGTAGTACCTGTTAGGGCCCCAACTAACCGACTTGAAGAAAAATATTCTATTAAAAAAATTTCTTAAAAATCACTGGATCCGGCATTAAATAACCTGAAATGGGTCGATACACCGTAAACCAAAGACAACCGACCGACCAATTAAACATTTCACAAAACTTGCTTCTAGATAGGACGATAAAGTACTCCATGATCGGCTCATTAAACACATGATCAACGGTACATGTCTTCCGCTTTATGAAGCCTCGCTATGTATGATAAACAAAAAATGTTCTAAAATTTTTTCCAAATTTTACTTTCAAGATACAGAACTCAAAAAATATTATTGTCCTAAATATAACAGAAGAAACCCAAGCGTTAGATTGGCAGGATCGAAAATGCGACAAATCGCCGTGAAATTGAGCAAGAAAATGCTTTACAATTCATATTTGTTACGACAATTCAACTACTACATTCATGTTGAAATTGTTCATCAATTAAGTCAATGCAACATTGCATCTAAATACATATCAAAAGTGTCTAATTACGCTGGGGTCTAGTTGTAAAATTCTGTACAAGTCGATGATCAAGAATTGCTGTCGATTGATAAAGCTAGCCAATATGAAAACATGAGACATGTCATCATTAGAAGATCATGTCGAATTATTGGACAACCTCCTACATGAGCATTTCCGACCAGTTGTTGGGCGTTTAGTTCATCTTGAGAATCGTCAGGCAGTGCTCTTTAATATGAAAAAGTTATTAAAGCCTGCTCTTGCCCTCCACTTCATACAATTTGAACAGTTTTTTTTTCAGCCCAGCAAAGATAATGGTTTTTCAAAGGCATTGATATATGCTGAATTGCTACAATATAATTCGTTTTAAATTTAGAATAGATTCAGATTTTGTATTTATTATAATATTATATTAGGCACAATATATAGTAATGATTGAAAACGTTTTAAGAAATGACTCGTGCGCCACCACTGAGAATCGAAACTAAAACGTTCAGCTGACGACTTACTTTTTCCTTTGACGGTAATGCCTGAGCTATGAAGGGATGTTTGCTGCAAGGCTAAAAATCAAACTATGAACAAATAACTATTATGTAACACATGACAAATTGCATTTTTTTAAATTTTTACACTTAAGCGCTATCATATAAAGTTTTTCATGGGTTAGAATACAATATATATTCAGTTGTGTGTCTGTAAACCAAAAAAATGACGGGGGGAGTTTAGTAGGTAAAACTTTTTAACAAATATATATATACGCATGCATAAATATATAGAGAAAGAGGTTTTTGTTTACAATAATTTTCTGCGCAAGTATTAGTCATGCTAAATATCTGCATGAATATAATTACACGTAATAGTTGACTAAAGATGATCATCCTATATGAAAACCGAAAATAAATAATGGAGAATAATTAAAATGAATGGTTAAAACGATACGTAGGTGTGTGTTGCAATTTAGAAAAATATAAGCTTGTCTTTAATATGTTGTAAAATATATTATATATTTGCAGGGTGCCCAGGATTGAATGATGATCAACGTAGGTTTCTCGCTACTATATTTTTATTGTCATCGAAATCGGTGAAATCGTCCATTTTACAATCAAATCGATTGATTTCCTTTTCTAGTTTGAGACCCATCGCGATGAACCGAAAGGAAGCTCATATGCCTCTCGTTATGACCTAGCTCACAATACATTGAAATCTACATTGCACTGTAGAGAACCTACTGTTGATTTTATAAAATTGGTTTTATATATTATATCTTTAATTTATGTTTAAAATGAAAAGTCAAATAGCATGCTTCAACTGTGCTTTAAATATAAACATTCATTACAGACGCGCTTCTTGATTTTATGTGTCGAGATTTTTTGCTTGTGTCGTAATAACGCTTGTTAAAATAACTTGTGATAGTGAGCTGTGTAAGGTGTTAACTTTGCTAAAAATTATCTGTTCGATCGTATTTTTTTCGATTAGCAATTAGCAATATTCACCTTCCGATACAACACCAAGTTAAGAACAATGCCAGCCACATAAATACCTTCGTGTAAAATATCATAAAAATAAGTTCGTTTGTTCTTGAGTCCATAGGGAACAAAAAAACACACACACGGACGATTTTGATTATCCCCAATAGTCAAGATAAAATAGTTATTCCTATATAACTTTTTTATTCATAATAATTAAGAAAAATACATGAACACAGAATATAAGTATAAACATGTTTATATTTATATAGAAAATGTTTATATTCATAGATTTGTCCACTAAATGGTGGCGCTACTAGAATGTAGTTTACTAAAATCTCACGGGCAGAGTTACATGTAATGAATGCAATGTTCGTCTCTCCCCAAAGAAAAACAAGAAAACTAGATACGTAAAATATAATGACATTACTGAGGGAAAGTGTACAAATACAACTATTCTGTTTAAATATATATGTCAGCAATAATATAAGAAAACAACATGAACGCTTTTTTGCTTCTTTTTTATTGACATAACAAATATAACAATATTTAAATTATAAACTTAATATATATATATATACATACATATATATATATATATATATATAACTACTTCATTTACTCACATAAAAGTAATATACGAAAGTATAGATTTATGGGTAAACTTTAACTATTTACTTCAAAAGTGCTCAATACGTACGTAGAGCTAGTTAGTAATTTATAAAATATATATGTCTTAATCACCATATATATTTTATAAATTACTATATATACATGTATATATATATATATATATATATATATATATATATATATATATATATATATATATATATATATGCTCTTATAAAATAAGAAAACAATCATCTGTACCAAATCACAACATGCGATTAAATACTTGCTCAGTTTTAATTCTTCAGTAAGAAAAATACGAGTCTGCTCAAACTAACATATTGCACGCTCTCTGGAGAATTAGTAACCTAAACCCATACATGCACAAGTGCATATGAGTAATAAACACTGAGGTGCGATAACTACAATAATAAATACACCTGAATAATAATTGTTGTGGATATCTATTTTGTCTTTTTTGTAGCTTCTAAAGTGTCAAAATTAGAACGTGGCACGCGTAAGTCGACTTACTATGTCTTTAGGTCAAATGGTAGCGAATACTGCTGTAGAGCTACACGATGTTGTTACAAATCTTAGCGGATTACAGCTAAGTAATTTTTATTAAATCATTTTTAAACCACTTTTGGGTATAATATGTAAATCAACAGATAATTTACTTATAAATAATAATAAATATATCTGCATGAATTAACATATAGTAAAGCGCATTTTGCGATCGAACAACACCGGTCAGCTTGTTAGTCATTTATGCAATACAAAACTGTCATGAGGTGTCAAGAAGTAAAGGAAGGTCAAGGGGCGGGGGAAACACTGCTCAGCTGCTTAGATTTGAAATAAATTAGTTTCGATTACTCTGTATTTAAAACGAATAATCACAGGACTATTGCACAAAAGATTTTTTTTTTAAATGTGCTCCCCTCGTGTCTGCATGCGGTATTTATCTATAAATATTATAGAAATAACATAAAATGTCACAATGACCAAAAATAATTAAATATTTATTTTTTCATAAAAAATGTTATTTTATAAGTATAGATAACATATAAATACTGGATTTGTATTGAAGAGTACAGTATTTGGGTTCAATAGGTTAAGTGTGGTATTGCTTCCTTGACCCTCCCAGCTACATGAAATGGTTTCGGCCGGAGACTAAGAAAGTTACTGTTAGCATTCATCTATATATCAATATCAAAATAAATTCATATATTATTGAGAAGAGTGTTCGTAATTCTATGCTAAACTGATTTTTTTTTTTGGCGTGAGAGATCGATTGATTCATTATAAAGATGAAATAATAACAATTACAGATTACGCATAAGCGAGCAAAGAGCCACGGACTGGGCACTTTGAAGTGACGTATAACTGTATCTCATGGACTTCTGATCTCTACCTACTCTTCGCTCAAATTATTCAAACTTAAGCGTGACAGATCGATTTACTAATCTATGTTTCCAGTATTTTTATTTGGGTTGATTTTAGAAAAATTATTCTTGCACTCCCTGTACTTATGCTCCTCCATCTACGCTTATATTCTCTTCTTCCTTATTTCCTCTATTTTCTTCCCTTTTCTCACACCCTTTTCTGTTTGTCTCTCCTTGTGTCCACCATTTCCTTGTAGATCGTTCTCACCTACTTCTCATTTCCTCTGTCCTCAGCCTCTATTTACCTTCTCCTTCCATTTATCCCCATCTTCCCCGTCTTCTTCTTCTTCTTGTTCTCCGTTTTCTTCTACGTCTTTTACCATTTACACTAGGGATAAAATAATAATACCATCAATTTATTAAACAAACGTATTATTCACACACTCACACAAACCCCCCCACACACATATATATATATATATATATATATATATATATATATATATATATATATATATATATATATATATATATAGATAGATCGATAGATCGCATTTATTTCACAGACGTTTTTTCTACCTAACATAGAATACATCACTCCTTTCTATATTCTGTCGCTACTAGTGCATTTCTTCAAATTCGACTGGTTCTGATTAGAGTTCAAAATAGACTTCGTAGCCTCGTATGAGATGTCCTTTTCTCTTCTCTGCAACCTCTTTCTCATAAAAGAGATGTTGAGAGTTTGTCTCTGCTTTATCGTTATTTTCATGGCAAGTTCTCGGTTGAGCTCCAATCTATGGTCCTCCCTCGTAAAACGTTCACAAGAAACACTCGTCTAGCTGAAAACACTATCAATATCCCCCCACACTCTTTCTCTGTGCCTACCTGTGCCTAAACCTAAACGTGGATTCCATGAACAAAGCATATTTCTTAAAACTGCACGCCTGTGGAACTCTCTTCCGTTCTCCTGCTTTCCAACTGACTACAATCCGATTGCCTTCAAGTCCAACGTAAACAAGTTCTTGGTGAGCCGTTCCACTTAATTAACAAGTTTACATGATCTCTATTACTAACGATTACTATATTGTTCAATTCACTACTGTACACTCTTAAGACTTATCCTCGACGGGTATCTGGGCCTTGATATGTGGTGATGCCTCTGTAAAAAGAAATTATCGATGTGGAACGTAATAGAAAAATAATCCCGTTTATTTTTTACTCCCAAGAATCTGATTATTGAATCTTATTTCTAATGGTTTATTTAATAAAAAGCTACATCATTCTCAAATAATTATGTTTATATTCCTAACTCTTAATATTCTTTGCTATTGACGTGGGAGGAATTTTCAGAGATAATCCCGTTTTCCGTTTCTTCCAGCGTCTTTTATAATTCCCTCTCTTACGCTCCCAATGCTATTTCTCTCCCTCTCTCTTCCTCACTCTCTCTATCGAATCTTATTTCTATTTATTTATTTATGAGAGTCGAAGGCAAAAACAAAATAATGTATTTTTTGTAACCGTTTCGTTTCGCGATTATGAAGTATCATATTCCTGAGACGCAATTCTGAAGT
>NC_136499.1:38299475-38496975 GCF_053919585.1 Euprymna scolopes
TTTTACCCCCGTTTATTTCTGTTTATTTTTTCGTACTCCCGCCATATTCATGACTTTTTTTTATTCTTTTAATCGTATTTTCCAAATTTAGCTTTGATAAGTGAGAAACGAAACCTGGTTAGCTAACCTATATTTTCATTTTTTATTTTTTAAATTCATTATGCTTTTTGATCTGTATTTAGTCGTTATAAAATCCCGTACCCCCCGGAAAATTTTCAAATATATATATATATATATATATATATATTTGAAAATTTTCAAATATATATATATATATATATATATATATATATATATATATATTCGCATATTCTATTAAATTTTTAGTAAGCCTATAAGCTTCCTAGTTTCTATTGGCTGGCTAAAAATTCAACAGAATATGCGTATATAAAAACGCGAGACTACAATAACTCCTCCCATAATCCTGACGAATTATAGTGGTGATGAAACGCGGAATATTCTGTGTAGCCTAATTGCCATATATATTTTTAACTTACTACCTATTCCTACCTATGTATTGAACACTGTTGCCGTCTCTATCGTGGTGCGTCAACCTTCTTTGTGCCGGCAAAAAGAAACATCAAACGCATTGTTTCTCTTTGGGGAACTTTGCATTTTTTCTCCCGCTTATTTTTTCTCCCTCGTTGTGCCAATATTTTTAATTGTTTTTAGACGTAAATAAATTTAATTAATGTCCCCGTACGTTGGCACATTTAATGAGTTCCCCAATAGAACTCTTTATTTTCGTTACAATATTATTTAGATTGCTATCGATTTACTCCTGACGAGATGATAGCCGAAAGAGCTCTCGAGAAACTTCCGCCTAGTATTTTATTTAAAACTATATATATATATATATATATATATATATATATATATATATATATATATATATATAGTTAGTTAAATAGTTAGTTAGTTAGTTATAAAATATATATGGCGATTAAGCTACACTGAATATTCCACCTTTCATCCACTCTATGATTCTTCAGGAAGCCTGAAGAATCATAGACTGTATGAAAGGCGGAATATTCAGTGTAGTTTAATCGCCATGTATATTTTACAACTTATTAACTAGCTCTTCCTACGTATTGGGCACTGTTGAATAAATACTTTAAGTTTAAGCATAAATTTATACTTTCGTATACTAATTTTATTTGAGTAAATGAAGTATATATATATACATATATATATATATATATATATATATATATATATATTAAAACCCAGCTACCATCAAGGGCTTATCAAATAGACCAAACGACTCATCATCATACGCTAGTCTCAGTTATATATTAACTATTCCATCCCATTAAATCAACAAGCTTTTTCCACCCCTGAATACCCTCAGCATCAATTCACGTAATAATCTTCAAAACAGCAATTTCTATAGTTCCCCCGCTTACTGACTTTATTAGACCAGCACTGACCATTACTTATCATGACAATCTTAACTTTATTAATATTTCACCTCAACTTTAATACCAAACTCCGTAAGAGCATTAGAATGCGAACACCTCTGACATCTATTACCTACATTGGCGCTTCCTCTATTTCAATAAAGGTAGGTATTTCAAACCATATGTATTTGTTTAACAATGAAATAGTTCTATAATTAATTGCTAGAATGGACTTATTTCGCAATGCTAGAACATAAAAAAAACTGAAATACAAGCAGTTCGAAATCACTTAGTTTACCTATGAAAACGCTTAACTACATAAACACCTATTATAAAAAAATCCCCTTTATTCCATAGGCATTAGATAATTTCAGAACCATAATTCGATAATTCCCTCTTGGAAGTCTCCAATATTTTTCAGTTTAATACTAATTCATTTCCCACTTTCTCGATTTGATTATTACTTCTCAACAACGCAGTAGTTCCTTCAATCACGTACCTTGTTATCAATGCACCAGTTACAATAGCCACCCGCATTTAGATTGCACGGCTGGAATATCCACGTCCCGGTTGAGTTATATGAAATGTATTTTAATATTGTATGAAAACCCCTCCCAATATGACAATTAATTTGAATTACCATAATTTATAATTTATATGATAATCCGGCGAGAGAGCATAACTGTTAAAGTAGTAAGTTCGGCTCCTTTTTTCCCTGGCCTAGTCTGTGGGAGACCCATCCACTAGGTCGAGAACTCCCTTCAGCATCCCTCCTATTTGGGTAACATGATATCATGGAAAGCAGGGGACCGATGCAAATAGGATGTAATCAGGAATAATGCTGTTCATGTCTTCGTATCTCGTTGTGCTGGCCAGAAGTTTACTTTGAAATTTTCCAACTTTCATCCAGTCTAGTATTCTTCAGGAAGCCTGAAGAATCCTAGAGTGGATGAAAGGCAGCATATTCAGTGTAGCTTTATCGCCATATATATTTTTATTACTTACTATATATATAAATATATATATATATATATATATATATATATATATGTGTGTGTGTGTGTGTGTGTGTGTGTGTGTGTTGGGTGTGTGGGTGTGTGTGATTACTTCATAGATTAACCGTTTCGTTAAATTAATATACGAAAGTTTCGTTAAATTAATATATGAAATCAGGACAATAATCAGGGGAATTGCCGACTATGGATACTGCTTGGACAGAAGGAAACTGAAACCTATTGTCTGCACACCTGCAAAGAAAGCTGTTTCAATACATAAAAGACACTTCCAAGAAAACAGCGTAAATGAGGTTGCAAATGATTAGCAACAATCACGAATGTCTCTTGGGGGAGAGAAAGATACATAGCAGGCAGGACATTACTTGAGTGAAATAATAACCCTCTTATTTCGCAACTGAAATAACCTCTAATCCATCTAACATCCCAGATGATTAAACATTCATATTTAAATATCGCTGAACCTACTTAACGTTTTTATTCATTAAAGTAACTTTATCCCCCACTTATCACTTTATTCCTATTTCTTCTTTTTTCATTTTAAGTGGAGCAATTTGCATCGTTTCATCAGCATTATTACTTCTTAGTCTTATTCATATAAACCGATTTTTTTAGTTTGCTTTCATTATTTTATTAAATTTTATTACTAATTTTTAATCCTGATTCAATCAATGTAAATACGTGTATTTATGCCTGAGAGTTTGTTGCTGACTTGTGTATCCATGAATATTGTCTTATTAACATAGGTATCTATGCTCCTATGAATTTGGGTTGTTTTTTGTAATGATATTTATAGTAAAAAAAAATATTCGATTCATTTATAAAAAAATACAATTTTATCATGAAAATTTATCTTACGCATTTGTAGGTAAACTAAAAGGTAGAAAGAGGACAGAAGCTAAAACATGTTTTGTTGTTTTTTTCGAAAACTACATATAACGCGAATCTGTTTCATTAAATTTTATCAGCTGCATGGGATTCGTTATTGTTCATAAACCGCCGAAGGCGTTCCCGAAAATTGTGTATTACTCGGCTGGTCATTTGATTGGTAGGCCGGTTGATTTTCGTTTTAATGCAGATCTAGTAGCTCTGAAGTTGGTAATCCATAGCAAGATCGTGTTTCAAACTGACATGGGATCATGTCTACCAAGATTGAAGTGTAAACGCAACCACTCTTTGTATTGCTGTTAACAGATTCGTTTGTTTTGATAAACGTTTCCACAATAAAGCAAGTCCAATTCATGTCAGCAACTGAAACACAAACAAAGAAAATGGCATTATAAAGAAATAAAACAAAATGGCATTATATGAAAAGATGTCATTATATGTAGTTTTTGGAATTAAAAACACTTTTTTGTTTCTGTACTTTATTTGTCTTTTATTAAACCTACAAATGGGTCAGATCATTTTGACAGACTCTCTATATTGAATTGCATTAATCTACAAAAGATCTAGCTAATTTGCATATTCTTTTAAACATTCATTTTAATTAATTCCCTATTAGTTTTTTTCGGTGTTCTCATGGGATTATCATTTTTACTAAAATATTACGTATAAGTATATACATGCAGATATTCTATATAATTATACTTGCGTAATATTTGCGTAAAAAAATTATAGTAAAACATACATCTTTCTATAATATATATATATATATATATATATATATATATATATATATATATATATATATATATATATATATATATATATATATACCAAACTCCTCCAAGAGGTTTTGGTCCACAGACATGAAACTTCATATATTGTGTATTTGAAATGGTGCAAAAGTGTGAAAATTAAAGAAATGGAATTTGGCAGATGAAGATCAAACGACGACATTACGAATATGTATGCGTAACATAATAGTTATTGGTTCATGTTTTAATTTTTAGCCTTGCATAAACATAGATTCACAGGTCGACGTTAATGTGAAAGGAAAAAAGTATATATTAAGCTAAACCTTTTGATTTCGCTCTTTGGTGGTGGCGCAGGAATCATATTTTAAACTTTGAAAATCACTAATATTTATTGGGTCTAACATACTACAATGAATAAGAGATCTGCATTAATCAAAATATCATATTTAAGCGCTTTTTACGACCGTGCAATACCGGGCTACTACTAGATGTTTATATACTTATTACGTTGTTTTTTTTTCTTCCTTTGAGGATTGTAACGCTGGGTATGGGGCAGCCAGACCAGCTGCCAACATTGTCCTGCTTTTTATTGAAACAAAGTGAGAGCTCTTTTTAGTATCCTCGTTGTTCCCTTAAGTGCAATTGTCTGGATCTCTTCCGCACTTGGTTCACCAGTAATATTAGTTAAGTAGGACTTCAGGTTCTTCTTCATGTGCCTTGTGGCACCTATAATAACTGGTATGATTGATACCTCTTAAGATTCCAGATCCTTTTCATGTCATACATGAGACCTTGATATTTGGTCTGCTTGTCTCTTTCAGCTCTGTTCAGACCTCCATCATTAGGAACATTCACTTCCACCAAGGTTGCAATTCTTTCTGACTTATTCCATAATACTATGTCAGGTTTCACATTAACCTTTTCAAGGTAAATGGCTGTTGGGATAACATGATCCGAATGTATGGTATAAAAGTCATTCCCCACTGTTCTTTCAGGTGGATGCTCCTAGGATTTGCTGCTACATTGGATGTTTAAATTTTACAGATCGTCTAATGGCTGCACTTACATTCTCCATCATGTCTCATTGTGTAGTTGCTATCCCCTAAAACAAACTTGAAACTTGATACTAGATGACTCACACTTTCCAATTCCCTGTGGCAGAATCTCGATTTGTTGTCACTATTGGGACCTGCCATCTTCTTGGGTACATTGGTCATCAATCCCTGGTTTGGAGCAGCTATTATAATTCTTTCCTGATCGTGGTGGTGGGATCCGCCTTTGAGCCAATCCAAGGAATCTTCTTTGTCTATGTATTCCTGGGAGATTTTTCCCAGAAAAAAATTTGCACGCTGATGTTGCTTCCACTTTTTAAGGTTTTCTCTTTTGGAAGGTTTCGGTATATTTCTGCCGACTCATTCTTGCTATTTCTGTGGCAGTCTTGTATGGTGCTTTATCCTCATCTGAGAGACGGCCCTGACTAAAATGCTTTGCCAGCTGGGTGACTGATGTCGTTCTGGCTCTTGTCTCTTGATGTCCTTGTGCCATTGAGAAGGTCTTGTTCTGGGAACTTCTCAGATACTGGTCTGTGCTCACTATTTTTGCCCTATGTTGGTGCTTATGCGTGTGTATGTGCATATGTATACGTGAATGCACTTGCTTTGCAAACATAGAAAGTTTGCGATATATAGCATCTATCTCCCGCACCTATTTTCATCTGCAAGTAGGAGGATCAAGTTTTTCCCTCTTCGTTTCTACCCCAAATTCTATGTCACTTTGACATTGACTTCGTAATAAGATAGAATTGGTAAAAAATAGGTCATACTCATCCTTAAAATATTTATTTGTACCGCTGTTTTTGCCTTTTCTTTTCAACATAGTTAATTTTAATTTTAATGTTTCTGGCCGATCATAACAATCTAAAATCTTATCTCCCGTTACGGGGCTTATTATACCTTTTTTTCAATTTGAACCTTTTCTTGTGGAACCATCTTTTACCGCAATTTAAAGATGCCATCTTTACATTTCGAATTTGCATCATTTCATCTACTTAATAAATATTTTATGTAGATTGTATCACGTTTACGGTATTTGTTTCTCACCAAGACTAAAAGTCATTTGCAATATACTTTATTCTATAGATCTCTGCATTATTATCAACTTTTATAGAAATGTAACTTCTCTCATCATTTGTAAATTTCAATTCATGTGCAAACCATAAAAAATATGATCATTATTTTATTTAAATAGTCGATTATTCTGAAAGTAAGAGGCATTTTGAAATTCCATAAAATAAAAAAAATATATTCTGAGTTTGTATTCGTTATTGGAAAAAAGTGTTGTTAATTCTAAATTACAGAGTTTAAATTAGATATCATTCTCTCTCTCTCTCTCTCTCTCTCTCTCTCTCTATATATATATATATATATATATATATATATGTGTGTGTGTGTGTGTGTGTGTGTTTGTGTGTGTGTGTTACATGATAAGGGCTGTCCCCTTTTCATGTAAGTATAAAAATAGAGAGATTACTTAAAATGAAAATAAAATGAGAGAAACAGAAATCGAACCTTGGATATAAGTTTTAAAGGAAAATAGGTTTAAATGGAAGGTCCAGTAAATTGTAAATTCTGATTAAGTAAATAATAAACAAACTATTCAATTGTTAGAAAGAATGTGGATAATAAAATATGGGTTAAATAAATTAGATATGTAGGTTGAATTCCTTTGTAAAAACATCAAAGAAAAAATAGGTGATTGGGAAATCATAATGTCGGAAACGTGCAAAGTCGCGCATGTTGAAACACGTGAATTTTGCTCACGTGACCGGGCATGCATGTATTTATCAATATAGGAAGTGAGAGTTAGTTAGTGAGTTAGTTAGTTAGTCAGTGAGAAACTCAGAGAGAGTCTGGAGTTGTAAATTCGAACGTCTAGAAGCGAGACGATCACTTTTAAACTAAAATGTGAAGCTTTGAATTCTTGATGAGAAAACCACGGCCGGTCGTGAAGAAATAAACCCATCATGCTTTTTGATAAAGCTCGTCTTTGTGTTTGTGATTCTTACAAAAAGGTAAAGTGAATTGTTATTATATGTCTTTGTTATAAAATGTCGTGACATACACATCCCACATCTACACTAAGACTGTCTGAACACTATCTCCTCACTCTAAGAGCTTCACATAGCAACACATCTATTAACCTAAGAATAAACATATTTTAATATATATGAATCGTCAAAACACGAACACGGAACGAAAAATCTCTCTCACAACATCCCTCTCTAGAACTCTTGCAACAACATATCTCTCTCTTTCT
Source organism: Euprymna scolopes (assembly GCF_053919585.1). Lineage (NCBI taxonomy): Eukaryota > Metazoa > Mollusca > Cephalopoda > Sepiida > Sepiolidae > Euprymna > Euprymna scolopes. The sequence continues at coordinate 38,306,844 of NC_136499.1, forward strand.
CTCTCTCTCTCTCTCTCTCTCTCTCTCTCTCTCTCTCTCTCTAACACTGTCTTTTAAGAACACCCCGTTATATAACATATAAATATTTGGTGCCCGTGGGCCAGTTTGCATCAGCGATGCAAAACCGAACCTGGGGTATATATAATAAATACAATTTGTAGCCGTAGCGACCTGACCAACCAGCAAGGGTAAGTTAAAAAAAAAAAGAAAAAACTTCGGTTACCACGGGAAAATGAAAAAAAAAGAAAAAGAAACACAATGTTTAAAAAGTGTCCAAGATAATTTTAAAAAAATAAATAATACCACGGAAAATATTACACGATCACAGAAATGCAAAAAAAGAACAAAAATAACTGAACACACACGCACACAGGGAACAAAACATACAAGAAATATAAAAAATATAAGAAAATGCCGATATGCCGTAAAAGAAATCCGTAGTAACGAATAGATAATAAATAGTAGTAAACACAAGTCACCGTGCATAATTCATTGAAATTAATTCTTTTGTTTATGTAGCACATACACACAACAAAATAAATGTGTGTCAGAAATGTGTTGGTAAATGCGGGCCAAAGCAGTTTGTTTAAAGACAGCTGTCAATAATTGTAACAATGTGTGTCAAAGTACGATGTACTTTTAAAAACTTGTGTTATTAAAAAAATAAATAAATAAAATAAAATACACTATAGAAAAAAGAAAGATGCAGAATGAAATCAAATTTATGCACTGTGAAGTATTTTAGGTTTTTTAGTATGATTTAATTGTTCTGATCTTTGAAAAAGGGACACATTTTTGTTTTGTGTCAACGGACTTTTGAAATGCATAATGTAACGAATTTTTATTTTTTTTGTGTTTTGTTGCAAAATGTTTAAATGTATTAAGGTATTTTATTTTTGAAAATGTGTTTTAAACAATATTGTGAATTTATACTTAATGTAAATGTGATTGATTTTCACAGCAGGAATTCAAAAGCGATTATTAGATATATGCATTATAATTAAATGATCTAGTAGAAAATAAGATTAAGACGAATGGTTGGCTTAGAAATCAGTTAGCATTTTCAGAGTGGGACAAAATAAATTACGTAAACGGGTATTTAGAGAGTGTTCTGATGTGATAAGCCGTAAGAAAGATTTTTGTTTTTAGCATTTGGTTTTTGTTGTTTTTTTAGAGATCCTATAATTTTTCTTTAAGAAACGTGACTTGGTAGGGATTGATAAGCACAAGGTGATCCCCTATTCGAAAAATTTGGGAACCTGGTTAATTAAGTGCTAAAAATAAGCTGGTTGCACGTAACGACTCCAAGCAAGTGGTAAGACTTGGCTTAATTAATAAACAGGCGTTCGAAAGGATACGAAAATTCTTAAGGGGACCAGTAAACCGATGATAGGTAGTCCCGAGACAATCACATATAGCTTAATGAAGTAAGAGACAGGCAAAAATATGCCGTAGATTACGTAAGAAAGATATAACCTTGTATTATTTTAAAGACGCATGAATGTGGGATATATCTGCTGGATCTTGGAAGCTCTGGATAGATAAAAGAAAAATCAAAAAAATCGGGCAATTAGATAGAATTTAGAGCGCAATTAAGGTGTGGGGCGCGAAAGGTGTTAGTTAGTTAGGGATGATATTTCTAAATCCTCGTCGAAGTTTTAAGAATCCAAGCAAGGAAATCCGAGTGAATCCGTATGAGAGAAAAAAAAGGTATATCTTAAACTTCTGAAGCCAACCACAAATATTTAAGTATATGAGCTTTGGTATGTCCCGTATAATATAGTTATAGAATAAAAAAACAAAGCCATACTTGATAAGACTAACCATGCGGAAAGAGTTGATCAGGACATGTTTGGGACGAAGGAAGTCGCCCATTTCGAGAAAGGTGAAAACCTCTAGTCTGCGGCATATGGGTGGCTGGAATCATAGGTAAATACCCTACAACCAAAAATTAAATGCCAAGAAGATCAGAAAGGTTCTGATCTTATAAAAATAAATAATTGTGAAGTCGGCCGTGGAGGGCTGACTGAAAGAGATTTTGTTTTTGTTTTTTTTAGCCTGATCTTTCTAGCCGTGTGGTTGTGTAGATGTAAAAATGAAAAATGTACTAAATTTAAAAATGCATACATTTTTTGTGTGAAATATGGAACGGAGGGATGTTACATGATAAGGGCTGTCCCCTTTTCATGTAAGTATAAAAATAGAGAGATTACTTAAAATGAAAATAAAATGAGAGAAACAGAAATCGAACCTTGGATATAAGTTTTAAAGGAAAATAGGTTTAAATGGAAGGTCCAGTAAATTGTAAATTCTGATTAAGTAAATAATAAACAAACTATTCAATTGTTAGAAAGAATGTGGATAATAAAATATGGGTTAAATAAATTAGATATGTAGGTTGAATTCCTTTGTAAAAACATCAAAGAAAAAATAGGTGATTGGGAAATCATAATGTCGGAAACGTGCAAAGTCGCGCATGTTGAAACACGTGAATTTTGCTCACGTGACCGGGCATGCATGTATTTATCAATATAGGAAGTGAGAGTTAGTTAGTTAGTTAGATAGTTAGTCAGTGAGAAACTCAGAGAGAGTCTGGAGTTGTAAATTCGAACGTCTAGAACGAGACGATCACTTTTAAACTAAAATGTGAAGCTTTGAATTCTTGATGAGAAAACCACGGCCGATCGTGAAGAAATAAACCCATCATGCTTTTTGATAAAGCTCGTCTTTGTGTTTGTGATTCTTAAATAAAGCTTAAGTGAATTGTTATTATATGTATGTGGTATAAAATGTCTTAACATACACATCTCATATCCACAATGTGAATCTACATCTCATATCTACACTAAGATTGTCTCTTCATCCCTCCTAAGACTCTTACACTTCTTAACATGTAAACAAAAGAACATTCATCATCATAAGTATAATCAGAGACTCGTTAAAATATAACATATATATATATATATATACATAGGTTAGGTTCCTTTTGTTTTACGACATATCAACCCTTTTCAAATTATTTAATGCCGAATCCAGTGACTTTGAAGAAAAAAATAATAGAATACATATATTTAAAAGCTATTTTCTGTTAACCCCATAGTTAGGACCCTAACAGGTACCACCACTCTGGGAGCAATGGCAATTAAAGGGTGGCTCCACTCTCCCCAATTCCCGCATACTGATATCGGAAATAGTTTAAGGTCACACACACATACACACACACACACACACACACACATATATATATATATATATATATATATATATATATATATATATATATATATATATATACCCCGAAAGCTCTGGCATTGATTAGGGGGAAACTAAACTTGCTTATATAATTTCAAATAATTTGAAATAATAACAAGAGGAGACTTGATTCCAAACTCTCATTATACTATTTTTAATTACTTTATATTTTCGTTTTTTTAATATATTTATGTCAGATAGGTATCAATGATAAATATTTATCATATGTTGTATCCTCTCTCTGTGGTTTTCACACATAAAGAACATTTCACAGTGGATAAGGATTATTTGATACTGGAGATATTCATTACCATGCTCTATTTCCAAACAACGTTTTCTTTTGTTTTCTCACATAAGATTTCACAGTGTATTAGAATTAATTGATACTTGTAATATTAATAATCATAATCTATTTCTAAAGAGGAGAGACATAACAAATAGGAAATAGTCATCATTGATATGTGTTTGATATAATTATAAAAAAATGATATTATAGAGAATAAATATAATATAATTGAAGTTTGAAATCAAGTCCCTCTTTCTATTATTTGTAACTATATTAGCATGTTTTTGTATCCCATCCATCAGGACAAGAGGTTTAAGGGAAAAATATCGGATATTTTTTTATTCATATGTAAAACGAGGAAAAATGGCTATGATTGAAACATTATATGACTGTGAAATGGGGTACAAAATTTTATTACATAATTGGCAAACATTAGGGGAAAATGTACGTCCCCCTTATTGCGCGACATAAAGAGCAATGTATACATTAATATTACATAAATTACTCTAAAGGCTGTTAAAATAACTTTGTAAAATTTTTATGATAGCTTGCTTATTTCTAAAAGGTTACGAAAGTGACAAAAATAGGCTCTGAATTATAAAAAAAAAACGTTATATACGGCATTAAGGATAAAGGTACAATAATCCACTATACAATAAATGTCATTTCATTTCCAACCAGTTCTCGCTTATAAAATTCTGACCGAGGTGCTGATACTTAGAACTTATAGAATTGCCAATAAATATATATATATATATATCTATAGATGGATATATATATATATATATATATATATATATATATATACATATATGTATATATCTATATAAAAGTGAAAGTGTCCGTCTGTCTGTCTATTTGTCTGTCTGTGTACATTTCTCTACACAATAACTCTGTCAATTTTAAGTCTATGGCCTCGAAATTTGATATACAGGGTAGTGAGATTTGAGAAAATTATATAATCAGTATTTAACCAAAATCTTGGCTCGTAAGGGGTTAAAGTTCAACGATTACACCTCTGAGAACTCTACCAAACTCCTCCGACATTTTTGGTTATAAAAACTTGAACTTTTAGATATATGTTCCATGGACATGGATCTAACTTAATAACTTGAGTTGAGCCCAAAACAATAAATGTTAAGGGGTCATAATAGATGTCAAAGTTATAAAAATTGGTATCTTCGGTCTCTACCAAATTACTCAGATAATTTCTGGTCTAAACATTTGAAAATCGACATAAAAGGTATTCAGAGATAGGGAAAGCTGTTTAATCGGTTAGGGTCGAAAATCTTTGGTTACTAATATATAAATTTATGTATGTATATTTGCATGTCTGTGTGAAACTTTCGACAGAGGCGGCGGATTTTTACAAGATCAGCTTCGATTTGAAATTCGACCTTTCCGACGACAAACATCGAAGAATTGGCTAAAAACATTAATATATTCACCTTTAACTGGCCTCTTTTTTACAGGGAGGTCGCTTTTTTCGCCGATATTTTCGAACGTAATCCTCTCCTTTCGAGTGTCTAGCCCTAATTAAAAACTACGTCACTTCTGGGTTGGCGGTGTTCGTAGCAGAAAAGAACTCAGTTTTTCTCTCGTTCTTTTCCTCCTTGGCGGTACGGGTTCAAGCTTGCCTTCCTACTATCATTTTTTGTGCTCAATTAACACATCTAAAAAAGCCCGCGACGCCGGGCACACATGGTAGTATATATATATATATATATATATATATATATATATATATATATATATATATATTGCTAAATATCGCAAAGGTAAAATTTTGTGTACTTTGACCTCTTGGTAGCCAAATTTTCCGCCAAAAACTGATTACAAAGCTTTTTATATGTATGAATACACTTTATGAAAAATTTCAAATATTTAGATTAAAAATTAACTGAGAGACAAAGTTTGGAAACTTTGACCCAAATTTTGACCCCTTAACATTTTTTTCTTTGGCTTAAATCAACTTAAAATGTTTGATTCATGCCCAAGGAATCTACATCTCAAATTTTAAGTGCTAAGACCCGTAATTGTCAGAGGAGTTTGCTAGAGTTTTCAAAGGTCAAATGAACTTTTACTCCTTGAGGGCCAAGTTTATGGCCGAAACCCGAAAACGGATTGAAAAGAGTTTCCCAAATCTCAATACGTTTATGTGAAATTTCGAGCCTCTAGAGTAAAAATTGACAGAATAGTTTGGTAGGGAAATATACGCACACAGTTAGACACATCCAATTTCATATATATATATATATATATATATATATATATATATATATATATATATATATATGTGTGTGTGTGTGTGTCTGTGTCTGTGTCTGTGTGTGTGTATATATATATACACACACACACATATATATATATATATAATCCTAGCGAAAATGAATATTGAAAATCTCAAATCTTTGGTTCGATGTGACGAAACTAGATGAAATTTGAGAGTTTTTAAAGATTATAATCCTATTACATGTTTACTAATGTATGACAATAAGTAAAAAAACAACTTATTTTGCTTACATTTGTACATATAATCTATTAGCAAGCTAGCTTCAATTTTGCTGCATTAGGATACCAAACCAATAATAATAATAATAATATATATATATATATAATTATTTTAATACCTACATATTCTAGTGTTCCATCATTTCAGGAATCATCTGTGCATTGTTACGATTAAAGCCGGTCGGGATATTCGAACCCGGACATGAACCATCTCTGACTTTTAATTAGCAAAGAACAATCCACACGAAGAACCGCAAGAAATACAGTTAAAATTAATATTATATAAGACGTAAATGTCTTGACGGCGAGAGTGATCTTATGATTATAACATTATAATCTGCACATGTGAGCTTAAGTGATTGATGTTAATTTCAACGTAGAGTACTCAGCAATAAGAACCGAGTATATATATATATATATATATATATATATATATATATATATATATATATATATATATTAATATAATTTTATTTTTTCTAGAAAGTGTAGATGAGATAAGTCATCAGTACCGTTGGTTTCAAACCTGATAATAGGAGACCGTTTAAAATCCCCATATCAAGCTTCCTGCAGTCGATACTTTACTGTTTTATAGCTTGGATTGGAAACACACACCTACGTTACAAGATCTCCTGAAAATCTCGTTTAAAAAAAATAAATTTTCAATAAAACTGGTGAAATATATATTTCTTTTTCTTCTATAATTTTCAGTCTGTCTTTAAACGTACGGATTGCATTATTTTTATCTGGTTGCTATTGACTGTATGTACGTTTCTCTAAATCATGCAATTGACCTTGCAAATTTGTAAATAGAAAATTATCTGTCTACTCGTCAAACCTTACACGAGACAAATGTGATTTAAACGTAAAAAAAACTTCTCATACCTCCTCGAACTATTTTCAGGTTCTTACTTTTATCATATTATTTTTCCTGTTTTTATTACATAAAACTGCACTTATATTCGTTGTATTACTGTTTTTATATCATTATTGGTTTGTCCATAAACTGTATATTCTTTCAACTTTTTCATCTCCTTTTTCCATTTTCGAGTAATTTCATCATCTTCTTTTGTTTTCCTATTTGGCTTTTGTAACGTGCTGGTAAATATTGGATGGATGGGATATAAACAAAGCGGGACAAACATCGGATGTTTTACAGGATATTAATTGGGTTTGTTAACGATTTAAGGAAACCAGCAACATATTAACTCTGTTGATTTCTAAATTGCAATAGTCGATGAATACACGCATGCGTATCTGTTGTGCATATGTTTGACAGAAGTACAATGCATGAAATATTGTAATAAAAATCGGGCTTTTAATTTTTTATATCTTTTTAGGATTGTCTCATTCTCATTTCATTTCTCCAGTTTATCTTTTCATTCGTTGTTTTCTGTTATTTATTTCATATCACTGGTTTTATATTCATCATTTCTGCGTACTTTGAAATTGATATGTTTCTTATATAATCCACTTATTGTTAACAAGGTGTTGTTAATTCATTTTGATTCGTGAGTGCACAGTGTACGCGACATAAAAACTGACTAAGTTCAACATTTGCCTTATCCTGGTTTAGCCCCCAAAATTCCCAGGGGACATCAAATCCTATTGAAAATAAACAAACCGTGCAGTTTTCGGCTTTACCATATGTTGAGTTTTGCACTACGCAAAAAAATATGACCAATTCCATCAATTGCACCTCCATTAAGCCCCAAAAGTCCCCAAGGCATTAACTCATTTAAATTTGAGTTCAGGACAATGCAAAACTGCTAATAAATAGAAATACAGAGAAAATTTTGTACAAATACATTCAAATAGTCCCCAAAATGGAGTGAGTTTATTAGCTCTAAAAGAGCCTGTGGGACACACCCAAGAGTTATTGCGAAGTATAAACAAACACAATTATATAGAAATATATGAGTTATAGCAATTAAGAAAGTTTCATAATAATCCAAGGCATCATTTTTTTTTATAAGCACAAAAGTGTCAATTTTGGCCATTCTTACCCGAAAGGCACGCTGATCGAGGCAATGGTAGTTTTCCCGGAAAATCCGTTCTGTTACTTTTTTTTTCATGATATCATGTTCAATGTTTGTGCAAAATGTCAAAACATTCGAAGTGCGGACAGAGAACCGGACGAACGGACAAGGGTGAATTTATAGGTACACCCTTCTATCTTTTTTTTTGGGGGGGCAAAAAATAAACTGAATCTGGTATATTTTACACTTATATCATATTTTCGTTTTTTATATATCTGTTTTATATATCTGATTTTAATATATCTGTTTTTATGTATCTGTTTTTTCAAATTATTTTTTTAAATATATTTAAAAACACTTCATCGTATTTACTCTGATAATCATGCACTTGCTTACACATACTTTTTTACTTATTAAATCTTTCGTCTAGAATTTTTTTACATGGTGATCACCTCTTATCAAGGTCCGGAGGCCACTTAGGGATAAGCGTTATTGCGTGTACAGTAATCAATGAGATAGTATTGTAGTAATCATTAGTACTGGAGATTTGATAGTGTGTCTTACTTAAGGGGGCGATTTGTCAGGAATTTGTTTATGTTGGATTTGAAGAATCCAAGTTGTAGTCAGGTGGGAAACAGGCAAACGGAAGAGAGTTCCACAGTCGTGCACTTCTAAAAAAGAAGCTCTGCTCATGGAATCTACATTTGGGTTTAGGCACAGATAAAGAGTGGGGATAATTATTGACAGTAGTTTCAGTCAGACGGGTGTTTCTCGTGAAAGATTTATGAGGGGGGACGAGAAATTGGAGCTCAGACAAGCATTTGCCATGGAAATAACGATAAAACAAAGACAGGCTCGCGACGTCTCTTCTGTGAGAGAGAGGCTGTAGGAAAGAGAAAAGGACATCACCCACTAAACCACGAAGTCTATTTTGTACTCGGTCAAGGCAAGATGCGGCGGCAGTACAAAGTCCTTGGGCGTATCTGGCTTTTATACAGATAAAGAATGGCATAAGAAGTGAGATATCTTCTGGAGCAGTAGAAGGACCCCGCCATTTTCCCAGCGTCCTTGGCAACTGACCTGATGTACGTGTACCATTTCAGATCAGGAGTAAAGGTCAAACACAGAAGCTTGTCAAATCATGGAGCCTCCCCAAGACGAGAGCCATCCATTTATATTGATACCAGATGGGGATCAGAGCGTTGATGATGTAAAGACAGAAGCTTGGTTTTGGATGCATTAAAAGTTACCAGCAACCACCTCCACTGTACCACGCGCTCCAGTTCAGAGGATAGAGAATTAGAGAGAACTTTGTCATTTACGGTCTTTAATGTGTTGCCATAGATGGTCGTGTCATCAGCATAGATGTCAACGAATGATTTAAGTATGTGTTTTGGGAGATCATTGATGTAGATCAGGAAGAGGGTTGGGCCAATGATTGACCTGTGAGGCAGTCCAGCATTAATACTGTGTGTCTCTGATTTCTGCCCATCAACCACTACACTTATGAACCTATCGGAGAAAAATGATTTAATGATCGGGAAAACATTTCCAATGATACCGTAGCTGGAAATCTTGTGAAATAGGCCCTTATGGCATCTCCCTGTACAAAAGTGCTCAGATGAGGGATAAGGAATTAATGTTTTTGGCTAATGTTTTCGATATTTGTCGCCCGAAGGGTCGTTCTTCCAAACAAAACCAATCTCGTGAAAATCTGCCGCCTCTGTCGAAAAGTTTAGGTAGGCATAGGAACATAAATAATTACATTCATATATATATTTAAACAGGCAGGGTATATTTATATCATATAAAAGAGGAGGTATCCGGCGTTGCCCGGGTGTTTGGAGGTGTGCGTTTGGAAGGGGTAGGTAAAAACAACCCTGTTTAAAAAAACGTTCGCTGGGTGTTTGGAAGTGTAAAAGAAAAAAGGTTTTAGTAAGAAGGTAGGCTTGAACCCCGAAGCCTTGACGCAAAGGTGAAAACGAAATGGACAAAAAAAAACCTGACACCTAACAATCTCGGCCACGAGAGGAGAGGAAATTGTAAGTTCCTTAAATTTACGTTAATAAAGTGAAATTAACAGGTGCGAGAAAGTTTAGTCGCGTGATGTTTGACCAAGTTTTGCGCTGTATGCCAGTTTCTGTTTCCCCCGCCCACCATTAGCTTTTTTATACTGAAAAGCGTAACGAAAAATATCTCGAAAATAGCGCGTAAAAGTCGGGCAAATTAAAGATAGCCGCGACCACGGTTCTTAAGTCGTAGATATTATGATTTAGACAACATGTACGAGGGTCGTGCAATAAGTAATGCCCCTGTCCCACTTCCTATAGAAATAGAGAACCGAAACTTGTCCCAGTTATTAGTCTTTCTCTACGTAGGAGCCACCCGGAGTTATGCATTTCTCCCATCGTTTGATGCAGTTCTAAGGACCGTTTTTGTACAACACCCATCATCATCTGGGAAACGCTTTTCTTTCAAAAACTTTATGGCTGGGAAGAGGTAAATGTCAGAGGGTGCAAGGTCAGGAGGGTAGGGAGGATGGGGGAGGATTTCATAACCACACGCCCGTGCTTCTAATCTGGAGACGTGCGTTGTCATGGAGGAGGAGGATACCTTTGCTGATCTTGCCCCGCCTCTTGATTTTGATAGCTTCCCTTAATTTCCTCACAAGTGAAGTATAATAGGCTCCTGTAATTGTTGTACTCTTTGCAAGGAGATCTGTCATCACTACTCCATCCTGGTACCAGAAGACTGTGACCTTGCCAGTGGAGGGCTGCACACTTGCCTTCTCTGGGGGTGGTCAGTTCAAGTGCTTCGACTGCATTGACTAGGCTTTGCTCTCTGCATCATAGTGATGGACCCAGATTTGATCCTGTGTAATCCGTCTTTTGAACAAATTTGACTCATCTTCTTGGCACATCTCCAAATTCATCCTCGAGCACTCAACGCATTCCTGCTTCTGGAATGGTGTGAGCAACCTGGGAATCCATCTGACAGACACCTTATGCATATGCAAATGGTCATGAATGATAGTTTCCACATACCCTGTACTAATCTTGACATCTTGGGCTGTTTTGCGAATAGTGATGCGCCGATCTTCAAAAATGGCAGCCTCAACTTGATGGATAGATCGCTCATCAATGGCAGAAGGAGGCCGACCAGGTCTGGGAGCTGTTTCCACAGACTTCCGGCCATGTTTGAATTCACGATGCCAGCGTTTTACAAGGTAATATTATGGGGCATTATCATCATAAGTTTCTTTCATTTAATCAAACATCTGCTGTGGTGTCCTTTCAAGTACAAAAACCGGATCACTGCTCGACATGCAACAGGCTCCATTTTACACCTGACTCAGTTCAAACATCTGTAAAATAGAAACTACAATAAGTTAAGAGCTGTAATTAGCCACATAACCCCTAGGGATATAAATCATTGCACATGCAAAATTTCAGCGGGATCAGACAAATGAAAGTGGGGCTGGTACATTTCTTATTGCTCGCACCTCGTAAAAAGTTTTAAGAAGGAGTGAGCTGACCGAGAAGCCCGGCGAAAAAGCCTTTAGCTGACATACACAAAAATGCACATACACACGCACACACTAACACACATTTTACCTTTTATATAATATAGAGAGATAACCTCCCCCTTTTTGCAAGGATTCAAGTATGTATCTTGTCTAATACTACAGATTATTTTTCTGCACCTGACATATGGTAGATGATGCGTCACTCGCCTTTAGTAAGTTGAACCAGCTTTTTAAGGAGGAGCAGTTTTTTGGAATATTAAATTCACAAAATCACTCTGTTCACATCTATATCAGTATCAAACAAATTGGGATAGATTTTTCATTTCTAAGAAATAGTGGTGTCGCCCTACTTCCACATACGATGTCTGGCAATCCCAAAATAGTAACTCGCATAGCATTTACAGGATTTCAGGTTGCTTAAACTCGGACGATTATACGAGAACTGTTTTATAAATGCGATTATGTCGTATAATTTATGTCCTTCATTAAAAGAGAACTCCTTATAGATTAAGTATCCCTTTTGAGGAAATCGGATCCTTTTCGATGGAAATAATATACCTACATTTTTGCTTTGCCCTCGTATAAGACGAAAGTAAGCAGGGATTATTCGCATTATATGACATCCTTTCTTAACTACTTAGATATTTGCTTCCTTTTTGTTTTACTTTGTCTCTCCATTAATCTCCCCGTTTGCTGTTTATTTATTTAAGTTCCCCTATAATGTTTTTTTATTTTCGTGTGTGTTTCATCTCGGTATCATTATTTGTTTTTGTTTTCAATAACTTTCTTTCATCATACGTTGTTGTATTTGTTTGTTTTGTTTTTCTTTTTATATGAACTAAAATATGGACAATTTCCACTCGTTTCTTCTTCTTCTGCTTCTGTCAGTTCTTATAATTCTACTACTACTACTACTACTACTACTACTACTACTACTACTACTACTACTAAAACTTTGACAAATATCAGACCTGATCAACCTTATGTCAAACTGAAATGAACTCGCTTTCAGCTTCAACAACTTTGTCATTAATCTTTTTGTTGTCCCTTTAAAAAAAGAAAATTTCTATATCAATAAGAATCAATTTTACGTCAATTTCTCATTCAGAGATATTTATTTCTGAATAATCAATAAAGCCCCCATTTAACCCGTATTTTGATAACGAAAAATAACACATTGTAAAACTGAGATAATATATATCTTTAGATGTAATTCTTCAAGATTAATCTATATATTGAAACAGTTGTATGTTTCTTTCGTTTCACAATATATAACAAAAATATTGTTCTGGAGTAAGTTACACCCCTATACTTATGATAGTATGGATTCGCTTGGAACTATGCAAGCCATACATTTCTGCTGTCGCGAAGTGAGCACGTGCGTAGTTTAACCACTCGCAGTGAACACCAGGACTCGTTCACCTTAATATTGTCACCCCCTAAACATGACCACAACATTGGCGACGCATGGATTCGAAAACTGACCCACAAGAATCGCCTTTGGATTGGCGACCAACATTTGTTCTACAAACTCGTATTTTTTACCCTCTTTGAAAGAGTAGATACTAGCTCTACACATTTTTTTCAACAACGAAAAATAACGTCCCCTCAGAAACGTTTATTAAAAAAAATTAGAAAGATACGAAATAACTAAAAACTTTAATCTCCAAACAATTAAGCGAAAGCCAGATATAAATGGCAAAAGAAGACTGCGTTACCGTGTTATCTATGCCAAGGATGTGGATAATTCCAGTGAAAGAAGGATTGTCCATACCGGTCCCGGAAATGTGATTGGTGCAGACGCAACAGACAGAAAACCTCACATTGCAGCGCAAAAGGACCCTGCAGTAGTTACGTAAAAACAACGAGGATTCAAGAAGAGGACGAAAATGTAAGAAACTACGTGACGGTAATAATTAGGGACATGACTGTATATGCTAGGCTTCAACTTGACATAAACCACCATACTTGGTAGAAAATCGGAAAACAAAAGAGTATGAGAACCCCACAAGTAATAAGATTTCAAGTGGATGGTACCACTAACGAAACGTTGAAGGGAAAAAACATTGAATTTTACGGTGTTTGTATTAAAATATACTAATAATCTTTTGGAGACAGACTGGATTTATAAAACTGAACTCTGAATCCCGCCCATTAGCCAATTATTGTCAACAAGTGGCACACCTTACAGCCGACACTGAAAAAAGAAAACGAATTCAATGTTTTTTTTTTTTCGGACAAATACGGCCGCTGTAAAAAAAATGGAGGAGAAGTTAAAGTTAAAAACAATATCATCACACTCTTGAAAAAGAAACAGCGCACCGTTCGCCTCTATACAAAAACTGACATAGAACAATACTGACTAGCCAAATTTTGCCCCCAGTAAACTACAGCGAGTGGGCTTCCCCCACCATGTATGTAAAGAAAAATCGACAGATATCAGTGTCGGCGTGGAATCCTCAACAGGATTGAATGCATCACTTAAGGATCGTTACCACCCGCTACCCAGCCCATAGGAAGTTGTATGAAACTAAATGGTGGGAAAATATTCTCCAAAATAGATCTGAATGAGGCGTACAGATTTACATTGAGAAGGAAAGTTAAAAACTCACAACGGACTATTTAATTTCCATAGGTTTGTTTCGGGATCAAATTCGCACCAACTATCTATCAACAGATAATCGACACAATATTGAGCGGCCTTGATTTTTCCATCGGATACATGGGCGATATTTTACTTGAAAACCGAACGTATAGAGCAATATAGAAAACACGTTTGAAAGTGTTTGAAAAGATAAACCAGTACCCCTTCACACTTAACCTCACCAAATGTGAATTTTTCTTCGATCAAATAAAACACCTAGGGTAGATAATAAATAGGAATGCTAAAAGGGCCGATAGAAAAAGGTCCATAGCAATAAAAATATATTCCTGAGCTACACAACATAACAACACTATACAATTATCAGTCGGTCACTGAGGTGTATGATCGACAGACGTGTTATATTAAAGGTCTAATAGTGGTCTCGGGAAGATATGAAGATGGCCGTCGTTAGTGTCTATAAGTAGAAAAGCATACCTCAGATATTTTTTGTGCTGTGTTGCTCCTTTTTCTCCCAGGAAACGTCTTGACCTCTCTCTTGTTGGCGATTTGGCTGGAATTTTCTTCCCTCATTTTCCGACCCGCTTCGTTATTTCAATGAAGATATTTATGAAGGCATTTATGGCAGACACGAGAAAAACGACACGCGACACAATTGTAATATATATAAAGCATAACTAACTATTTTATTTTACAAAATATATCGTACAACAAATTTAACAATTAAAAACTGGACATTAGGCTTTTCAAAGCCAACTAACCTAACTACTATTGAGGGGGGTCCTGCCCCCAAATTTACGGAGAGACAGAATATCCGTCTTCACTTAACTTAGAAGGAGAGCTCTAGGAAAGGGAATTATGGGAAACAGTGACATAGAGAAATAGTGCGACACACTGCAAAGTATTTAAAGTTCGCTAATTTATATCAAGTCTTAATGCCTAATATGCACATATTGCGCTTCTTTAAATGAACTAATTAGGAAAGACAAGGTTTGGAACTGGACTACGGAATGCATAATGGTGTTCGCAAAGCTAAAAGAGGTGCTAACATTGGATCTTTTCCTGACCAATTATTATACAGATTTAGACATTATCGTCACAAGTGACGCGAGCACATATAGTCTCTGCGCGTATTTCCTACATAAAATGCCCGACGGGTGTGGGAAAATGATAGCTCACGCGTCGAGTGCCTTACTATCCGCGGAAAAGAATTCTTCTCAGATAGAGAAACAATACTTAAGCATCATTTTCACGGTAACAATATTTTACGTATTACTTTATGAATGAGATTTCAAACTTAAAACGTACCACAAGCCGCTTATATCTGTGGCTCGAATAAAGGGTTGCCTGCACAAAAAGCAAACAGGTGACCAAGATGAGGAACAATCCTACTAAATTGCGACTTTGATATGAAGTTCCTTCCATCAAATAAGTTAGAACACGCATACGGGCTATCCCGATAACTACCAAGATAGATTATAGTTCGGAACACGTCCTGTCACTCTGGATGATATAAGGAAAAACCGAACGGGACGATTTTATAAAAGAAGCTATAGATTTTCTCAACATGCGTTTAGTTATTATTATATCGGGAGAGAGTAATTGTTTCAGTGAGCCTCGAAAAGAAAATCTTTTAAAAAATTCAAACATGACTCTCTTGTGTCACAAGAATGAAAAGTTTAATGCGCCCATACGAAGAAAAGATGAACGCTTCTAAAGCTCCACTCATTCAATTTAGCTCATGCCATAAAGCTGCCTATCTATAGTCATGGATACACATGGACTACGCGAAACCACTTGATGGGCAGTACGATCTCATAATAGTGGACAGCTTGTCAACTTTGCCTGAAGTCTTTAGTTGAAGAAGCGAAACTACTGACTCCACTATAAAAAAAAGTTTTCAGTAGTTATTTACTCGGTTTGGTGTGATTGACTGTTTAGTGTTACATAACGGTACTCAGTTAACATCCGTGGACTTTAAAGAGTGCATAGAGGATTTTGAACTGCACCATTCCCTTGCCTTTTTGTCGGACTCCTTTTCGTCCGGACAACATGGGTAGAACACGCGTGCTTCTGTCCCTCCGTGAACGAGGGGAGGCGACACCCTCCCCCTCAACACTACTTAAGCATAGTTAATTTAATAATTGTAGGATATGTAAATTGTAAATTGTTTTGTAATATATAGTGCATACATAATGTAAAATAAAATAGTTAATTATGTTTCTCATATATTACGATTGTGTTGTGTTGTGTTGTGTTGTGTTGTGTTTTCCTGTGCCTGTCATAAAAACTATATCTCCATTAAACAAGGAAGCGGTCCGGAGGATGAAGGAAGATTCCAATCATAATGCCGACATGGTGAGGAGGTCATCTGGAGAGAATAAAGGGACCACACACCCACATCCAACATCTCAGGTATGCTTTATTTCTTACAGACCCTAATGACTGGCCATCTTCCCATCTTTCTGAAACCGTTTCTAAGACATTTAGCGTAACACGTGAAGCCAGTCACACGCCAGTCATCGGTTGTCGTATTATACAACTCCGAATTACCACCCCATATCAAACAGGCAGGTCGAAATATTTGCGAACACCTTCAAGAGGGCTTTGAAGAAGCAAAGCACACCCATCCGAAAAAAGTGTCGCAACAATTTTATCAGGCGTACTGCATAACGCCTAGCGTCAATACACTATATGATGTCTCGGCGGAAGTGATGTTTGCGAGAAAAATACGGCCAGTCTTTGACAAATTGTTGCAAAAGCAGGAAAAACCTCCAAAGACAACGCTTCCCAAGAAGAATTACGTGCCAAGATTCAAAATATTGTTCCAAATGCACAAACATAATAATACGTTCTGCGAACATGGAACAATGTAGAACATGATCGGTCGTATAGTCTACATAGTGGAAGGATCACATTGCAGAGGAAAAACTTGAACCAGATATGCAAACGCACTTCAAACGACTTAAGTGAAACTCCTCCAGAAAGAGAGACGTTGACCTACTGTATGAGGCAATTGACCTAGAAGTTAAAGAAGACATTTCTGCCTCTACTATATGTTACTGGCAAATGTCAAACTATACATATACTGTATTCGAGTATAAGGCATATTGCACATAAATGTGGAGAGTTGGATTGCTACTCAAAGGCTTGTTTATCATTATACTCCTGTACTCCTATCTTAAATCTGTTTTTTGTATACGTTTTTACGTTTTCCATTCCATCTATTAAGCTTTAACTTCTTTGCCTATTTTGTTTTCATTAGTCTATCTTTTGTTAATACATATTTTCTTGATTCATTCACATTTCCTTTCTTACATCAATTTTTTTCTGTATATTTAACTGTTGCATGTGTTGCACATTTTCTGCCAAACTCCTTTAATTCTTTGATTATGTAGATTGTTTATATTCTTTATGTTTTTCATTATTCACTTTTTTCTATCTCAATCAGTTTTTGTTATTTCTGTTTTCGTTCATTGTTTATATTTGACACAACTATAAAATACAATATTATTAGTATATCTTCTCTTTTTTATTTTTTCTGGTTTGTTTTGGATATTTATTTGTTTCTCTTAGTTTCTATCATTATTCATCTGCTTTTATATAATTTAAATACAAGTTGGTTTCTTAAGGTATATGTAAAAATCTCGATATCACGTGTTTAATCTAATGCAAGTACCTTACTGTGATTATGATTTTCTGCAGGTGAGATGGATATGTGATTATGGCGACCAAATTTGCAAACAGAAAGTCATTATATTTTTACATGTGTTTTCATATTCTATTACTTAGCGAAAAGCTAAACTTAGATTTAAAAAAATCTTATCATGTGCTACCAGTTTGTGGCCGTCGTGCTGTGATTAGATAGTAACGATTGACCTTTTTCCGCGAATTTATGTAAATCTAAAATAAATTGCATTTAACGGAAAGAATGAAAGTGATAGGGTAATAAGCTGGTACAATAAGAGCGAAGAGCCTTCACATTCAAAGGTGGCCGTGGGGGAATAACAGACGGCGTATTATCAGAATGGAGATCTTCTCCCACATGAGGTAACAGAGAGAGAGAGAGAGAGAAAGAGAAAGAGAAAGGAGGTGTTTAGAACGGATCGGTCCAAGCCGGGTTGTCTTGCTCAGTTATCGACTTAATACAATCAGTTGGATATTGTAACCCAAATACTCGCCCCATTTTGCTTGCCACCGCTTTACACATCGTTTGGAAACAGAACCCTAACTTATGTGTTGGTAACTCCTAACTACATCTTCTAAATTTGAGAAACACTTTAATTATAACTTGCATTTAAGAGTTTTTTTCTTTTTATATATCAACGCACTTTTGTAAATGTTACTACTAATAATATTTTTTTATCTAATGAGAACAACTATCGAATCGTCATTAATATTTCTTACTTAAATATGATATCTGTATCTCAGTGGTACAACTCGGAAAACCAACGCGGGACGATTGAACTTAGTAACTTGACAACAAAGGTCAGTTGTAGTCTGAGGAGACGGCATCTTTCTACATCTGCAGTTTTGATCGGAATCGCTTTAAACTTAGGAATTGAAAAGGTCAGGAGAATTAAGCATAAAGAGTTAAAATGTACATTTCTAGTTTTTTTTTAATTTTAATTTTTCCTTTCTTTTCAGGACCTCAGTATTTCTATTTTAGTTTACTTTTTTGTGTCAGTTATTTTCTTACTGAAGTTCTACTATACTTCCTTTTCTATTTTTCTCAATTCTTTTAGTTTTACCTTTATTTTTTTTTTTACTTTACTGCACGTTATTTTCTTTTTCATTTTATATCCGTTTTAATATATTTCGTTGTTGCCACTTTATTCCTCTTCCTTTTCTACCCTCTTCACTCATTGCGCATTTATTTACTCGGTTCTTTACGTGACATTCAAGTGTTATTTCTTTTAATTTATTTTTTCTCTTTTTCTGTCCATATAAAGCTTTTCTTTTCTATTTTCACCTGCTTACCTCATTATTGCTATAACGAAGAGATTCTGATAATACCAACTATTGAACATTAAAACGTCGAATAAAAAGAAGCAAATAAATCAAACGCCACAAGAAAAACATGAAATTGAATGCATCTTCAAATATCTGAATTCTAGTCTTGATGGAAAACGATTTCAATTGCAAATTCAATTTACCAGTTCCATTATACAAAACTGTTTGCAAAATCATTCGATTGTCTATCTTTAGCTCATTAAAAGACAGCGACGTTTCTAATCCAATTCGTATATTTTATCTTTTTCTATTTTTCTAATTTCTACAAGTTTTCCACTTCGTGCTTTTATAAATTTTCTCATATTAGTTCTACTGCCTTTACTTTCGATACGTTGCTTCGTATTGACGTTTCTTGTTTGTAGATATCATATCGTGTCGGATGTAACCTCATTATGGCTAGGATGTGTCCTCATTTCTTTTAACTACTTTTCGAACGAGGAACAAATTACTGCAAATCCAGTGACCTTCATAAAATTCTCACTGAAGAATATGGTACCATCGAATTAATTTTGCAAGATCGTAAAACTTCGATGAGCGAATGTGGTGCCAAAAGGAAAGACAAAGTTACGAAGATACGAAAAGGGGAGGGTACCATCAAAATGAGCGCACGTTTTTTGTTCTGTAGCATGTTTAAGTACATAGTCACAAGCCTTGTGAATGCAATTTTGCTAGCGATGACACATAGTGCATGATTAATCGGAGCAGTACTTTTCATACGAAGATCGTTCAACAATTAAAGCTACGTTTAAAACTCCAAATGTTTAAGAGCTACGACAACGGGCGTGGTACGATTAAAAGAGTCGACCGCTTTCACGTCAAAATGTATGTTCGTGCATAGTGAACATTATTCTCAATGAACTTTTGTCAGGAATTCCATGACACAGTTCTTCCTTATACGCACGTCCATGACACGGATGTTGTCTTAAAGTCTCACACTGTCAATATCTAGAACAAAGATATGAAACTTTCATTATATGAACACATAAGCTTTATTAATATAACAATTCATAACTGGTCTATTTCGACAAAAGAATACAGAACGTTGATTTGAAAGATCACACCCGTTAATTGCATTTACAGCTAATATATTTATTTTGACTTTTAATATTTTGGGCATTATAAATAAGAATAATGCTGCAGTTTATATGGAAAAATATGTTTACATTTCCGGATCATTGTCAATAGAAAATAAATTTAATTAACAACGAAAACTTAACTCATTTATAAATAATTGAAGAACTGCAATTCTATTTCTATTATGTATAAATTTGAAACGTGTTCAAAGAATTGTAATATTTCCGAATGCTCTTCTCATGTTTATTGTCATTTTCACAAGGTGTTTGTAAATTTAACCTCTGAACTTCTTCAAGTGTTTTTTCTTGAACTCGATATATATATATATATATATATATATATATATATATATATATATATATATAAATATATATATTTCTGTGGAAATATATTTTGTCATAATATATACCAATCTTTATTTAAGAAGCGCAATGTAATTACATAGCAATATCTATATTTTTATAAAGTAATAGGGTTCGTGTGTTTCTGTCTGTGTGTACAGCTCTCCATCATCAACGAAATATAAAGGAGGTAAGAGGGTAGATCTCTCCTGGTAGAGAAACATTAGAACCCATTTTAGGATGTTTCTGTTATAGGAGACATAAGAATCTATGCCTCATTTCTTTATATACTAGTCTACAAACCACCCCCATATCGAATGACTTATGCTCATTTGCATATAACATTATATTAAATCTCTTTAACTAATTACCTCGACCTTATTACATATTGGAAATATTCTAATCATTTCAACTGTACTATTTACAAAATCTATTTAACATTTAATTATTTAATATATTTTCATTTAATTTTATATTCGATTTATTTCACTTTACGTATATTATCAAAACAATTCATTGGCAAGGAAAGCTTTATGTTTTGGGATTGTATTGAAAATGTAATGGAAATTTCAATTTCATTCCGTTTTAATCTTTTATATTTTACTTGCCAATATAATTGAAAGAATACAATTCAACTATCGTAATTTTATATAAATAAACAAAAACAAATATTTTAAAATAAAACTTTATTAAAAAAGAAATAATTTTATTTTTAAATGAAAAACATCAATTTAGTAAAATAATTGTATTAAACACCCCCAGCCTTGTCAGCAAACCTGTAAACCTATAAAAGTTAACATTTCGAATGTAAACAGTGATTTTTCGATTTTGTTAGCGCTTGCCGCAATTAAAGACAATTAAAACGGAACTAACTTTATTTCCATTCTATTTTTTAAACAACCCCCAAAACATAACGCGCTCTTCCAGTTATAGCCAATGTTTTTTTAATTAAATAAACCAGGTCAAAATAAACAGATAAGCGCATTTTCTTTTACATTTTTCTTACAACCATTGTCATTTAACCAACTGCAGGATATCGTTACTTTTGTGGGGTTGTTTTGAAAATGGCACGGAGATTATAATTTCGTTCCAATTTAATCTTTCTGGTCGAGCCTATTTCGAAAGCCTGTCTTATCATAGATTTGAACTACAAATAATTTATTACATTTTGATTATTACTATCTTAAGACTTAAAGCTTATATTTATTTCATTTTTCTATTTCCAGTCTTATTTAAACTTAGCGCTTTCTTTAAACCGGATGAACCTTTTATAAAAATATGAGTTTAACGTAAAGAACACGAACAAGGTTTTATTCAACTGAATTTCTTTCAGTTTACTAACAAAATATATAAATTTAAAAGAGATATAATTAATAAAATAAAAAGGTTATCTAATTTAAAAGAAATACACGTACTCACAAAAGCAGAACTTTTTTTACACATTTTTTTCTTTAAAACCATAACAATGAGACTAACAATTACCTAGATCTTAGTAATTATTTGTTTTAATAGAACTGTTTTAATTGTACTGTTTACTTAGTTAACCTAAGTTGGTATTACATTTATTTTACATTTACTTTTTTTTTTAATTATTACTTTTAGACTGTGACGTTTACACCCGGAAGTAATGAGTCACACGTAGGTCGCTTTTATTCATTCCTTTTGGTCAAGATCAAAGTGTAGTATCTGTTCTTCAGATGCTGCACTTCATTTTCTTGTTCTCTTTCGGTGGAGGAGAAATCCTTCACGACTGAGACAATTTTTATTTTTGTACCTTTTCTCCACGTTAAAAAACGACCCTGGTGTCTAACTCTGTCCCGTGGGGAGGCATAGGAAATAGGTACAATATAATTGTTTATAATTGTACTATTCAGAAATATTATTTATAGTTCGTCCATTTCAGTTAGTATACATTTCCTTTACGCTTAATTAATTTACAATCATTAATATCGTTAAACAATTCCGTTTAAAACCGAAATTATGCCACCCAAACGAAGTAGAAACAAAAGTGAGGAAGAAAGAATGGAAAGATTGGAAGCTAATAGACTAAGAGTTGCTGCAATTCGCTCCAATGAAAACAATTCAGATAGAGAAAGACGTCTAGAACTTAACAGGATACGTCAAAGAGAAAGGAGAGCAAGACTGTCAGATTTGGAAAGAGAAACCCAACGTGAAGCTGACAGAACTAGACATGCTGTAAGGCGGTTAAATTCATCACAAGATAAAATTCAAGAGAGGCAAAGATATGCACTGGAAAGAGAAGCAATATTACGATCGAATGAATTATATGAGGTAAGTAGACGTACACAAGGTCAGTTGAGAGTGGCTCAACGACATCAGAATGAATCGGAAACCCAACGAAGCTTTCGCCTATACCAAGGGCAACAACGAGAGGCTGCATGGAGAGAGAGTATGACTTTGCCCCAGCAATTGACAGAAAACGAGGCAGCTAGACAACGAATGACTGCTTTGAGACACCATGAAATAGAACACTGCAATAGAAAAGGATTGCTCTACAACAAAAATGACTCTCTCACTACAGCTGATATAGGAAAAATGGACAAAGTATGTCAACATTGCTCAGCTGTAAAATTTAAAGGAGAAACCCCTGGTTGTTGTTGTTCTTCTGGCAAAGTTGTGCTTGATAGCTTTCCACCACTGCCTCAGTTGCTTCAAGATTTGCTCTCCGGCAATGGTCCCATCTCTAAAGATTTTCTGCAAAATCTACGCTGTTATAACAATTGTTTTGCAATGACATCATTTGGTCACAAAATTGCGGCAGTACATGGGTGGAATCCTTCTTTTAGAATTCGAGGCCAGGTTTGCCACCAAATTGGGAGTCTTTTACCACCTGAAGATGAAACAGCAAAGTTTATTCAAGTCTACTTCTTGGATAGTCTGGAAGAGGAACTACATAATCGGGGACGTGACAGTAGATTCAATAGAGACATTCTCCAAAGTCTGACTGAATTTTTACATGAGAACAACAGCTTTATTTGTCAGCTGAAAACAACAAAGGAGAGGATTGAAGAAGAACACTTGGTAGAACATAAAGTTGTCATAAGGGAAGAAAAGTTACTTGAATTTATTAAAAAGGGAGGATTTGGCAGGCTGAGGGCTTTCCTGTACAGTATTGAATATCAAAAAAGAGGACTGCCGCATGCACACATCCTCACCTGGCAGGCCCCAAAGGACAAACTTCTACCAGAAAAAATGGATCTCTGCATATCTGCAGAGATCCCTGACAAAGAGGAAGATCCTGATCTTCATGCTAAAGTGATGGCACATATGGTGCATGGACCTTTTGGACCATTTAATCCAAATTGTCCATGTATGATTGACAACAAATGTTCCAAAAAATACCCAAAAGAATTTCTTCAGTGTACCGAGCAAGGCCAAGACTCTTACCCCAAGTACAGGCGAAGAAAACCAGAAGATGGAGGCCAGACTGGTACAATAAGGATGAAGAGAAATGGTCGGTATGTTAATCAAGAAATAACAAACCAGTGGATTGTTCCGTACAACAAGGTCCTCCTTCAGCAGTTCAACGCTCACATTAACGTAGAAATTTTCAGCTCGATCCAAAGCATCAAATATGTTCTCAAATACGTGAATAAAGGATGTGATCAAGCAGTGTTTGAACTACAAAGAACTGATGGAGCAGCTAACCAACAAGGCCAAGTACAAAGTCACATTGTGGATGAGATCCAGCAGTTCCAGAATGCAAGGTATATCGGCAGTTCAGAGGCGGCCTGGAGGATATTGGAACATCCCATCCATGAACATTTCCCCCCAATTGTACAACTTTCTGTTCATCTTGAAAATGGGCAGTGTGTCATGTTCTCAGCTGATACTGCTCTGGAACGATCCCAAGGTCCACCGCCTGCCACAACTTTGACAGCATTTTTTCAACTTTGCCATGAGGATTACTTTGCAAGGGGTCTCAAATACGTAGAAGTCCCTGAGTTTTACACTTGGAACAAATCGACAAAGAAATGGATGAGAAGAATGCGTGGGGTACAAGTTGAAGGTACTGAAAATGATGATGTATGGAAGGCACCATGCATTGGGAGAATCTACACGATTAGTCCAAAAGCAGGGGAGTGTTATTTCTTACGCCTGTTGCTCAATGAGGTTGCTGGTCCAACTTCATTTCAAAATTTGCGAGCATACAATGGTCAGGTGTTTGAAACATACAGAGCAGCGTGCCTTGCTCGAGGCCTTCTAGAAAATGACCATCACTTGCATCAAGCAGTAGGAGAGGCAAGTGCCACTCAATCACCTTCAAATTTGCGAAGCCTATTTGTGAAAATTTTAACAGCCTGTGAGCCAAGAAATCCTCTTGAGATCTGGATGGCTTTTCGTGATGTAATATCTGAAGACATTCTTCACAGATACAGGCAAGAAGTTAACAATCCAGAAGCAGATTTTAATGAGGACATCTACAATAAAACTCTTTGTCTAATTGAAGAAATAAGTTCTCCTTATGTGCGGTCAACCATTGACAAGCTATGGATTACCTGCACCAACGCAAGGGAGAGATGAAAGACTCGCGAGAGAGTATCAACGTGAAGTTACTTATAATCTTGAAGAACTTTCCCTACAAGCAGAAAATATGCAAGAAAAACTGACCGATTCTCAAAGAGAAGTTTACAATTCATTCATGGCAATGTTGGAAGCACAAGGTGAAATGAACAAAAACATGATGTTTCTTGATGCTCCAGGTGGTACGGGCTTTTGTAATCAATTTGATCCTTGCAAAGATTAAACCCATGAGAAAGATTGTGCTTGCAACAGCATTCAGTGGCATTGCTGCTACTCTACTACAATGTGGCCGCACTCTTCACTGCACTTTTAAAGTACCCTTGGATACTCATCGAATGGATCAGCCAGTTTGCAAAATTACTGGTAACTCAGCCTTGGCAAATGTAATTAGAGACACCTCTGCAATCATTGTAGATGAAGCCCCAATGACGCACAAGAGTGCTTATGAAGCAATTGACCGAACACTGCAAGACATCACAGGAAACAAGAATCCCATTGGAGGCATTCCAACCTTATTTTGCGGTGATTTCCGTCAAATCCTCCCAGTGGTTAAAAATGGCACAAGGGCTAACATTGTCAATGCAAGTTTGAAACAATCCTATCTCTGGAGGCACGTTATAGTGAAGAGACTGACTACTAATATGAGAGCCTATATCTCTGATAACACAGTTGCAGCAGACTTCTCAAAATTGCTTCTCCAAATCGGTAATGGTCAGTTTCCTATCACTTCTTCACCTGACACAATTAAGATTCCAACTGCGCTTGGTAAATGTGTCGGTAATCAGAAGCAACTGAAAGACAAAGTGTACCCAGACCTGCAAAACAATGGAAAATCACCGGATTGGCTTGCTGAGAGGGCTATTATTTCGCCATTAAACAGCAATGTGAATCATTTGAACAATTCAATAATGGATGAATTTCCAGGAGACACAAAGCAATACAAGTCAGTTGATTCGGCTACTAATGAATATGAAGCTGTTCACTACCCTGTGGAGTTTTAAAACTCTTTGGAGATATCTGGAATGCCTCCACACATTTTAAATCTCAAAATTGGATCGCCAATCATGATTCTTCGATCCTTGGAACCGCCAAAAACAACAAACGGAACCAGATGTGTTATCACCAGATTGCACACCAATGTACTTGAGGCCACCATTTCCTGTGGTCCCTACAAAGGCGAAACCGTTCTACTGCCAAGGATCCCCTTAGTTCCATCGGACTCAGAACTTCCATTTAAATTCCGGAGACTCCAATTTCCTGTGAAGGTGTGTTTTGCAATGAGCATAAACAAAAGTCAAGGTCACACATTTAACACCATTGGCGTAGACTTGACATCAGACTGCTTCAGTCACGGTATGTTCTACGTCTCCATCAGCCGGACAGGAAGTTCAGAAAAACTCTACATTCTGATTCCAAACCAAAGCAGCAGAAATGTAGTTTACCCTGAGGCTCTTCAGTGAAAAGTTCGAGAAATGGATATGAGGAAAAACTGACATGATCTGATTGTGGTAAGTTTTTAGTATTGAATGTGCAAGATAAAATTTAAGCAAGAGTTGAAAATTACTTCAATGAAAAATTTACTATGTAACATCAAGTAACCTTCCTTTTTGATGAAAATGTTTTGTGAAGTTCCTGATTGAATTTCAGTCACTACAAGAGGTAGTTAAAATGTTAATCACCTTATGCAATCGTTGCTCTTACAACATCAACTTACTGGAAAGGTGCCCACAGATTTTGGTACCCGAGTGCGCAACAAAGCTCCGTGCGAAGCACGGGTATCTTTGCTAGTAGTGAATAAATGACAAAAAAATATATTAAAAAATTTATGATGTTGACCATCTTATAATCTATTCCTTTAATTCATTTGACATTTACGATTTTTCCTCTATCTGAACAGAATTGTAAATGACAAATCAATTAAAGGAATAAATTATAAGATGGTCAACATCATAATCTTTGGAAACTAGTATTTTGTCATTTATTCTCTCTCCTTCTCTCTCTCTCTTTATGCATATATATATATATATATATATATATATATATATATATATATATATATATAAGTTCTCTTTATAATTTTAGGATGTAAACAAACTGTTAATATATAAAGTTTTATTGCATTCAATTTCCGCACTCTGTATGTCTTTCTTTCAACTCATTTGTGCGTGTTGCTAACGATAACATTCATGAATAACTACTGACATAAACGAAAATAGTAATATATCGTCGAACACCTTGTTAGTAAAATGATGAAATAAGAATGTTATTTTTTTATATTATATCGTTTTTCATTCTTTCTTATTTTTTTTTCATTTGTTTAATTCTTATACTACTATCTTCAGTCTTTTTCATAATTTCTCTATTTTGTTATTGTCTTTTTTTCTCAGTGGTTTCTGCTTTTAAAAAGTTTTCTCATTTATTATTATAATCTGTTTCATTATTTTTTTTATTTGTTTTCGTTCTTTCTTATCTCTAAGATTGTCATTACGTTTTGTTATTCAATTATTGCTGTACACATAGTTTTATTTATTTTCATCTTTATTCGTATACTTTTTCGCTTAGCTTTAACGAAACCAACCTAATCTTTTCTTTTTTTCTCGTTTCGTTTGGTATTTCATTTTTTTACGCTCTTTTTTCTCTATAACTTCGGTGAGTATTACGTTTTTGTCTCTTTCTTCTAACATTCATTACATAGTTTTCAATCATCCGATTGGTCACTGTGTTTCTAAACCTCCTTTGTCCTATTGATGTACACTTATTTCCTTTTATTATTATTCGTACATTGGTTGTTCTAGTATAATCAGAAGAAACCTTTATAAATCACCTGTTTCTAAATTTATTGCTTCCCTATTTACCTCATATATTAGTATTTTTTCCTAATATCTAAATTATATATTGCTGCCTTTTTTCACTTCTATTTTCGATATTTTCTTTTTGAAATTATTATTTGTCTTTCTTTCGTTCATTTGTTCACCCTGTGCTGTTCTCTTCATATTAAAAGCATTGATCACATTTATCTATTTTTTTTCATTAGCCCATACATTTTCTTCTTAATATTTTTTGCACACAAGCATCGTAAAGAAACCCATCCTAAATTGGCGTGTGCTTATAAATCGCGCTTTGATGAAGGCGATAATACGTCTTCGCTAACTCAATCTATTCCTAATCTTTTCGCTTATTTATTTATTTCTATTTTCGAGTTCATTTTTATTCCTATCTCCGAACTCATTTCAATATTAGTTGCAAATCTGCTTCCGCTCACGGCTGTGCATAATCTAACTAAAAATGGCCGCTGCTTTATTCAGGATAATGCAAAACACACCATTTTAACTTTTTAAAGAATAAAAAGGTATCTGGTCGTATACAAAAATCAAACCCTTATAGCATCGTAATCGTTAATGAAGCTCCCAGAGCCACAATTCATTTCTGTCGCTTAAATAAAGAAAGAAAAAAACAACGACACAAAAATGAAAGAACGTTAACGTGATCTTTAATGGATGTATACATTGTATATATATATATATATATATATATATATATATATATATATATATATATATATATATATATATATATATATTTATATATATATATATATATATATATGTATATGTGTGTGTGTGGATGTGTGTGTGTGTATTATTAGTTTTTATCAGATATTTTGAAGAGGGAGAAATCAGTATGTAAAACTTTGAAAGGGAAGACAAATGAAATTTAGTGTGATATAATGTTAGTGAATTTATTTAGCGTTCGTTCCTGAAAATTTCAAAGCGAATGGATAGAAAAAATAGACGCTAGCCTCAAACTCGTATAGGAGTGTAGAAGTATTTTGCTACTAATTTTTAGTGTCGTATCTCCACCTTATATGGACATGGGAATAGTTGAGCGCAAATATAACATAAAATGTTGTGAGCATGCTGCTAATTATTTTTTTCTAATAAGAGTACAATTAGTAATAAAAATCAATAAAATTAATTATAAATAAATGAAATCCCGTGAGCATGCGTTACATTATTTTTTCTAATAAAATTACAATAAGTAATAAAATTATGAAAATAAATAACTAATAACTAAGAATCTAGAGTATAGGGTCATTACACAAATTATATAATACGCCCAATACAAGAACATGGGTTACTGGCAAGAAATGAAGGAGATCGTATTGCTCAGGTAGAGGTTTAAAATGCATTAACAGGTTTGGTACAGGTAGATATGTATTGGAATCCTTGGATATTAATGCTTCTATGAGGTAGGGGTGTAACTTATTGCGATAGGTAAACTGCAGAAATGAAATACCATCATAGGAAAAATATATCACTAAAAATTATTGACTTAAAAGCCGAATCTACTTATATGAACCGAAGTAAATACTTATGCTACATACGGTAAACGCAAAAACAGCCTATGAAAGATTAAGACATTTAGCAACCCAAGCTTCGAGTTGGGAGAAAATATATGATGAGCTTGAGAAAAATCTAATATAATGCCATGTAAGAAAAGAATTAATAGCTAGATAATAATAGAAATATATATTAAAGAAATCTAGAAGAGTCACAAGAAAAATTATGAAATAGACAGAGACGATGGTCAAAAAACGATGAGTGTGCAGGTAACTTGAGTATTAAGCTACAATTCAGGATATTTCGCTAACAGGGGAGGGTGTCCTCAGTTAAAAGATTTTGGCGACTGCTCATGCTTCGTTGGTAATATATACACATTTGAGGATTGTTTATAGAAATGATAGATTATAGAAGTGAACTGCACGTATGCCAGACAATAAAATATAAGGGGAAATTAATTATTAATGTGTCCTAGTGAGACTCTTTAAATATCAAAAGTGCAATTGGCATTCTTAAATTTTGTAAGCGATGAATGTTTTTTTTGTGTGTGTTTACATAGTGGCTATAGCTGGCTAGGTTATCTGTGGTTATAGGATATATAGAATTAAACTCAGAGAGGTAAAGGTGGAACAAACAATAGTAATATGCGTGTGATAACAAGCTTCATGTGAAATGGCGGTTTGATTATCAGATATCTGGTTTTCTGCAGTATCTAAAATAAATGTTTTTTTTTGGAAGCGTTGTAGGCACGATGGTGCATTAGTGCACTTATATGGAACTCATGGAGGAAACATAGATGAGTTAAGCGTATGATTATGCAAAAATAATAGTGAACACTATAATCTATTGGTGGAAAAACTGAAATTATTTTGAAAACAAGACAAAAGTGTTTTGATCAAGTTTCGTTTTATAACCTTAAAACAATATTAAGATGTATTAATTCCGAGTAATATAGAGTACATACCTGCGGAAATTTATATAAAAACTTGAATAGGGTAGAATTGAGGTAAGTACCTGGTACTAATTCGTCGTCATAAATAGTTTGGCTTAATATAAATCAGTTTAACAAATAATGTTGATTGACCGTTGAAATATCTAGATTAATTCGGAGAGGAGTTAAGGGATAAATTTAAGTTTACATGGGATTACAGCGGAAATATCAGCATATTTTAGGTTACAAATTATCAGGGGCTTTAATATATATATATATATATATATATATATATATATATATATATATATATAGAAGCGATCTCTGTTAAGGATAAATCCTAATTTGAGGGTGTTTTACCGGTGGAGTCCATACTGTTTCCATATTTAAAATTCCTTTTTTGCCTAGCATGGGAAATTAAGAGTTTATTACATTGGACCTTCAAGTGATGTGACTATAGTTGTACATTAATGTTACATATATGGCAATCCTTAATCCTTTATTAGTAAGACTTTGAGGGTTCAATGTAGCCTATTTAAAAGAATAATGAGGTTTACTAGTATTGACGTTTCTTATTAGAGTAAATAAAGAGGTTTTAACTTAAGAAGTCTCTTAAGCGAACCTGGATATGTAATTAGAGATTCGGCTTTTAATGGGGACAGTAGATGATCCGAGGTTGATGCATATTCTAACGGATAAAGAAATATAAGTAGTAGGAGATTAATCAGTTACATTCTGGTCACTAGCAGGCTTATGGAAATGGACTGTGTTATATTAGATTGTGATCCTGTGTCCAATTTGGGTAATTCCTGACTGGTCAGTTTTTACTGCAATTATCGTTTTTGGTTAAGTAAAGGGGTCTAGTGACTGTGCAGGTATAATTTGCTTCTGCATCCATGCAATCGTTATTAAGTAAGCAATTCATGGGTGATCGGCAATTATAATTAGTGCAGTTTTGTGTAAATTTTCTATTTATATTTATTTGACCACGTATTATATTAATTATAAATATATATTAGGTTGTGGGCTACGTTTGGCACAGAAAGAAAGATGCTTTTAAAGAGTGTATTTAGTATAATGCTGTATATTATAGAGTTTATTTAGTATAATGCTGTAGTACTTGCCAACAAAACAAACGCCCACGTGTTTGTGCCTTGTATAGGCATGCGCGACAACAAAACTTGGGTTTTTATAAGCGGAAGTCTCGAGGTTGTCAGGAATCTGCATGCACAAGAGGAGGGATTGAGATAGTGGTATAAAAGGCAGGTTGAGTGAGAAGGTTGTTGTTGTTGTCGTCATTGGACGTTACAGTGACGCGTGCGTTAGCAGGTGATTAAGAGGCTGTTTTTTGTGTGTCAAGTCGCGCACCTTATCTATTTCGTCTATATCGTTTTGTCTCTTTTCCTGAACAACTATGGCTGGGGCAAAGTTTGATTTAAAACTGATACCCGAATTCGACGGATCCACTTCTGTTGTCGACTGGGTCGAAAGAGTTGAGCTGACCTGCAACCTCTGTGAAGTAAAGGAGGAGCATACCGTTATTTCCCTGAGATTGGCTGGAGGCGCTCTAAGTGTATATCAGCAACTTAGTGCCGTGGAGAAAGCTGATGTTACCTGTATAAAAAATGCTTTATACAAGGCATTTGCCATGGATCCCTGCACGGCATACGAAATATTTGCCTCTATGAAGCTCATGCCAGGAGAAACCGTGGACGTTTTCTTCGCGGAGCTGAATAAACTTGCAGTTCTATTTGGAAATGAAGTGTCAGCGTAAACACTGACGTATGCATTTGTGGCCGGCCTTCCCACCCATGTTAAGCAACTGTTGAGGGCTTCAACCAGCGTATCTGTAACGCCCATGGAACATTTTTAGAACGCGCTCGAGCCATTATCAGAGATGAGGAGGACCTGAGAGAACCGGTTGTAATGATGGCGCAGGCAGCCAAGACTAATGCTGAAAAGAGCCCCAGTTTGAGACCCACGACCGATGGGAGATGTTTCTGCTGCGGCCAGCGAAGCCATTTCGCAAGAAGTTGTACTAACAAGGGGCGGGGGCGCCCGCGCTGTTTCCAATGTGGTAGTTAAGGACATGTATCCCAAAATTGTGCGGGAAATGCATCGGGGGCAGGACGTCAGCGCCTCCCTGTTCCCCGGACAAGATTTAATTGAGGCGCAACCGACAATAAATGTGTACGTGGACCAATTGCCTTGTTCAGCTCTTCTCGACTCCGGATGCTCACACACCATCATGAGTGCCAAGTTGTGTCGAAACTAGACAAAGCAGAACATCAAAGTAACCACAATAGGTGGCAATACGCAAGCTTGCTGTGGAGCCGGAACTGTCAACGTCCACACAGACTCTGGTGTGGCCGCAGACATTAATATGCTGATGATGCGAGGGGATTTGCTGGGATTCGATGTACTGTTGGGATATGATACTATTAAGGCACTGGGGGAGTGGTTATCGGAAGAGATGGGACTGTCCGATTTTTGGAAACCCCAGTGTGTGCTGCAGTTCACATTGATCGGCCTGATTTTAAGGTGGACTACGACCCTCACCAAAAAGCATGGACTGCATCGTGGAAGTGGACAGATGGAAGGGCGCCAACCGAACTCAAAAATAGCATTGCAGAGTATTCGATACTCGACAAGGCCCGTAATGAATACGAGAAGGAGCTTGAGGCATGGATCCAGAATGGATGGCTGATCACCTACCCCAACAAGCTGGGACCACCCAAGGGTCTGATTCCCTTAATGGCGGTAGTCCAGCATAACAAATCAAAAGTTCGTCCGGTGCTGGACTATGGTGAACTCAATAGATACATTGAGACGTACACTGCCGATGCTGACGTGTGCGCCAGCAAGCTGAGAGAATGGCGCCAGAAGGGCTCCAATGTGTCTATAGTAGACTTGCGGAAGGCTTATTTGTAGGTGCGCGTGGATGAGACATTGTGGCCGTTCCAGACAGTGTGGTTCCGGGGTCAGAGATACTGCCTTACTCGACTTGGCTTTGGGCTGAATGTGGCACCGCAAATCATGAAGACCATCGTAAACGCAGGGTTGTCCCAGGAAAAGACCACTGAGGACGCAACATCGGCCTACATTGACGATGGATACGTCAATGAAGATGTACAATCTGCGTCGCACGTCAGAGAAAAGTTAGCTCAATTCGAGTTGGAGTGCAAGGATCCCGAACGTCTGGTATTAGGATTGGACGTTTGCGGGAAAGACGGTACCTTACGATGGAGGCGTGGCAGTGAGATTCCAAACATCCCTGATGTTATTACGCGGCGGACTATTTTTTCCTTGTATGGGAAACTTATTGGTCACTTACCAGCGTGTGGCTGGCTCCGAGCAGCTGTGGGCGTCATCAAACGCAGGGCAAGTTTAGTAACTACAGGTTGGGATGATGTATCTGATGATGCTCTTCTAACTCTAATGACGACAGAAACCCTAGAGAGAGTTAACAAGGAGGACCCTGCCCGTGGAGAATAGTGTGCCGATGGGGACACTGTGAATATGTGGGTTGACGCTAGTTCTTTGGCATTGGGATTGTTATTGGAGCAACGTGGAAATGTAATTGAAGACGCGTGCTGGCTGCGAGCCGTGAATGATGCTGAACACATCAACCTGGCGGAACTGGATGCTGTTGTGAAGGGTTTAAATCTGGCACTGCAATGGCAGTCAAAGAAGTTACACTTGTACACGGATTCTCTCTGCGTCTACCACTGGGTGTCCGACACTCTTTCGGGACGAACGAGAGTCCGCACTAAGGCAGCCAGTGAGATGTTAATCCGGCAGAGGCTAAACACCCTGAAGTGTCTGGTATCAGAGTATGACCTGTCGGTGAGTGTAACGCTCGTGGCATCACACTGTAATCGTGCAGACCAACTAACCCGTGTGGCTCACAAATGGTATGAAGCTGTGAAGACAGGCGTGGAGTTCGCTGCTCGATCTTGCGCAGTTGGCGCGATTAGTTCATGCCAAATACAAATAATTCATGTGCAGAGTGGACATCCAGGTATCAAAAGAACTCTGTATTTTGCGAGGCGTGTGGACCCGGCAGTGACAAGGGCGGATGTAAGGCAGATCATCAATCACTGTGAAGCGTGTCAGTTTATCGATCCTGCACCTGAGCAATGACAGAAAGGGCGATTGGAGGTTGAGCATGTGTGGCAACGATTAGCGATCGATATTACCCATTACAGTGGTAAGCCCTTTATAACCCTTATCGACTGTGGACCCACTCGTTTTGCGGTGTGGCGGCAAATGATCAGGCAAGACTCGGCGAATGTTGTCCGCCAACTGTCATCTATCTTTTCTGAGCGAGGTGCGCCGGAAGAGATATTGACGGACAACGATGCTGCTTTTTGTAGCCACCAAGTTCGGCAGTTGTTGAATGAGTGGAGTGTCGGACTACGACTGCGATGTGCTCATGTGCCATCAGGAAATGGCATTGCTGAGAGGAGCCATCGCAGCATCAAAAGAATTGCGGCCAGAAAGCAATGCACCATTACGGAGGCCACGTATTGGAATAACATCACACCAAAGGATGGGAAGACACTAACAACAGCACCGGCCAATGCCATACACAAATACCGTGTTAGGATAAAGGGCATTGACACTGTCCAGCCAATCGACGAGGAGAGTCATAACAAATACAAGGTAGGGGATCCAGTTTGGGTTAGACCCCTTGGAAACCTGTGCACCGCCAAGTTAAAGCGAGGACGAATCTGGAGCGGTCAGCCAGCAGTCGGTCCTTGTTGATGGAAGCCCACGCCATGTGCGCGATTTTCGCCAAGCTTGTGAAGTACATCCCACAACTACAGAGAGCGATGAATCATCAGATGATGAGCTGCTGATGAGTGAGGTCACTGAGCAAGAGAGTGGTAGTTGTAGTTCGTCTGATCAGGCAGGGTCAGAATCAAAACCAGAACCACACCCAGAATCAGAACCAGAACCTGAATCCGAGATTGTAAATACCACCCTTCGCAGAAGCTAACGAACTAAGAGGCTACCCCCGGAGTGCACTCTATGTGATCATCAGATCAGGAGGGAGTGTAGTACTTACCAAAAAACAAACGCCCACGTGTTTGTGCCTTGTATAGGCATGCGCGACAACAAAACTTTGGTTTTTATAAGCGGAAGTCTCGAGGTTGTCAGGAATCTGCATGCGCAAGAGGAGGGATTGAGATAGTGGTATAAAAGGCAGGTCGAGTGAGAAGGTTGTTGTTGTTGTTGTGGTTGTTGTTGTTGTTGTTGTTGTTGTTGTCGTCATTGGACGTTACAGTGACGCGTGCGTTAGCAGGTGATTAAGAGGCTGTTTTTTTTGTGTGTCAAGTCGCGCACCTTGGTGAAGATCATATAAGTCGTGCACCTCGGTGAAGTTGAAGGTCATATCTACGTGACTTTTCAATGATTTTAAAATCATGTTTTATGTTACTGTATGGGGAATTGACAAACACATCCTTCCTTCTTTTAATTCTTTTTATTTACCTATCTATATATACTATCTATCTATATTTTTAATTCCATTTAATATCAATGTGCATATATATATATATATATATATATATATATATATATATATATATATATATATATATATAGTAGCGAGAGAGGCGACTTTACCCGGTCGTAAAATACGCTTAAATATGATATATTAATTTGCCCGGATTTCGTATATATTTTTATAAAGTCGGGATTTCTAAAATAAAATATATATTTTTTCCCCGGGCATCCTCATACTTTCACTACACCGATGAAGACCGAAGGATCGGTCGAAAATTATGTACTTATGAATAAAGTTTTTAAATTTCTTTTCATAATATTATTATTTTGTATTCCTGCACGTCACCAATTAAAAACGAATAAAGAAAAGTTATAAGCTTTTATACTTTTCGCATTCTTTTTTATTCATATATATATATATATATATATATATATATATATATATATATATATATATATATATATATATATATATATGTAGGTGCTATGAGCTAGAATCGTAGAAATGAAAGCTGGTAACGGTAGCTGAATAAGCTGACACATATATGAACTGATTAAAAATAATTTAACATGAACGTACAAAATTTATCACGATATTTTTTTTTCAATTTTTAAGCTATTTTGGTCTGTTAAAAACCTATTTCCTTACCAGTTAACCCCCAAAAAGAATGGTCCATAAAATACAATCAGTAAGGACCATAGCGCTGCTCTGCGACTTCTAGTTTCGGAAGAGATAGACGTTCGAAATATTGAGACAGGAAACAGACAGACATAGTAGATTTTATAAATTAGGTGTACATACATATAGAGGAATAAATTATCTTGAAGATCTTTAATAATAAAACAAACTTATTATGTTAGTTGATTACATTATCAATATGGTTTAAAGAATGGCAATATTGTTTACAGAAAAGTGGAATAGGGAGGAAACATTTTTTTAAGCATAACATGCCGTAGCTAAACTTTCCTTATTAGAAAATGGGATAAAGACGTTATGATATAAAAGTAACGGTAAAGGAAAACACTGAATTAAAAAAAAAACGTTTAAATAAACAAAAATGAAAATATGCGGGAATAATATCAAGGAAAAGGGAGAACCGCATGGCAAGAAAGTTAAGAAAACTAAAAGATTAGGGAAGAAAATAACAACAGACTAAAAGATAAGGACGAAGAGAAAGACATTTATAAGAAATATATTTCAGTATTTAATTTATGTATTTCTGTTTTATTAAATTCTAGCGTTTTTCTCGTCCATAAATGTTTATCTCGCAATTAATTATAACGTCACCAGCTGACTTTCTGACCCCCTTCCGCTTTTCTTTTATATCGCAAGTTTCTTAAAACGTAACTAACTAAAGTCCAGAATAATATCACGCTTTTTTTTTTAACGGTTAATTTAAAAAGAAGTCATTTGAACGCTGATGTTATTAAAATTAAAATTATTTTCTACAGTCTGCGTTTTGGAGACGGAGGCGGTTTTTCGAGATAAGTGACTTCTATATCAATCCTACTTTTTAATTTTAGATTCAAATATTAAATACTACATTTTATTTCAGTATTTAATTTATGCATTTCTGTTTTATTAAATGCTAGCGTTTTTCTCTTCCATAAATGTTTATTATCAACAAAGTTGATTGCAAAAATAGATGAGGTAATTGTATTCATTTTCAGTTCATGGGAGGGGAATATATAACCATACTGTCCCTTAAATACGTCCGTTGGAATTTTACTAAGTACATTACTTAATTTTTTTTTAATGGATAGTAGAAAACGCATTGTGGATGCGTTATCGGCAGCTCCCTTTACTCTCGCTTCTCCTTATTTGCCCCTCAGTCCTCATTTTACTGAGTGATTTTTCTGACAAAGGGAGAAGAAAGATCTGTTTTCTAGGTTGGCAGTATTTTGCGCGAACAGTTGGCAGGTGGAAATTTTCTGTTTCTATGTCTATCCTTGTAACCATGTGACTAGTAAGGGTGCTGGAGGTAAACGTTTCATCTGGGCTGATGTTATCGGTCTGATAGACAAGGACCCGTACCTTGGATTAACCACTAAGGATACTGTCCTATCAGCAGGTGCAAAGTACTGGAGATGCTGTATTGCCATTTGGTGAATGGATTCTGGGCCATGCAGTAGCTTCTGGTGGGGCCTCTCCATGCCATATTAGTGGGTAATTGTTACGGCTTTATCTTATCTTGTTCTACAAAAAAATGATTCCTTTCTTTTTCTCTCTTAGTTTCCCCTTTATGTCCTACTCTAAGCAAATCTGACGACCTCGTCCACAAATGGCAATCATGACAAGAAATCAAAATTAATAATGAACATTGTTCATTATTAATTTTAATCTCTCCCCCATATTTTCTTTTTTAAAAAAACTTCCCCATATTTTCTTTTTTAAAAAAAGTTTGAAAATGCCATCGTTGTTCCCTGATGAGGATGGCGAAAGACCTCTACGATTTAAATAATTTTTTTTTCCGCTATTTATATATATATATATATATATATATATATATATATATATATATATATATATATATATATATATATATATATATACGAGAAGAAATGCATGATGGTTTTTAGAGAGGGGATGGTGATCATCCAGTATTCCACTAGTGGATACATTTATTGTCAACGAAATACACCATTGATTGAGATTATCGGACTGACTTCCTCATCTTGGTTGTTATCGTCACAACGTTTCGGCCGTTTTGCCCTCCAGCCTTCATCAGGTGTTTTGTATCGTTTTGTTAGGAGTCTCGAACAATGCTACTGTGGTGATGGACATGTCAGAGTACTCTGAAAAAATAGCAGGCCTAATCGCAGATGGTAGCTACGGTAAAATAAAGAAGAACCCAACTTTGAAAACCGAAAGAAAGCTGTTACAAATCCTGACCAAAAACAAGGAACACATCGCTCCGATGAGATATAGACAGCTGGTCCAGCATTACAGTAAGCTACCACATATGTACGGTCTCCCCAAGATACACAAAGACGGTATTCCACTAAGACCCATAGTGAGCTGCCGAGGCTCAGCATGCCACCCACTGAGCAGGTACCTTGTGGATATAATAAACCTATTAGCAGGCAAGTCAGCAACACATGTAAATAATTCTGCCAACTTCAGGGAACTGATCAAGGGAGCACCCATTAGTACAAACCAAATGGTAAGCCTAGACGTGGTTGGCCTGTTCACTAAAGTCCAAACTAGTGAGGCACTAGCAGCAATTCAAGACAAACTAGCTGCAGACCTCTCCATAGAATAGCGCACATGTGTACCATTGCCAAACTTAATGGAAATGCTGACATTCTGCATAGAAACAACTTACTTCAGAATGGGTACTGACCTATATCGACAAGAGGAGGGGCTAGCTATGGGCTCGCCATTATCACCAGTGATGGCGAACATATACATGGAATACTTCGAAGACATGGCCTTTGGTTAAGCTCTCTTAAAGCCAACCATGTGGCTAAGATACGTTGATGACACCTTCATACTCTGGCCCCACAAGGAAGACACCCAGGCTCTACTAGACCATGTGAACTCAATAAGACCATCGATACAGTTCACAATGGAGAAAGAAAAATATAACCAACTGGGCTTCTTTGATATACTCATATCACGCACAGAGCATGGGCTTAAGACATCCGTATATCGCACGCCTACCTTCACCGGACAATACCTTAACTTCCACTCCCATCACCCATACAGTATCAAACATGGAATCGCACGCTGCTTACAACATCGAGCAGAGACAATAAGTAGCGATACCATAACATACCACCAAGAAATGGTCAGGTTGAAAAATATCCTCCGTCGTAACAACTACCCCGATATCATACTATCCACCATACGTGTTAATAGTATAAGAGAGGAGAATGAAACCCAAAAACCTCCAACGGTCTGCCTACCAATACATACGAGGCATCTCCGAAAAGATTCAGAGAATGTATGCCCCCTACAACATCAGGACGGCATTCAAGAGTGCGTCAACACTCAGACGACACTTGGTACAAGTGAAGCCCCGCATGAAGGAGAACATGACCAAAAACTGCATATACTCCATCCCATGCAGTTGCAGAAAGGTTTACAAGGGTGAAACATGCCGCCCCCTTAAAGTAAGGGTGGAAGTACAGCGAAAGGTGGTAACTAAAGGGGAGACGGAAAAATCGGGTATAGCCAACCATGTCTTGATGGAGAGGGGGCCCCTATGGGATGAAGTAAAAATGATAAACAGAGAGACCCACTAGAAAGTGAGAAAACTTAAAGAAACAGCTCACATGCTCGGACATAACAATCTACTGAGCAAACCAACCATAGAACTGAATGCAATTTGGACACCTCTGATAGAGAGAGAAAACCTTGAATAACAACATAGGTTAAACATTAACAAAAACCAACTAAGAATTGTCCTAGACGTTGTATCAAAGTTTAAAGTAACCCAAAGTGCTGAGTTCAATCCTGAACGACGGCAGTAAAAAGTAGCATTCAAAACAGAGAATCAGCAACTATGCCCCAGAGCCTAGCTAGAGTCCGAACACGGTACCCCCGTAATAATAATAAAGGGTTGGGTTGAGAGACTCCTAACAAAACGATACAAAACACCTAATGAAGGCCGGAGGGCAAAACGACCGAAACGTTGTGACGATAACAACCAAGATGAGGAAGTCAGTCCGACAATCTCAATCAATGAAAACACCTCATCTCAAAAATGCAGACAGTGAAATACACCATTTTTTAATCAAGTTGATTATTGTCCAGTCTAGTAAAGGCGTCCCGTCAGTGTACCGGGAGGAAGTTTCACAGTTCTTTCAGCATGAATTTGTGCACACACATTGTAGTTTACATTGCACTATAGAGAACCTACTGTTGATTTCATAAATTTATTGAAAAAATGGTTTCACTAAAACTTTGCTTGTGCTTATTAGCGTCTCTGGTACCTTCTTAGGCTTTTCAAACACTTGTATGCCATCAATTACATTGGGGGGTTCATTCCCCCATCTCTATTGTTAGACATATAAGGCTTGACATTTTCTTAATATATTGTTTAGGATATCATCGCTATAATGAACAGTAGTTGAGATAGGGAACTATCTTGGAAGATAATTCTTATTATTTTAATCTCGATTATGTATAGTGCATCAGCTGTCTGTTCATATCTCAATGCTCTCATGGGATGTGTTTATCAAATTGATAATTTGCCTGGTATTTTGTACATTGCCATCCATTTTTTAATCCATGCTTGTGGGATTCTCTCAATCTATTGTACTTGTGGTCAATTCTTCTTCTTCTTTTTCTTCTTCCTCTTCTTCTTATTCTTTTCTTTCTTCATTTTTCTTTTTTTCTATTTCTTCTCCTTCTAATCTTCTATTTCTTCCTCTTCTTGTTTCTTCTTTCTTCTTCTTCTTCTTACTATTATTATAAATTATTATTGTTATTATTTTCATTATTGTTTTTATTCTTATTATTATCATTGTTATTATTATTATTATTATTATTATTATTATTATTAGTATTATTATTATTATTATTGCTGTTATTATTATTATTGTTTTTCTTATTACATGCCCATACACATAATGTGAAATCTTATTATCAAGCTTTTAATAGAAATAACAATAGTTATGTACGAGAATGAAAGCGTGTTTATTAACAACTAGCAAGACACTTTTAATGGCGGCAACTGGTGTTAGTATGACACAAAACCAGAACAACTTTGGAAAACCACCGCCCCTGAAAACAAATTAAACAACCGGTGTTTTGTAGATAGGCTATGGATTAAAAACCGGTGATTTTGAGATTCGTATGAGTAGCAAAAGTAAAAAGGCAACATATTTGCTATCACCTACGTGACATCATGTAGCTGTGATAGGGGGACAAAAAGGAATTAATTACATTGTTGTAGAATAGGGACAACATATGCTATTTTAGCTCGAGAAGATGATGCATTTTTACTTTTCATGGCTGCGAAATATTTGTATAGAAATGACCTCTTGTTTCCTACCGGTG
This sequence comes from Euprymna scolopes, assembly GCF_053919585.1. Classification (NCBI taxonomy): domain Eukaryota; kingdom Metazoa; phylum Mollusca; class Cephalopoda; order Sepiida; family Sepiolidae; genus Euprymna; species Euprymna scolopes. Next base: position 38,348,762 of record NC_136499.1, read on the forward strand.
CGATATTTAAGGGTGAAAATATTATAATTAATTTAATTAATTCGTTTAGGTTCGTGTGTTTTAAAAATATACGATGGGCTAATTAATCAAATTAAATCTAACTTAGATTTTTATGATACATAGTTTTGTAATAATGTCTCTTACTTATTTTATAAATATTTTGTAAAAAATTAAATAAAACCTAAATACAAAATAATGGAAATATGAATACAAATCTTTCTACAAACCAAACATGGCAGCTTACGATGGCTTTTGCAATTGAATTCAATTATTTTTCGGTATTGGATGCCTATAAATGCTACAATAAGTATGCATCTCTGTTTTACCAATTCCTTTATCATTGCAAAGGTTCCTAAAATTCATACTAGAGACTTCGACTTAGTCATAGCTGACGGTACCAAAGAGTGCTGTCAACATCCTAGGTTACATAACGGATTTCGTAAAAAAAGTCCTGCAGTTTTCTGAATTTATAGATCACAAACATCTCGAGTTCACATATCACATCTGCTGAATCGTGGTGCAAAGAACATTCAAGATAAGTAGAATAGTCCGAAACGACCAAATAATATGATCAGGAGGTAAGGTATATTGCAAATGTCCCACAATTCTTATTTGAATACAAAGAATGTACGCGTAGATGTGAGACTGACGTACGAGTACATATAATTTCTGTATATTTTCATATGCGCGCTATTATGTTTGTACTGGGGTATGTATGTGTATGACTGTTAATGAGTATGCAAGTTTTGATTATATAGGTGTGTGATGAGTAGTCACGTATTTGTATTTATCTATGAGTATGCATGAATAAATCTCTGAATAAGAATATATAAGTCCTCGCGCGAAAGCGCAGGATACATAATGTTTTAAATAATAATAATAATAATAATAATAATAATAATAATAATAATAATACTCCTGCAGTATTTTACCCACCGATTTCACGATCTTAGCCGAGCGTTGATCGACATCCGTCGGAAAACGCCGGAACATGGTGAGCGGTACGATACTCTATCAGCCAATCAGGGCGCTTCAAACGAACGCGCAGCAGACGAATAATTTTCATTGAAATTACACACATAGCGTTTCATTTCAGTAATTTTATTGTTCAAAGTAAAAATACACAGCCTTTCATTTCAGCTATTTAATTTATTGATAAAAAAAAACAAAAAAAACCGGGAGCTGTTGGAAACATATTTATGCGAATTTATGTGGAGACAAAAATTTGGACAACCCTTTTGTCTCCATAATAAATCAAATCGCGGAAGGCTACCCGGTTTGGGAAGGAGCTTCTTTCCACATCCTCTGAAAACCCTTTGCTCCCTACTTTGCCTCTCTTCAGTCAGTAGAAAATCTTCCAGTCGGAACTAAAGAAAAACAATAATTGTTGTCCCCCCCCTACAAACATTACTGAAAAAAAAACAAACAAAAAAAACATTGTTGTTACTGTTTAATAACGTTTTGTTAAAAACAAACAAAACAAAAAACATTGAAGTGTTTATTACTGTTGCTTACCCCGCCCCCCCCAAAAAAAAAGCTATCGGAAAACAAAATGAACCAAAAAAAAAAAAATATTCAACAAAATAAATTTACTTTACTTTAAAAAAACTTACGGTAAGTTTTTGTGATTTATTTTATCCAAATTTTTTGTATTAATTTTATCCATTTTGTTTGTGTGTGTAATATCTTTTCCTTGAAATGTCGTTGCTATTTCACATACTTTTAGTGTTCTTCTTGCACCGTAGCTCCGAATTCTCGGCTTTCGTCGGCGTTAACGCCGAAAGCGTTCGTCAACGCTCGGCTAAGATCGTGAAATCGGTGGGTAAAATACTGCAGGAGTACCATAATAATAATAATTACGATAGAATAACAATAACAAAGTCTTTCGCTAGCGAGGACTACTATTGAGCGTAACCAGTTATACACCCCTTTTTAAATTTTCGTCTCTATTTTTCTCGTTATCTACTGAATATTTTTAATGAGAGCTACATGAAATATGTTCCTTATTAAATTGTAAAGATTTTCTATTCTGAAAGAAGTTTTAAAAAAAAATTATCTAAACAAGCTATTTTAAAGTTTTTGTTAAAAAAAATCAGATTTTCTCATTATTCAGACATGTATGACAAAGAGGGAGTTGCAAAAAAGAGTTGTGGTATGAGGAAAATTACAAACTGAAAGAGAGAGAATATTCAGACCTGTAATAATACAAAGAGGGGGTTGCAAAAATGAGTTGTGGTGTGAGGAGAAATACAATCTGAAATAGAGCGTAGGAGAGTTTTTATAAATACATACAAAACAACATTCATCTTTTTTTAATCCAAATTAATAAATTAAATAAAATATAATCTTGAAAAGATACGATACAGGTTAGAAAAGCATTTCATCCAAGGCAGGAAAATCGTTAAACAAAATGTTTTTACTATAGGCTTTACAAATAAAGGTACAGGATTCAATTTGAAATTTATTTATCTTCAAAGTGTACTTTTATACATTTTACAAAGTAAGGTATTAAATTTTTATACTTTACTTTATAAAATTTATAAACGTACACTTTGAAGATAAATACATTTCAAATTGAATATTGTACCTTTATTTTTAAAGCCTATAGTAAAAACATTTTGTTTAACAATTTTCCTGCCTTGGATGAAATGCTTTTCTAACTTGTACATTTAAGTATGCGTTTATATGGGAATACCGAAACGTTAATTTTACCATCCAAATGTTATAGTGGTTATATTAAACAGCAGGTGACAATGAAATCTTAGCGTTTACTATTTCTTTTCATTCTAATCGTCGCCATCATAAAAAGAACATGAGGCTCAGCTAAAAACCACCTACATCTGAAATACAGAGTGACCAAAAAAAAAACGCGCCCCGACTATAATTAGGCCCCGTTTCTTAGTGTTTTGCCTGAACGAAATTTAACACAGGGGTCTTGGTGTACTCACCATCGTTCATTCTGCCATATCCTGTAAAATAAGGGCAATCGGTGAATAAATAATTGAGATATCACGTTTTTTGGGGTCACCCTGTATATCCGAAATGTGCTGCCGAAATAGTTATATAAAAAAAAAGTGACACTACATAAATATATCGCTCTCATCCGCAACCCCCCGAAATCGAGAGGGATTAGACCATTCCTTTAAAAACTCGATCATTGAAGATTTTGCGGTAGGAGTTTAGTTCAACACAGTTCTTAGAGGTCAACTCTTCTTTTGCCTTATCTCTTTGAGAAGTGATCAGTGTGTTGCGAATCGTCTTAGCCGCTCCTACAAGAGAACGCTGACTTGGCTGCACAAGCACTTTTTGCAGATCAGAGCCCTACTATTTTGAGGCTGTGATTGAACCCGACTTTCCGACCCTGGTCTCTTAGTTCATGCAGTGTAAGAGAACTAAAAACATCTATTGACTACTCGCGTATAAGAACATGCTTCGCCAATTTACAAGTACTTAAGGAAACACAACAGTCCTAAAATGTATCTATTTTGCAACGCTAAAATATTAGATTCCGAAATATATATTAATAAAATAATTAATAATAGAATATGCATTAAAAAAATCCATGAATATGCAAAAAATAGTCTCTATTAAACGAGTAAAAATATATTTAAAAGTGTTCAACAAAGATGAATGTAAAACATTTTCTGGATATACACTAGTTTTTTGTGGTGACTTCAAACAACCTTAACTATGAAATGTTCAATTGTATTGTGTAATACTGAAATATTTTTCTACCTTTAAGTACTTTGGGGGTTTTGACATCTTAACATGATCCAAGTAAAATCGAACGTCTAGGGCATAATTATGAAACATTTATGACTGCTTTCCCATGATCTAATTTTCCTGAGGAGACTCTCATGCCATACCCTGTCAAAAGCCTTGGATATATCTAGAGCTACCGCTCTGCCCTCCCCCGCTTTGTCCAGTGAATGGTATATACGGTCAGAGATTACAGTTAGGATGTCTGCTGTGGAACGGGCGTGTCTATATCCATATTGTTTGTCAGTCAGAAGATTAGCATCTGTAAGGTGATGGACTAGAGCACGGCTAATTAAGGTCTAAAATATTTTGGCAAAAAGTGTGAGGAGGCTAATGGGGCGATAATTTGATGGGGCAGTCCATTCGCCAGAATTCTTGAATACTGGTACAACAGAAGCAGTTTTCCAACAGCCTGGAAAGCATGATTTATTAAGGCATTTGTTGTAGAGTTTGGAGAGAACTGGAGCTACTTCGGCTGAGCACTTTTTTAATAGTACAGCTGGGAGGAGATCGGGTCCACATGCTTTTGAAGTGTCAAGGTTTTTTTATGATAGCATGTACCTGAGCAGGGGTGACTTTCAGATCGTCTAGCGTGGCGTCTGTCTGCATAGGAAAGTCAGCTAGGGGTGGTTGGAAGGGTCCAGTATGGAGTTTGAGGCAAACCGACTTGCAAGCATGTTAGCCTTGTCGGTTGCTGAGGAGACAACCTCCTGATTGTTGGTTAGTGAGGGAATTGTTGATTGCCCATTATTTAATACACTGTTGTAGATTTTCCAGAAGTCTCGAGTTCCTAGTTTTTGTGCTTCGATGCGCTTTTTAGTGGTTTCCGTAAATTCTCTCTTAGCTGTCGCTATTTCTTTCTTAACGTTATTTATAGCTTCTATCTACTTCAGTCTGTTTGAACTGGACTTATGTCGGTTAAACCTATGGTATGCATGCTGCTTTTGAGCAATGGCAGTTGCGCAAGTCGACGTAAACCATTGTGGAGAGTGGGGCTTACTATAAAATTTCCGCATGCTTCGATTGCAGTTTTGAACCAGTCAGTGGTCTCGTTTGCACACTGTTCAGCAGGGAGCGAAAAATATTTCTCCATGGGGCATCTCTGATTAGTTATCTGATGGCTTCTCACTCAGCCTTTTTATAATATCTCGTTGTTTTGAGCACTGGCTCTTCAGTTTTGGCTCTAGAGTTTAGGGCGATTTAAACCATTATCACTGCATGGTCAGCGTTCCCGAGTCGGCTGTCAGCATTTGTTGTACAATCCTCGGAAACTGTAGTCAGAAACAGATCTAGAAGTGATGCTTGTTGTTCTTGCTGGTCAGGGAAACGGGTTGGAAACATAACAATTTGTGATAGGGAGTGAGATATAGTGAAGCTATAAGTTGTGCTGCCCGCTGCATCTGTGTCAGTAGAGAATCCAAGCCAGTTTTTGTGGTGGACATTAAAGTCACCAAATACATGTATTTGTGCGCTAGTGTCGAGGGACAGTGCCGTCTCTCTCTCTCTCTCTCTATATATATATATATATATATATATATATATATATATATATATATACATGGGGTTACTTTGTCTAGAGTTTGCTTACTATCTATGAACGCCTTGCTTACGCGTAATAATCTGACTTTTAAGATTGCCATTATGTCGGAGTTTTTAGAGGCATCCAGAAAATTTATTGCATGTCTACTCTTACAAGATAATCGCAAGAAAACTAAAATATACAAAAACAGCCCAACATTCCTATTTCCAGCCAGCATTCATTATTTTCCTTTACATTATTCATCTGTTACGTATATATGTTATTGCTCATTCATCATGTTTAACGCGTGGGTTTGTATAGAAAGAAATATACAACTGTGCGCTATTATATATTTTGATTTAACATTTTAGTTGCATGAGAATTATTTTCATAGTTAGACTTAACTAACCTTTTTCTGAGAATCAGAATTTTCTTTAACACATTTTTTTTTACTTTTACGAAGCTATTAATCCGAGCTGTTTTTTTTTATCTGTTTCTCTCTTTTATTCCTTCTGCTGTATATGTTCTTCGAGAAATGCGGACAACGCATACTCTATAAGGTTCATAATGAAAAGTTTCTTATTTTCCTACAATCATAACTGAGGTGCTTTATGTCTATCTTCAGCTGATAGGTCCTTACCAATAAGTAAATTTTCTGTGCCCTATATATATATATATATATATATATATATATATATATATATATATATATATATATATATATATATATATATATATATATACTCATGAACAAAAAAAATGGGCCAAGAGTGAAAAAAGGAAGTGATCGATTTTTCAATATTTTTCCATGAATTTTCTGTTAATTTGAACTTTAAATTTATACTTTTTCCAGATCATTATTATCATAGCATATAATAATAAGTGGAAACAGTACTCCTAAAAATTGCAGGACCGCATCTTGGTGAGAATATAAAAACCGAATTGCAGCATTAAGGCAGTCTAAAATGACTTACAAGCAGATTTTTGATATTTTAAGAAAAGAAAAAGTGAAAACACTTCCTTCTGTAGTGAAGCGAATTAGTCAAAGGATCAAAGTCGAATGCTTGGTAAAAGCGAATCTGGATCTGGTCACCCGAGAGCATTCACTTTGAAGGACGACTACAAGTTTAAATTACATGTTTTGAAGGATTAGAAGAAAACTCATGTTGACCATAGCAAAAAATTCAAAACAGGGACTGTAAATTCATTTTCTAGATAAAAAATGTATAGACGAATGAAAGAATTGGGATTTTGTTTCTAAAAAGCGTGCAAAGAAGCTATTTTTGTCTAAGAACATCAATGATAGAAATAGATTTTTCTCGTATTATGGCAAGAAAGATACAGACTGGTTCAGGAATGATTTTGGTCAGATAAATCAAGATTTTGTCTTGTTGTTGATGCGCCCGATGCTCCCGAATGGTCAAATGGAAGAACTGGAGACAGAATTTCAGCAAGTTGCATAAAAACAACAGTTTGAAACGGGAATGGAGGGATAATGATATGAAGAATGTTCACTACAGCAGGAGTTGGGGAACATATTAAATGTAAAATTCAATCAATGCAACGGAATACATTCGGATATTAGAAACAGGACTATTACCAAGTATCCAGAAGCTTGGAATATTTCAGAACATTATTTTTTAACATAATGCCCCTGCACACACTGCTAAATCACAAAAAATGGTTTTCTGATAATTCAATTAATGTGATATTTTGTCCAGGTCAAAGCCCCGATTTAAACCCAATCGAGAATATTTGGTCCATAGAATATCGTGTATTGGATGGAACAACCATTTCGAACAATGACAAACTGTAGCGCATGGAATAGCATATCCTCTTCATAGTGTTCCACTTTGGTTGAGAGGATGTCCAAATTATTGATCTTTTAAAGAAATAAAAAAGAATGCGATTCCATCCTAAGCATTTATTAAATTAATGTCTTGGTCTGTGTGATTAGTATCGTTTAAGTTTCCTTATTCAATTGCACTTTGTTCAATATACCTTTTAGTGCAAGAAAATTTATAAAATTTGGTTGGCCCATTTTCTTGCTCAATAGTATATATATATATATATATATATATATATATATATATATATATGTGTGTGTGTGTGTGTGTGTGTGTGTGTGTGTGTGTGCATTAATTTTCATCCTTGTGTAGTTGAATTTTGTTTTGTAATTGTAGATTTCTTAGAAGTCAGCTTATGCAAGTACTAAGTGTGCGATAAGTAAAATTTAGGTGTTTTTTTTCAACAATATAAACAGCATTGCTTATTTTATGTTACTATTTTTTTACTTAAAGCTTCTTTAGGCTATATATTGTTTATTTTATAAATGTAATTGATTTCAATATATACCGTTATTAGTTATTTTGGTAAAACTGTTTGAAAAAACATAATAAGCATTAAATAGGAATAAAGCATAATGCATTGCTTTTATAGTAGCAGAGCGTATATAGTATACAATTTTACTAAAACTCTTACACTTTTTTCATTACATTCTATTTATTCCATCGTGTATTTTCTCATTAACGCTGTTTAGTTAACAGTTGGACACGTCTGTGTTTTCACAATGATCTTCCAGTCTATCAACTCATCTGATGAGATTTGGCCGATGTTTTTTTTTTAACTTTTTTTACATGATGAAGAACTTGGTACATTCTTTTAGAAAAAAATAGCAGTGGCACGGTGTTATTGGTCGGCCATATTGAAATGAGTTAATAGGCTGGAAGATTTCGGTGAAAATAGCAGAAAACATTCTAAGTCTTTGAGTTTTAGCAAAATATTATACTATATATATATATATATACACACATATATATGTATATGTATGTATTTATATACATATATATGTATATGTATATTAGAAGAATTATGTGTGAGTCATTCATATACTAATATCTGTTTAGAAATTTTAGGTTTAAAGTGATTTTTTTAAAGTCAATCTATTACAGAAATCTCACGTGTATGTTTTAATGTATGCATGTACTTATTTATTTATTTGTGTAACGCGCAAAGACTTTCCACAAAGGCAACGGATCCTTAAATATCGGTATCCTTTTAAAGCTCGGCGTCTCGGACGATAAATATCGAAAACTATGCCCAAAACATTAATTCCTTTATCCTCAACTCGGCTATTTTGTACAAGAAGGGGTCTATTTTTTTCGCCGACGTTTTAGGAAGTCATCGTCACCGTTGGATTGGCATCAGTTAATTACATGATTTGGACTTCTGGTTGTGTCATGGAGACATCGGCAAGGACGTCAGACTTTTTTTTCCGCCTTCAACGACACAGGTTCGAGCTTGCCTTACTACCACCACTTTTTCTTGCTCAACACACACCTACAAACACCCGGGCAACGCCGATCACACGGGCTAGTTTTATAGAAACACTAAAACACTAAAGCTAAACTAAATCAGATTCATTAGCTATACCCACATATCCTTAACCATGATTTTCTCTTCTTCTCCAGGGACATAGTCTATAAATGTTACAATCTTAATGTATATTTTTAACTACATAATTGACTATTTTAGTCTGTTTATATCTTCATCTTCATCATAACATCGACTTTTACAAAACAAGAAAGAGACACAGAGCAAGAGAGAAACAAAAATATAGGGAGAGAGAGAGAGCGAATGAGAGAAAAACATATATTTTTACTTCCTTCTCGCCCAAGGAAGATGTGAAACAAAGACATGAATGTGGAAGAATATTAAAACCACCGACCCTAAAGGGAAAACACTTTTGTCATTAAAAATATGTGTAGTCTGCCTCGTCGGCCTTCTCCGGTAAGGGCGCCTGAGGCAGCAGGTCAGAAGCTTACTTCACAGAAAAACAAGAGGCATAAGCTTGGAAGGGCAAAGCGTATAGAACTTCACAGGAAGTTTTATCCCGAACCGCAGTCAACAGATAATGAGCCATGTAAAAAAATGGCATATACTCGGTTGAATTCGTAGCCAGAGGAAAAACGCCAAATTGAGAGAAAGAATGTGGAAGAATTTAGTAAAGAATAATGTTCGGTCAAATAACATACGGTGAAAAAAAAGCAATAAAAACAGATAGATAAATGTGAGTCAATTTGTAATTAAGTTCCAAAATGTTGTTAATAAGGCCAATTAAGAAGACTTAAAAAAAATAAAACAATTTCATCTCCTCACGTACGAACAGTTTAATATGTGTTCAGTGAAATTAACATACGTAAGAAAATAATTTAATGAAAACAACCTTTGATTAACTCAACGTTAGTATAATAACTGGATTCAACCCTGCCACGTTTTTTCACATTAACTCAATATATTTAGTCTTCTTTCTTCATTTGTAAATTCAGCAAGTGCCGGTTATAAGATAATATAATATAGTATGATTAGGTGTAATAAAATCGGTGACAAGACAGCATGATCCTTGACTAACTATCAAACTTTAGACTATTCTCTGACATTTATCTTAGATTTCTACATTATACGAAGCATTACAAATTTATCTCATAGAAACGTTCATAATTCTAAACTAACTCATCTTGTAAAATTGTAATTATGCATCACGGTTTCTATTATGAAAGACAATGAACCACTTATTTCATATTCAAAAAATAGAATTTTAAATTCCATCAATATTTTACCAATATTTTCCATATCACAGGCGATATGTGAATTCATTGGCTTGAAGTTGAGCCAAGTGTACCGCTTGTCGGTTAAAGAACACCGAAAAGTTGCCATTCTGTGACTGATTTTTTTTTTATCAAGATATACCAAAAATTAAATCAAATCCAGTGTAAGCCCATAACCGATAATTTTCACGATTTTTCCAGTGATTATTATAACGATGTCCATGCGAAAACGCACGCCAAGAAAAAACATATAAATACCTGAAAATTCGACGGAAGCTATAACCTCTATGCTGAAACTAAAGATAACAAGTGAAGCATACAGGTTCCCCGTGAGTTCACAATGAACGAGGCAAAAAACAAAAACAAAATAAGTTCAGCATTTGCTTCTCCCAAATAAGCCCTAAAAGTTACCAGGGGACGTCTACTCCTGGTGAAAATGAACAAACGGGGAAGTTTAAGGATCTGACCTATGTAAATTTGACTTCTGCACCATGCAAAAATAGAAGTCATTAAGCCCATCATTGGCCCCCATAAAGCCCTAAAAGTTCCCAAGGCCATTACATATTTAAATTTGAGTTCAGCACTATACAAAACTGCTAAAGACACATACACAGAAAATTTGGGACAAACATGGTAAAATAGTCCCAACAATGGAGTGTTTTAATAGCCCTAAGAGTTATCACGAAGTATGGACAAACAAAATTACAAACAAAAGAAGTATAGACAAAAGAAGTATAGACAAACAAAATTATAAAGAAATCAGTTAGTTACAACTTTTCAGAAAGTTTTATAAAACTCCCAGGCATCAATTTTTTTAATAAGCACAAAAGTGTCAATTTTAGCTATTTTAATCCGAAAGGAAGCCCTAGAGGACAAGCCGAGATTTCCTGGAAATCCTTTCTGTTATGTCAAAATTTTCGAGGGCGTAGTTATTAATAAATGTTAGGAGAGACAAACATGTAAGGGTGAATTTACAAGTCCACCCTCCTTTTGTCGGAGGACCAATAATTATGTGTACCTGTCTTCCATATAATAACATCGTAAAGCTTTTACTGCGCCATTTTGGAGAGCATAAGCAAACATTTTCTATGAACTATGACTTTCCTATTTACATACACCACTTACAGTTACTAAAATGTGTTATAAGCTTACAGTACATATAGTTGATTCTTTTTTCAGTCCTATATTTCTGTTATAGGTTTATTTTTTGTTTTACGGCTTATCAACCCTTTGCAATTAATTTAATGCAGACTCCAGTGATTTTAAAGAAAAATGTTTTAATAGAATATATTTTATCAAGTGGGTTTCTATTTAACCTATAGTTGGGATCCAAACAGGTACTACCACTCCGAGTCACAATGGACCTGTGAGCAATGTCAATTAAGGGGTGGCTCCAAATTCCCCCAAGCCAGCAAGCTGGGATCTCACAACTGGATATAGTTTAAGGTCATATCCAGGATCTTTTCTGTTATGCGTACTCTTTCAAATATGCAATCTCACTGAGAGTATAGCAGACGTTTTTAGTCCAATGCTAACCTCTTTTCTTCCGTAAGCCAATATCATCATAATTTCTGTGTTATTTTTTCGTGTGTACCCGTTTCATTATTTGCATTCAACACATTTACTATTTATACATACTATATTACGATTATATTTTCACTTAACGAATGCCACTCATTTTTAAAGGCATTTTCTCTTCTACATAGACGCACGACATATTTGATTGACAGTAGCTGAGTTTCATTTATTTTTTTTTTTTTTGTCAGACGGGAAAAAAATATTCAAATTCAGATACGCTACAAACATTTTGAATATTAACCTCTATGCTCCTATTATTCGGAAAATTAAAAAATAAACAGGGTTTACGAATAATTGACGTGGTATGTATTTCAACTTTTAATTACTCCTATTCACAAACTAAAGAGATGACGTTGATAAACATGTAATTAATATTCGGTCTTCATTATTCACAGGGCACAAAAGATGCACACACACACACACGCGTGCGCGCACACACATATATATGTGTGTGTGTGTGGAATAGTTCGAATACTTACATATGCACAGATACACACACATGCGAGTATGCATATTCACAGAAACACACTTACACACACACATATATATAACTATATATTTGTATATATATACACATATATATATATGTATATATATGTGTGTGTGTGCGTGTGTGTGTGCATGTGAGCGTATATATGCATTCTAAATATAACTTATATCCCACTTGTCTATATAGAATTGATGTCTGAAGAATAGAGGTCGATTTAGAAACGACTGCGAAGCCAATTTTACAAATATTGAACTGCGTATAAAAGTCAGAGTAAAAGAAGATTCTTCTATTATATTGGCATTGTATTTTTGTTCTCGTTTTGTTCGTTTCCTTAAACAGCACTTTCGTAACAAATGGATCACAAAAGCAAAAAAATAAAAATAAAAAAACAAACTTTCCATTAAAACTTACAGAGTTTCGGTTTCAGCGTGTATGTTGCCGCCAACCAGAGTAGCAAGACGAAAAATAAAATGAGTAGAGAGGGAGAGAGTACAGAGTTCATAGAAAGAGTAGAACATAATATTATAACTTGTTTGATTGGCTGTTTAAAGGATGCAAAGAAAACACCAAATAAATATAAATAGATAGATATAGATATACATATATGAATATTCAAATCTTCTTCATAGCAAAAGTAGGTTCACATCAATTTATTACTAAATATGTTTCATTTTAAATAAATCTATATATGTGTAAGTGAAATTGTCTGTCTGTCTAGGGAGAGTCTCTACCAAAGGCATTTGCCATTTTCGTTCCACGGGTTTGAAACGTGTAATATAGGTGTTTTTTTTTTTACGTGTGCAACAATTTCAATTTCGACTTTTTTCCACCAGAAAGTAATTCTACGGAATAAGAATTTAGTAAAACTGCAACTTGGCTTGTATAAGTCAAAGTAAAGTGCGCTTCTACGCATTTGAAAATATACATTTATACATTACAACGGTTAAAATTTAATGTGTTTTCTAATCAAATTATAAAATAACTCAAACGGTCAAAACAACTATTGGAGGTATATGATTTGGTTTCAGTCACAGTTCGGATATGTCAAACTCATGTGCTTAAATGAGGGAGAAACTCGAGTCTTGTACTTCCAGTTTGTTGACTGTTGTTACTTTTGTGAGCTGCGACGTTGCTTGGCTGTGGAAATAATTACTTAATATCACATTCTGAATTTATATATATATATATATAATATATATATATACACATATACATATATATGCATATATATAATGTCTGTATAAAACTAGCGATATATATATATATATATATATATATATATATATATATATATATAGATAGATATATATTGTATGGCAGACTTAGAAAATCAAACATTTACAAATAATATAAAGCCCCCTAAGTATGTACGTTATGTTGACGACATACTCCTCTTAGCTGATAATGACGAACAGATATATAAACTTCAAGATCTTTTTCAAAAAAACTCTCTCCTTTAGTTTACAATAGAATTAAATGATAACAAACAAATTCACTTTCTGGACGTCCTTATAGACTCATCTAACAATACTTTCGACACAGCTGTATACAAAAAAACAACTAGTACAAAATCCAGCCTCTTGAACTTTAAGAGTGAGTGCCCCCAGCGTTCTAAAATTGCTATAATCAAAAATCTTTTAAACCATGCTAATATGATTTCTTCTACGAAAAATAGCACTACTAATAGAAATTAAAAATATCAAACAGGTTCTTATAAATAATTACTTTCCGAATTATATTGTTGATCAACAAATTAAACTATTTTTACAGTCCCCTAAAAACCTCAATAACAATACTAGTCAATCTTCTAACACTAACCCTATAGACATTTTTTATAAAAACCAAATGACACCAAATTTTAGAGTGGAAGAAAAATAATAAAAAAAACACATCATACATAGATATACAGCACCTCTAGAGAACAATTCTAACATTAGATTTATTATATACTATAAGAAGTATCGAACCGAGAACCTCATTGTTAAAAATAACTCCTTGCCGGCGACAAAATGTTGGAGCACACCAATATTATGTACAAATTTCAATGCCCCTTAGGAGAGTGTAACTCCGAAAATAAAAACGCATATATTGGACATAGAAAAACAACATTGTCCCGTCGATTAACGATGCATTTGAACAGTACTAGCTCAATATACCAGCATTTAACAAATCAACATAGCTGTCCCCCTCTAATCTTAGAAAGGTGCTCGTGGACAACACAAGGATTTTGCAACGAGAAAGTAATTGTAAAAAATTAAAAATACTTGAAGCACTAGCTATAAAAACCCAGCACCCATCTATAAATAGCATTACTTTTGAAAGTAGCAATAATGTGCTGAAATGTTTAGCATAACCAGTATACGACTGGCTTTACTAACATTGCCTTTTATCATCCTAATTTTTAATCGAGTTTTTTATCACTCGTAAATGTATATTTTAATCGACCTTTCATTGACTCTTTTTTATCATTGGTAACTATATATTTCACTTCTATTTTTAATATTTTATCTCCACCTGATTATGAGTCAAGAAAGAATCGAAAGCGCTCGTGTGAACCATGGAACATTTGTAAATACCTTTCATCTTGAAGTTAAAAAATCTTACGAAAGATCGAAAAAATAAAAAGAATCATTAAGCAAGGTGTCTTTGTTGTTTTTAATGTGTGCCTGAATATATATATATATATATATATATATATATATATATATATATATATATACTTAATGATATTTGAGGAGGATTCCAGCAGAATGCTCTATGATAAGGATAATTTCTGAAAACAAGAGCGTATTATTAATCTCATTTTGCAGATTTTTTTTGCAGAAAGTTTAGATAAGTTATCGGTAGCGTCGGTTTCAAACCTGAAAAAAGGGGGGGGCGGTATTAGATACCCATATCAGGCTCTCTTCAGCCGATACTCATCTGTTTTATAACCGAAACTGAAATCATATATATATCTTATTAAATCATATTCGAATCTTGTGTTTTGGATGCGAAAGAAAATAACAGAAAACGAAAAAGAAATGGAAAAGAAATGGAGGAGAAGAGGAATTTTATATGCTTAAAATTTGTCTATTATATATTATTTTAATATAATTGACCTGTTTATCGCGTCCTTTATAAAAAAATGTTGTTTTTTTTTATTCTACAATTTTTTATACTCTTTTTGTTCAAACAGGACCTTATCTAAATTACCCATTCTAAGGGAGATAATCTTGCAAGTTCTGAAATCTATATACTTGTATATGTTTAATTTTATTCCCCTCATTATATATATCGTATAACATGTTTATATTTTTTCACTATATAACATGTGTAAACTGTGAATTTATTATTTATTATCTGCAAAAATATACTATATACACATTTTATTATATAACCCTATTTGTCTAGATATAAAAATGTTATTAAATTTAGAGCCTAACAAATTTTAAAAATACAGCTTTTATATGTATTCCAAATTTAAAATAAAAACGTTCGTGTTTTTATTCTAAATTTAAAATAAGGAACATATTCCAATATCAAATTAAATTTCGCTTTAATTTATATTAAAATATATCTTTAAAATTGAAATATTTCAGTATAGTCTTGTTTTGGGGGAGATGCTTATCTGGCACATGAGATTTGTATACTATATTACTCTCTGACAATTATATTCCTTTTTCTTTCAAATATAATAATTTATATAATTCAAAATTATATTAAATAGAATATAAAGTATAAATTATATAAAATATATAAGAGAATAAAATAATAAATAAATGAAAATGAGAATAAAATAAATAAAAAACAATAACAGAAATTAAAATTATTATGAATGAATTTATAAACTCTATAATAATAAAAATTATATTAATGAAAAATACACCAAATATCACAAAATATATATAAAAAATATATGTATCTTTTTTTTTAAATTTAAGTTCTTTTTAAAAACGAAGTCCTGAATTGACCGAAGAATATGGTATTTTTCCGCATTGCAAAATGAGTATTGTTTCAATGCTTGGGAGTATGATGGTTTGCGTTAATTTTTTCTCTATTAATAATAAAAAAATGCTCGCTTTTCTTTAAGCTCTTACACGTGGGTTGCTAAGGCTGACTTAATCCTTGTGTTAGCTATAAAGAGCTCATATGTGCATAATATTTTTGCTTTAATGAACCTTGTGCCATTTCAATGTATTTTTCAGGTATGTTTGTTGATTGGTCAGCTGTTGTAACTTCGTATACAAGGGATTCAGTTTCCAATCGTCATCTAATGGACATTCATTTTTCTTCTTTGGTTCTCTAGAGAATATGGACTTAACGGATAGTGATTTGTAGTATCTTACTTTTACAATGTTAGTTCTAAAGAGTATATGTATTCTGCGATCGACTGGGAAATGTTTATCAAGAAGCCTAAGTAAAGAAAATGTCCTATTCTTGTTTTAGTCGGGTTAGAGTGAGAACAGAGGGAATAATCAAATTATATTCCGGCTCCTATTCCTTTTTTTTGTATTTTCATGTTGATTATGAGTCTTTTAGTGTTGTATGTTCTGTGTAAATCCACATTTATGTAGTGCATCGTTATAATATGGTGCTGCCTGTTCGAACACTTCGTCATTCGAAGAAATTCTGCATAGTCTTTAACTACCATTACCTACCATGTTTTTAACACCGAGTGGATGGACTAAACCTTTATTTATGCATATGAGTTTTCATTTGGTTTATGGAAAGGTTTATGTATTTTTACGAGATCTAGTGTTGCATCTAAGAAATCTGCTTTATATAGATGTGTCGTTATAGTTATCTTAGGCCCTAGCTCCTTAACGATATTGAGTAAGGCGCACTCACCCTTTCATTTCTATAAACTATTTTTAAGTCCTTGAAGCCTTCTCTTTGTAAGTAAAAGGAAGATACCTTACGACTTAATTTGATTTCCGTGTAATTTTTCCTCCGCGTAATTTTCGTTTTTTTTTTCTTTTTCTTATCCCTCGGGCTATGTTCATGGGTATTTTTTTATCGAAATTTTTCTCGATTTAGCTCTGTTGAGCGAGGAACGAAACCTAGTTAGCTAGTTTTTAAATAACCCCCCAAAAACGGACCACAATTCTAATCAGGCCCCGTTTCTTAGTGTTTTGTCCGAATGAAATGAAACTTTGGTCATAACTAGTTTATTATATTCAAAATATCACATCAAAACAGAAGGGTCTTTGGCTTTTTTTTCTCCATTCTACAGCATATGTTCTATATGGCCTCCATTTAGCTTTTGTGTTTTTGGGTCACCCTGTATATATATATATATATATATATATATATATATATATATATATATATATATATATGCGTGCATGTATAGCATAGAAATGACACTTTACAAGACTTGAGCCCATGGACACACCTATTTTTCCGATACATCATCGTTTAAACTGAATTCAACAGATGTAGAGACCATTTTCATCAGTTCAGTCCTAAGTTGTGCTGAAGCGTTATTCTATTTAAAGATCGTGAAGTGTTCACGTTCTGTTGAGAAGGCTTCCTCTCTGTAAACAGAGGTGCTGCCTCTTTGATTTGAGCGTGATTAGTCTCTAGGATCCTTGAGTAATAAAACATTGCTTTATTTATATTGCTTTTCCACATTTTATCTTATTTCTTTTCGCAACACATAACGTAACGCAACATAATTTTATTTTAAATCGTACGTATCTTCGATTCTCCTATTTCTCAAAACACAAAACCCCTCAATACAGCTTAAAGAAAGCAAAAGCGAAACCGGTGAGCTGATTCCCTACATTTTTTCTTCACTTCTCCTCTTTACCCTGTTTTCTTTATTTTAAAACGGTTTTCATCATAAATGATAAAGGTCTTCCCTTCAATGTTCCAATATATTAATTCTGTTCCCCTCGAAGGATCCTGAAATATATATATTTAAATTATAATACAATTTTATTGATGTTTTCTATTCGTTTTTTTAAATTTTCTTGTTTGGTTCTCTATTCGTTTTTTTTTTAATTTTCTTGTTTGGTTCTCTTTTTTTACTTACATAATATTAATGCTATTCTCTGTGTATAATTCTCCCTATATATATATATATATATATATATATATATATATATATATATATATGGAAAATTATTGACGATAGTTTCAACTAGACGGATGTTTATCGTGAAAGATTAGCGGGGGAGACCAGAGATTGGAGCTAAGACGAGCACTTGCCATGCAAGTATCGATAAAACAAAGACAGACTCGAAACGTCTATTCTGTGAGAGAAGTTGCAGGGGAGAGAAAAGGGTATCCCCACTAAGCCAGGAAATCTATTTTGTGCTGTGTTAAGGCAGGATAGAGTGTTCTTAGCAGCTCATGCCCAGATGTGGCAGCAGTACTACATCCTTGGACGTACTTTGCTTTTATATAGATAAAAAATTGCATCAGCAGTAAGATATCTTCTGGATCGGTAGAAGGATCCCACCATTTTTCCAGCGACCTTGGCAACATACTTGATATATGTGTTCCATTTAGAGCAGGAGTAAATGTCTAACCGCTAAACTTGTCAAAACATAGAGCCTCCCCAATACAGGAGCCATCCATTTCAATTGATGCCAGATGGGGATCAGAGCGTTCATGATGTAAAAATAGGGACTTGGTTTTAGATGCATTAAAGTAACATTCCCAACCCGTCTCCACGAGCGCCAGGGCCAACAAGCCTCACTTGTGGATCTATTTCTGACAAGACATCCTGGGAATCGTGTAACAATGTTTTACTTCTACTTGCGCAGCTGCCATTGATCAAAAGCAACATGCATGCCGTAGATTTATCCAACATAAATCCTGTACAAACAGACAAGGTATATAGAACCTAGACGTAATTGTAAGAAAGAAGTAACAACAGCTAAGAGTGAATATACTAGGAAATGCATTGAAGCGCAGAAATTAGGAACTCATGATTTCTGGAAAATCTACAATAGTGTAGTAAATAATGGGCAATCATTTATTCTCCAACTATCCAACAGTCATCAGGTTGTTTGTACAGCAATTGAGAAAGCCTACATGTGTGCCCGTTATTTTCCCTCAAACTCTACCTTGGACACAGCAAACTATTCCCTCCCTGATTTTTCTCTATGGACAAAAACCGCACTAGATGATCTGAAAATCACCTCTTCTCAACTACATAATATCATAAAAAAACTAGACACCCCAAAAGCATGTGAAACTGATCTAATCCAGGCTGTGCTACTAAAAAACTGCACCGCTGATGTTACTCCAGTTCTCTCTACACTCTTTAACAAATGTCTTACCAAATCTAGCTTTCCCGACAGCTAGAATATTGCCTCTGTGGTACCAGTTTAAAAAATCTCTGGCGGACGAACTGACACATTAAAGCATTGCCCAATTAATCTCTTCCCGCTTTTCGCCAAAATATTTGAGTCTTTCATTAATCAAGCTCTAGTTCACCACATTACAGCTGCTAAAATTATGTTTGGCCATCCATAGGAATTTTAGCAAGATCGTTCTACTGCAGATATTCTAACTGTAATCTCTGAACTTATATAACAAGCACTGAATAAGACAGGGAGGGAAGAGCAGTAGCCCTATATATATACCTAAGGATTTTTACAAGGCATGGCACGATGCCCTTCTCATTAAAATAAAATTTATGGTTTTACTGGACGAATGCTTAACATAATTGAATCTTACTTAAATGAGAGAAGAATCCAGGTTGTCCTCGATGGACGTACGTCCAAACAATATAATATAAATGCAGCTGTACCTCAGGGATCGATACTTACCGGATAAAATTGTCTCTGACATGGGTATATTTGCCGATGACATCACGCTCTATAGCAGGCACGTGGGGAAAACTAATGACCACATAACGAAGGCAATGGCGGAAACCCTAGAGGAAGACTTTCACTCTGTAGTGAATGGGGTCGGAAATGGATAATAACTTTCACAGCTGCCAAGATAAAGCTCGTCTCCTTCAATAATTGGATGAAACCTTACCAACCACCAATAGCTATGGCTAAAGATATATTACATGAAAGTACTTCATTCAAACTCCTTGGCTTAACGTTCACAGGAAACATGGGTTGGAATAAATGCATTGGGATCATTTTCAAGGCTGCTGCGAAGAAGATGGGCTCTATCTACCATGCTAGAAAGTTACTTACGCCTGAAATTATCCTATACCTCTACAAAGCCACCATTCGCCCATGTATCGGGTACTGCCACATTTCGACCGGTGCATCTGCTACAAGTCTCTCCCTTCTGGACAATGTTCTAAAGAGAGTTCCTAACCTGATATGTCCTGAACTGTTATCTAAACTTCAGCCCCTGCCCCATTGTCGAAATATTGCATCCATCTGCATTTTTTACAAGTATTTTCATGGTGGATACTCTGACGAACTACAAGCTCTTGTACCTCCTAGATGAAAATACCCCGGATAAACCCGACAAGCAGCGAAGTGCCACCCCTACATAGTAGAGATCCCTAGGTGTAAGAAAACCATCTACTCTAATAGCTTCTTCCCCAGAACTGCTAGACTTTGGAATTCTCTTCCGGTTTCTTACTTCGATAACTGTACTGACATGCAGAAGTTCAAGAGTAATGAAACAGATATCTTGCTGCTAAACTCCCTGCATAGTACACCTGAAACTTGGATCCCTGATAGTAGCCTCCTGCATCAAAGATACAATGTGCCTTGTTGGGTTAGAAAATGTAATTTTAAAAAATGGTAAAACCGAACAGGGAACCCATGTAAAAAAGTAAATTCATTGGAGTTAAGGAGTCGGAGTCGGATAAAAAATTCCGACTCCGACTCATTGTAATTTTAGGAATCCGACTCCGACTCCAGCTAAAACCTCCGACTCCTTCCGACTCCCACTTTGACTCCGTAACCCTGGATCCAAGGAACAACTGCCCTGGAATTCTGTTCTCAATCATCTAGTGACGCCCAGAGAAATTCTTTTTTTTTATTTATTTTAACAAATAAAACTCAATATTAATTTATTTATTGTAGACTATTATTCTGATCTTTATTAGTTGTTGTTTCATGACGTTTCGGCCAACTATTCCTCTGGTCTTCTTCAGGTTGTAACCGCGACGGATAGGAACTCCGAATCTCCTAACTGCATTCTCAGCAATCACTGCCATTCGGGGCCCGTGACGCAGTTGATAGAGATGTTGAATCTCTACGGTTCCAGATGAACATTGTCTGAAGATAGCGGTTTCAATCCTATCCAAAGCCGGCCAGAGGCTTACTTGGTCAAAACCTGGTAAGGCGACAACAACTACAGATAGCAGTGATTGCTGATAATGCAATTAGGAGATTCGAAGTTCCTATCCGTCTCGTTTACCATCTGACGAAGGCCAGAGGAATAGTTGGCCGAAACGTCGTGAAACAACAACTAATAAAGATGAGAATAAATAAATTAATATAAATAATACCCATCTCAACAATGAATTTTAATTAAAATAATATAAATAAAAATCTGTTTTTACTTTTAAGATATTTAAAATTTATTTAGGGATTTTATGTTAACTTTAATGCATTGTTTTACTCTAAAATATACTCATCACAAGTTATAATATAATTCAAATTGTTTTACAAAAATAAGATTTGGATCATTATCTGTTTTGTAAATAAATACTATCGAAAAAAAAAACTCAATTTATCCCATAAATAGTGTTCTGATATGTACAATTTAACAATGGAATACGTTACCGAGAATTAATAGTAATAAGCTGGGATTTACGAGGAGCGTGTAATAAGTTATGCCCCTGACCAATTTCAATTGTCTGATCGAGCTGAAATTTTGCAAGTGCAATGATTTATATCTCTATGAATTATGTGGCAAATTACAGCTCTGAACTAATTGTGGTTTCTGTTTTACAGGTGTTTGAACTGAGTCAAGTGTGAAATGGAGCCTGTTGAATGTCGAGCAGTGATCAGGTTTTTTTTGATGAAATGAAAGAAACTTATGGTGATAATGCCCCATTATATGACCTTGTAAACGCTGGCATGGTGAATTCAAACATGGCCGGAAGTCTGTGAAAACAGCTCCCAGACCTGATTGTTCCCCTTCTGCCATTGATAAGGCATCTGTCCGTCAAGTTGAGGCTGCCATTTTGGAAGATCGTCGCATTACTATTCGCCAAATAGCCCAAGATGTCAAGATTTGTACAGTGTCTTTGGAAACTCTCATTCATGACCATTTTCATATGCATAAGGTGTCTGTCAGATGGATTCCCAGGTTGCTGACACCATTCCAGAAGCGAAAACGCGTCGTGCTCGAGGATGAATTTGGAGATGTGACAAGAAGATAAGTCAAATTTGTTCAAAAGACTGATTACACAGGATCAAACCTGGGTCCATCACTATGATCGAGAGACCAAAGCCCAGTCAATGCAGTGGAAGCGCTTGGACTCATCACCTCCAAAGAAGGCAAGGGTGCAGTTCTCCGCTGGCAAGGTCATGCTTACAGTCTTCTGGGACCAGGACGGAGTAGTGATGACAGATATCCTGGCAAAGGGTACCGCAATTATAGGAGCCTATTATTCTTCACTTGTGAGGTAATTAAGGGAATCTATCAAAATCAAGAGGTGGGGCAAGATCAGCAAAGGCACCCTACTCCTGCAAGACAACGCTCCTGTCCACAACTCGCATGTCACCAGATCAGAAGCGCGGGCGCGTGGTTATGAAACTTTCCCTCAATCTCTCCTGAGCTTGCACCTTCTGACTTTCACCTCTTCAAAGCCATGAAGTTGTTTTTGAAAGAAAAGCCTTTCACAGATGCTGCTGCCTTGATTTCTGAAGTCACCGTGTGGTTTGAGCACTAACCTGGGGCATTCTACAAAAAAGGTCTCCAGAGCTGCATCAAACGATGGAAGAAATGCATAACTCTGGGTGGTTCCTATGTAGAGAAAGACTAATAACTGTGCCAAGTTTCGTTGCTCTACTTCTATGGAAAGTGAGTCAGCGGCATTACTTATTGCCCGTCCCTCGTAATAGTCCCAAACCCTCGTAATTCAGGCCATAAAACGAGAAAAAATGTAAGACTATACCGGAGAGCGCAGTAGCAATAATATCACTAAAATATAGCATAAGTGTCTGTTGTATTGACTTTTTAATTCTTACTTAATTATTACATTATCATAAACTAATTTTCACATACCGGCAAAAGTGACATAAATGCTCAGCCCGTGTTCGCAGCAACAATTTATCTACATATATTATTAAATATGTATATAAAATCACACTATTTCGTCGATAATATAATATTTCATGAGTGCATTTTCGTTTACATTTTTGACGATCTACATGAAAACTTTCAGTGTGGAACTTTTTACAAGTTAGAAAGATCATATAGTCGCACTTAATGAAAAAGCACTACAGTTTAATTTTAAAACTTTTATTGAAAGCAATCAATTCAGTAAACTTGATTATGTAGTAAAACTATTCAACGTAGCCGCCATTCAAACTAACTCAACGCCTAGATACAGGCTCAGAACTGGGAGTATATCTTTTATTGTATTTATTTGCTTCCCCACCTAAGCAAATTAGGCACAAAGTCGTTTTAATGTGGGGTAAAAACCAGCTCCCCTAAAAGTAGGCAAAAAGGGGGCACTCTGGTTACCAAAAATAACAATTGTCTTAGTAGAGAGAGTTTCCCCTCGATTGACAGTACAAATTATCTTAAGTGCAGCATCTGCAGACAGATACTACACTTTGATCCCGGCCCGAAGGCCAAGAAGTATTTATTTGCTTCCCCACTGAGCAAATTAGGCACAAGACGTTTTTTTTATGTGGAGAGAGATGGAGGGGATCAGCTCCCGATGGGTGGGAAATGGGAGCTGGATAGTGACAATTGGTATGAAGGGTTGTCCCTACATTGACCAAGGTTTATATGTGGGGTTTCCCCCACATATGGTCCTAGCTTGCAGTATCTGCCTGAACAGATACTACACTTTGAGATATTAAATCCTTTATTCATGTTAAAAATACAGTCAAAATCAACAATGAACAAAAAACTTAGGCACATTAATCCTGGCCCGAAGGCCAAGAACAACAGTATACCTTTTATACAAGTTCGGCGAATACAGCGATCAGGCTTGCTTTGGTGTTGTGGGAGGTTATGTCAATGATGTTCTCGATGTATAACTCAACGAAGTAGTCCAGTGGGTTCAAGTCAGGGGTGGAGCTAGGCCATTTAGAGAAGGATAGAAATCGTAGCACTCCTTCCGAAACTAAGTCGTAGTCTCTTTGGACTCGTGGGCCGGCACAGAGAGCTGCTGTCACATCCAGGGCCTGCCTGCGACTACCTGGTTGAACCAGGGGATCACCACACTCTTTAGCATATCCTGCTATACATTGGTGTTGACTTTCAAGCCGACTTCGAAGATGCGAGGTGACATGATGTGGCCCTTACTTGAAACCACACCAAAAATCATAAACGTGGCCGAAAACTTCAGTGAGCTGTGCCCTAAAGCTTTGAACGGGCCGGATTTGCATTTTGAGGTTCTGTTTTCCTAACCTAAATTGATAGAGATCATGAGTTGTACACCGGCACATCTCCGATCTCGCTCGTTGAACCTTGTGTCACTTTCAGACATGATAAAAGGCTTCTACTGTTGCTGTGACTTGTACACAACTGGCCAACTAATAGATGGTCTGAAACTAAGAAAGGAAAACCGACAATTTTATCGTTCTACCCTTCAGATAGTTTCTTCTAAATCCATGTAACGTGTCTGGTTAAATTGGTGGTGTTTTTATTTTATTTAGTTTCTTCCTTCAGTTTCCCACTTGATATATTTCATTTCGTGCTATAGATATACCCACTACATTTTCGTGACGGAATGAATGTGTATTTACTAATTCATAAATACACATCCTTTATTATCGATGATAGATTATTTTTAAAAACAGTATTTCGCAATCGTTTCCTTTTTAAAGTTGGTTATGTCACGAAATTGATAGAATAATTAATCAATTCGTGATATATCAAAATCAGTTTTCTGTACCAGCGAAAAGATTTAAATTAATCCGAAACAAGAAAATCTCAGCCAACTAAAAGAAAATCAAATATAAACAGAAAAGGACTAAAACGTATTAGGAAGATAAAATATTTTTTTTTTAAATAAAGGCAAAAAACAAAAATAAACATGAAATAATAGATTTATCAAATGTGTTTTATGAAACCGAAGCATGATGTGTTTAGATGATACAACGTATGAGAGTAGAAAACGGTGAAATATATCGAAATGCCACGAAAGTGAAGACGAATACAAACTCAAATTAGAAAGAAATAAAACAGAAGATAGAAAGAGTAAAGAGCAAAATGGAGGATTGTATATGACAAAAAACGCGGGCAATGTCATTTATTAAAAAGAAAGATAAAGGGCACAAAGAAAAGTTACATAGTACGTAACATGATACGTAACATGATACGTAGAACGAGTAGCACAAAAGCCAACGTGTAATGCAAAATATGATGGAATCAATGGGAAAAAGGAAAGGCAAAACAAAGACAAAACGTAAAGCAGTGAATCTAAATAACGTAATTGTCTGCCTTTTTGTGACCAGCCGTGTAGTGATGCATATACTTACAGAAACGAGTGTTGCGATGATTGAAAACTTTCTTTTCAACATAGAAATTATTAACTAAACCACCCTCATTATATAAGGGTTTCTCTTGTAGATACATTTTCTTTAATCGCGTGACTCTGTATTACAAACATAAAATATTAAGAGAATATTGTAGGTTAGGCTGGTCGTTTATATAATCCGGGCTTTCTTTAAGCCCGCTCTTTGGACGTGACAGTAAAGTAGCTATTTAAACGCGCGAAATATTAAACATGCTTATTTGTCTATATTTCCTTACTGACGCGGGAAATTGAGGTAGGAAATAAGACGTTTAAAACTTGCAACGAAATGGAATCGTTGTACAAAACTTACTCATGACGCACAGGAGACTTATGGGCATGTACTGAGAGAGGGGGGGTGAACGATCACCTGAATTCTTAAATACAGGGCATACTGATGAGATTTTCAGGGTGATGGGAAGCTATTCTCCTTAAGACAACGTTTAAACAGTTTTGTAAGTATGGGCGCTAGTTCTTGTTGACGTTTGTTGAGTATTATAATTGGAATATCGTCAGGGTCGGTTGCTTTACTGGAATCAAGGTTTTTGATTAGCTTGGCAACATCACGTACAAATATTTGTATAGCACATAGCTTGTTTTCTGATACAGGAGGAAATATTGGGGGTTGGCGGCCTTGGTCGTAAACGGTAGAATAAGCTGCAGAGTTCTTGGCAAAGAATTCGGCTTTGTCTGATGTTGACGAGATTAACTCAGGTCCATTGATGATAGTTTGGATAGAGCACAAGCTTCTGTTCAGGATTCTGTTTGCTATTTTCCAAAACTGGTGAGAACCAAGCCGCTGCTCAGCTACTTTGGACTTGATGGACTGAGCATGTAACTCTCTTGCATTCTTTATTACTTTCTTACAACCGTTGCTGGCAGTCCTAAAAGAAGCTTTAGTTTCCATACATATATTACGTTGGAAGCAGTGGAAATATGAGTTCTGTGCAGCAGCATATTCTGGCGAAAACCATGGTTGGTGTATCGATATACTGCACGATGGAGAAGTACGTCTGGGGACTTATTACATTTCATTTTTATCTTAATTGATACAACTGAGTGGTCGGAAGATCCAAGAGGAGACAGAACAGAAACTGAACATAGTTAAGGGCAAGTTGTGAGAAAAATTTCTAGGAGACTCGCACACTGGCCGTCATTGTCGGGCACACGGGTTGGTTCGTGAACAATCTGGTAGAGGTCATAATCAATGGAGAAATCATGACAGAACCTCCGCTCATCATCGGTCTTATTTGAGTGGGTCAACCATTCCACATTGTGAACATTGAAGTCTCCACATACGTGAATGTTAGCTGAAGGATAAGCTGATAGAACTTGGTCAATTTTCTCAGATATGCTTTTAAAGATAGTAACTTCGCTGTTATGGGGGCGATAGAGAGTAAATATAAATGCCGTAGTGTGATCTAGTGCAACCCGGAAGCAAATATAGGGTAAGTTACGATCTTCTCTGTAGATGTCCTTACCACATGGAAAGCCATCTTTTATATAGGCACATATTCCATGCCAATAGCGATCTTGGGGTTCAGATTTGGAATTTAAGTTAGCGTATCCTTTATTTACGAACTCAGTTAGGGAAACAGTCTGTCCAATTCCGGTTTCGCTTAAAAAAGGTCTGGTTTAGTCTCCTGTAATTGGGCTTCAACCTCTGGAAGGTTAGAACGTAGGCCCCTGATGTTGGAGAAGGAGACATGGTAGTGGGTGTCTACGTTGGAATTTTAAGATCCGCGTTTGATTGTGTAATATTTGTTGAAACTTGTCATGATGGTATTTTGGAGTGTGTGGACTAGGTCGTCAGATTTGCTTAGAGCAGTATAGAGAGGGGAAACTAAGAGAGAAAAGTAACGAGGATTTTTGTAGAACATGATAAGGTAAAACCGTAACACTTACCCACTAATATGGCATCGAAGCGCCCAGCAGAAGATTCTGCATTGTCCGAATCCATTCACCAAATGGTAATACAGCAGCCCCAGTACTTTGCACCAGCTGATAGGACAGCCTCCTTCGTGGTTAATCCAAGGTTCGGGTCCCTGACTATCAGGCGGATAACGTCAGCCCAGATAAAACGTTTACCTCCCGCACTCTTACTACTGACATGGCTACAAGGATAGACATAGAAACAGAAAATGTCCGCCATCTCTATCGACTGTTCACGCAAAATATTGCCAACCTAGAATACATCTTTGTCAGAAAAATCACTCATTAAAAAAAATGAGTACTGAATGACAAATAAAGAGAAGCGAGAGTAACGGGAGCTGCCGACAACGCTTCCACAAAGCGTTCTCTACTCTCCTTAAAAAAAAACTAATAAGTATTGTACTTAATAAAAGTCCAACTGGCGTGTTTTTTAAATGGAACGTATGGTGATAGATTCACCTCTCACGAATTAACAATGAATACAATTCCCTAATCTGTTCATGCAATCAACTTGGTAGATATAATAAACAATTATGACGAGAAAACGCTATCATTATATAAAAAACAATCAGGAAATAAACATAAAAATTAAGTACTAAAATAGAATGTAGTTATTAATATTTGAAATTAAACATTAAAATTAAAATACACTTATCTCGAACACGCTTCGTCTCCAGAGTGCAAACTGATTTGAAAAGAGTTTTAGCTTTAACAATATCAGCGTTCCAAAAATACTTTTTTTATTTTTTTTTTAATTAACCGTTAAAACAAAAACGTGATCGCTTTCTGAATTTTTGCTAGTGACGTTTTAAGAAATTGTGATATAAGAGAACAGCCATGGGGGGGTCTTCTGAAATTCAAATAGTGTCGTTCCAAGTAAATTCAACATAAAATGAAAAAAACAAGAATTGAGGGGGGTCGACAGAAAAATTAAATGGTCGAGTATGCTATCCTTAAGATCAACTTGGTAGATATAATAAACATTTATGACGAGAAAACGCTATCATTAAATAAAACAATCAGGAGATAAAAATATAAATTAAGTACTGAAATAGAATGTAGTTATATATATTTTAAATTAAACATTAACTAAAATACACTTATCTCGAACACGCTTCGTCTTCAGAGTGCAAAGTTATTTGAAAAGAGGTTTAGCTTTAACAATATCAGCGTTCCAAAAATACTTATTTATTCATTTTTTTTAAAATTAACCGTTAAAACAAAAACGTTTTTTAGTTACTTGAAAAGTATTTTCTCCTTAGATAATAATATTTTGTAAACACAACAATGTCAGATTGTTGTATTGTTTTGGAAATGTGTGCATTATATAAGTGTGATCTTTAAAATATCAATGTGATTGTGCTCAATTCATTACCCGCGCTTTTCAACACAAGCCAATAAAACGGGTTTAGAGCTTTTCAACAGATTTTGGTTTCTTTTATCATTAAAATTTCTGATTTCGTGATTAATGTTTTAGCTAAGAGAATGACTCTCAAATTGATACCATTTGATCGACATATTAATACTTGTATGACGAGATCCCTGGCGACACCAGATGATCTTGATTTTCAAATAGAGGAAGAGAAGATGGGAGAGGAAAACAGATGTTTATGAGATTCCTGTCCACCAGAAAAGAGTAAATATTTCAATGAGAAAAGAAAATATAAGATCTGATAATATGATTCGTGGAACAAGAGATTGTTTTTCTAGTTGGATTTAGTCAAAAAAATGAATTTTAACTACTAATTGAGTGAGACAGCTAAAATGACTTGGGTTCAAAAGGTCTGTTTTGGTGTCTGGGAGGTGTTGTAGTTGGACCCACCTGTTGGGTTTTACTGCCAGACCGTCGGGCCAAGTGATAAGTTAGTTGGACAGATAAATAAATTGAACCTAGGGAGAGATATGGTCATGAAAGACGAAGAAGAGAGAAAAGAAAGAGAAAATGAGAAGACTAAAATAATGAATTCATGAGAGAAGGAAAAGAATAAGATAATGGAAAAGAGAAGAATAATTCCAAAAAAGCAGAGGGAAGAATATCTGATTTGATAAAAACGATTGACTTTTTGGAGTTAGGAGTTAGAGTCCAGAGTCCTTTTTACTGACTGGCATCGAGACGCCCACATCGCTCTCACCCCGCCTGGGGTGGGGGCGAAACTCTCATAAGAGTTAAGTTGAAAAGCTCTTCTTCTTCGCTGGGAAATTGATTAGTGGAACCTAAGTATGCAGCCTGCATCACGAAGCTTGAATCAAATAACTCGACTAAACAAGTGTAAACGATTTATGAATAAGTATTTTGTTTCGTTATATAAAAATGTCCCAGAGTTTTTCCTTGTTCTCGATTGCCGGCCTGAAATAGAGATACAGTTTGTTTCAGATATCCCCTGACGCTAGATGATGAAGGGGACAGACTGAATCCAGTACGAAGCCAGAGTGACGACCGAAATTTACAATGTTGCCATACGGACTTAGGGGCATGCACATTTCGCGTGCCCTGAGCAGCAGAATATATTTTCCAGTGACCAGTGAGAGTCTGGTCACCCTTGAGGGGTTCACCACTAGACAAGTAAGAATATAGCCTTCCTGGGTTTCATCTATGGTCCTGCGAGCTGGGAGCGACGAACACGGCCAGAAGTACATCACAAGTATGCTCCAGTGAACCAGGATAGCGACGGATGCGGCCCGGCCCTCTGAGAAGAGGGGTTAAGCTATATTATACTTGCTAAACCCGTCCAAGGAAAGACCCATAATATTGAAATAAACATACGAACATTAAAAAAATTGAAAAGAACTAAAACTTTCTGCTAACTGTAACTGTATTTGGACGTTTAGTAAGTGTATATTTTGTGGAGTGAAGTTTCCTATTAGAGGGCAGTTCAAAACGATGGGAATTTGCTCAATGTTTGAGAATCTATATTATTTCATTGGGGATCCTTATATCTAAATTTGAAAGAAAATGAACATTTGTGGGAATTTTTTAAAAATTATAGAGTAAGTATTAATGGGGCGATTATATGTGAAGTTCAGCCTTTATTTAGTTAAGTGTTACTATTTGTGCTAGCGCTTTCTTTTTATTTATAAATCAACTCGTCGCATACAACCATGGTATTTCAATACATATTACTAGAATAAAAGCCTAAAGAAAATTTTTCAAAACAAAATTACATAATTACTGAGAAAACTAAGCAATTGAATGGCAAGTAAATTGAAATAAAAAAGGCAAAAAAGTTCAAATAACATAAAAACACGAAACAGACCAAATGAAAAATCCCAAGGATAGAAAGGCAAAATATACAAATAAAATAAAATCACGAAAAGTGCACAAAGTAGGAAATCATAAAAAAGAAAGCTAAGTAGAAAATGAAAAAGAAATAAATGTAAATAAGACAAAAATAAATACATTTAAAATACGAAAACATTAAGCAAAGATAAAAAAAAACTATGTACGGATGAAAAAGAAAGATATGACAAAGAGTTACAATATCAGAGGCTTCAGTCACTCTGTGTTTGGCTTTGATTCCTGACTTGAACAATTAAACATGACTTCTATTTCCTAATTGTTTCTCTCAAAACAGGGTAAATGACGTTGTTTGCATGCCACTTATGTCCGTTTGAATTGTTTAGTCGGCCATTATTATAAAGTTGTTGCATAATATACTTAAATTAAACTTCCTATCTTTTTAATATAAATATATGTTTGATCAACATTGCTGGGGAGCCATGATGTAATATACTGTTTTGTTTTTAAATGCTGTAACGAGTGTTTCATGGTCAGCAACTAATGGTCCCTTGAATTACATTAGTACTATAGTGAATTCGAGTGAGCAAGTTTATGCAGTGATTGAAGGTTATTAAATTACTTGCAGTTTTCTAACGAATGATAAATAACAAAAATAACATTTTTGTAGTTTCAAAAGTCAAAAAACTTCCAGGACTATATATATATATATATATATATATATATATATATATATATATATATAAATCCACGAGAATTCCCTCTGCAGGCGAAAAACAAGTAGAAAGAGAGCTGTCTACGATGCTGAACGCTACGTGTAGTCGAAACATTCGAAAAGAAAACCTCTTACTTCTTAAGCCATGAATTTCTTAGTAAGTATTGCAAAGTTATGTATTATATAACTAAACATTTTTTCATGCTCTTAATTGTCTACTCCTGCCTCATATATTTGAAGCTCTCAAATTATCATTCCCTGATTTAGTGATTGCTTAAATATAAGGCCTATACTTGCTGTTTGTCTATAGTTATGGTTTCTTTGTGTATGATACTGAACTAACTTGAACCTTGTTTTATATAAATATCGATTTAAAACGGATTATTACTTGACCTTCTAGACTACTTCATGTGTCTGTGTTGCATGATAAACATAAAT
Source organism: Euprymna scolopes (assembly GCF_053919585.1). Lineage (NCBI taxonomy): Eukaryota > Metazoa > Mollusca > Cephalopoda > Sepiida > Sepiolidae > Euprymna > Euprymna scolopes. The sequence continues at coordinate 38,380,653 of NC_136499.1, forward strand.
ACTTATAATCCTGAATCCTACTTGAATTCCTGTATATCCTAATGTATACTTCTACGGTATTCTTGTAGGTTAGATCATCTCTTTTATTGCAACTGGACAAAAACGTATTACCCTTTTAATATGCATCGGCCTTTGATTATCCTACGGGTAAAGAAATTTATCTTCTGGTTCTTACATATAGAAGGTGGAAATTCAAAAATCGATACTAAACATCTATACTAATCCATATTAGTAGAAGCGCATTATCTATAATATACAGGCTGTTTCAAAAGTCTTGGGAACATAACGATTTTTAATAACTCATAATGTCCCCAAGACTTTTGAAACACCCTGTATATTATCCTAAGAGTGATGCTCATTAGTCATAGTTCGAATATAGATCTTAAGTTATATTAAGTAAAAACTCTATATTTTTCTTTCCCTTATATGGGCAAACGTAATGGTGATTGTCTCTGCATGAAAACTAAAATCTGAAGTGTAAAGCTAATTTTCAATCGTAGCCTACTTCTTTATACTATATCCCTTTTCAATGTATTTGTATGGTCTGCAACCAACATAGCAAAGCGATTTTCTTCAAACGAAAACGAAACCATGTGGGTTTTAGGACAACCATTGTATTGTTCAACCCTGTATATGTACATATTTAAATTTGTACCAATACATTATATATATATATGTATATATATATATATATATATATATATATATATATATATATATATATATATATATATATAGCGTAATAGCGTTGACTTACCGGTTCTTGCAACATATCCGAAATTAAGCAAAGATTAGATATTGGTCAGTACAAGATGAGTGAGTGTTTTGGGGAGACTATGCGCTATATTTACCGCGCCGGTTATGTAGTATCTTGAGACACGTTTAATTACTATGTCTCTGGAAAAAGGATACTCTGATGTACAATCTTAGGTATACTGTATGCTCTGTCTTTGTAGCTATGGCATTATCAGAGGTTAAAAGTTGTACGAAAATATGTGGTTGGCTCTGCAGAAGCCTTTGTGACTATAAACAAATAATTTCTGTGGCTTTCGGAGTAACTTATTTTTTTCCGGAGTGCATACGTCGAAATCGATGGCAGTGTAATTCACACACACACACACACACACATGTATCTATACATACACACATATCTATATACACATGTATATATATATATATATATATATATATATATATATATATATATATATATATATGCATGTATGTATGTGTGGGTGTGTTTTGATTATATACCTCATGAAAACAATAACTAAGATAAATGAAGAATGAAGGAAAAAGCGAACAAATCGAAAAAAAACGAGCAACTATAAAAATATTCAACGTCTAAAAGTCCGTCAAATGTATCTTTGATTATCTGTTCATAATGATAAAACTCACGGAATATTTCATCTTTCAAAAATCTTTTTTATCGTCATATTGTAATGGTGCTACGCATACGAAAATACAAACGCAAATAGAAAGTAAAATTGAGACCTTACTTACACATTATTCAATCAACTGTAGATATTCCATTCATGATTTGTCTTTAAAAGTATAACTCAAATTGTTTTTGCAAATCACTTAATTCTTATAGTACGACTAACATTCTTTACGATTTTATTGATCTAAAAGAAACAAATATTGTTCTTATTGAATGCAACGGTTATTCATCATGTATTTTATATCAAGGGTTTAATGCTAAAATCTTTAGATTATTCAGACTACTGTTCTCATTATGACTATATGTTACACACACGTTTCATTATGACTATATGTTACACACAAGTTTCGTAAATGTAACCGCTATGAGTCGTTTTTTTTATTTGCGAATATTTGTGTCGATACGTATACAAAAACCTAATTGAAATCTGAAAACGTTATTAAATTCACTAAGATTTATTGGTTAGTAAATTAATATATAGCCTGCTGGAAGTGTTATTCGGACTAATTTTCTCATCTTGAGTGTTATGTTCATTACGTTTCGGTCGATGTAATCTCCGAACTTCTTCCATAACAAGCAGAGTTCAATGACTTCTCCGACGGCCATCGACCGAAATCTGTTTAAAATGACACTCAAGATGAGAACAGTAATCCGAAAAATCGAAATCATACGAATAACCAATCCTTATCTAAAAATAAAAAAAATAAGAAATCTGGTAGATTTTGTGAATTATTATGGTTTCATTAGTAAAAAAAAGCCTAACATGTATTTCAAAATATTTGTAGGTTTTGAACTGATCCATTACCCCTTTCTCATGCTGTATTCGACCATATTATTTCTATGAGTTTTAAGATATAGTAAACACCTGTATTCGACCATATTATTTCTACTATTTTTAAGATATAGTAAACACCTGTATTCAAACATATCATTTCTACTATTTTGAAGATAGAGTAAACACCTGGGATACAGTGATCCTAGATTATGTTTTTTTCTAGCTTACAATGTAAATTGAGATGATACTGCGACCCCTGTTTACGGTATTTCCCCGCCTTACGATGTTATTTTTAATGTTATTTGATTATATACATGTGTATTATACATTGTACTGTACTTTCTTACTTATGCCATACACCGGGGTTCTACTGAAGCATCTATTTATTTTCCAGCAGATTATTTTTACATTCATCAATCCAAGTTTTTATTGTTTTTTCTGGGGGGGAGGGGTGCTAAATGTGTCAGGAATAACTTTTAATAATTAGTTTTATTACTCTCTTCAGATCCAGTAAAAATAATCGGAAGTATAAAAAAATTATGAGAGATAATGTTACTTGTGTAGACATCTGTTTCTGTCACATCGTCAGGCAAAACGTACTGATTTTGTGAATGATATATAGTATGCTTTATCTGGAGGAAACTAGAAGACGGAATAAGTATATTTCTATAATAATGAGATTCGTATATAACGATGACCGGTACCGCACCAACCACGCCGGGTTTTCTTAACCTCGTCGGATACAACCCGATGTGGCAGGTGTTCTTTCGATCGTACATTGTCCCGTTACAAGTTGGCCGGTTGATCGTTCCCATGGTGGGGCGTCTTGCTTCTCGATCGAATCGTCTTCTACCCTGTGTAGTTAATCTCCGAGTACATCAATCACTTCGCTGGTCTTTGCGGTTTGCTGCAAAATGAGAGGTCTCACCACAAACAAAGAGAAATCCGGTTTATAACAATAACAAACTATTTATTGTTTTCATTACTCCATAACAGCTACTGTCTAATTTCAGGTGACTGGCTATAGCAGTGAAACGATGTAAGACCAGATCAGTAAAGTCACAGATTTCCAATTAACACAGGCTAATTAACATCATAACATCAGGCCATGAGGGGTCCCAAATCGGGAGCGCTTGAGCAGCTCAGCCGCTCACTTTGTCGGCTACGACTCCTCTCTTTTTAGAATTCCTTTTTCTAAATCCAACCCCTTTCCCCCCCTCTCATTCAGAGAGTGGTTACAAACCCCTTTCTGTCTTCCTCTTAGAGGTTACCCTTCGTCTTGTCCACTCAGCACCTCTCTCCCTTTTATCCTATAAATTTGTACTGAAGTTTTTACTTATTATAAAATTAGGAGTGATTAGTCATTCCAAGTCGAACAATGCTTGACCTCCATTCTAAGTTGTCAGCCTTAATAAGCTAAGGGTCTCTTCAAATCTCTCAACAGAGGTATTAAAACAACCTTTCATGTAAACATATATATAACGACAATGAGATAAAAACAATTATTATTTCTTTTTTTTCTCTTTCTGACAAAATCCCATAGACATTTCTGCCCTGTCCCAATCAGACACTAACACCCCCTCTTCTGCCCTCTCTCCCACTATCCCGTCCGGTCAAACACCCCCTCTCACCGCAATATGCACCTCGCTGCATGCATTCATGACACCAATCAGTGTCATAGTAAAAGATATTGGCTTTAATAATACACTAAATCCTACTGAACTTGCTGCCAGATTATCTTTTAGTCATGAAACACGCCATTGGCAAACACAGACGCTCTCACTATATGTTGATGAGTGAATGTATAATTTCCGCCAATTTTGTGCACGCATTTTAGTAAGTGCATTTGCTCTGGTTTCATCTAGATTATTTTTTAGAGAATAGTGGTTATGTCAATGAGAAACAAGGTAATCATTTTTACCAAGATACTAATACTACCAAAGCAGATGGCAGACTACTGGTGGTGACTCATCAGCTATAAACAATTTGCTCCAAACATGGAAGTCCTTATTGCGAGTTTAATACATGATTAGGGTCCCTAGTTTATTATTATTATTATTATTATTATTATTATTATTATTATTATTATTATTATTATTATTATTATTATTATTATTTTAGAATGGTCTGACAAGGATTTGCGTGCAATGGATATCAACACAAGAAACGTTTTAGCAATGTTTGGTATATTTAACATTCGAAGTAGCGTAACAAGGCTGTATCAAAAGATGAAAGACGGTGAGAGAGGATTGAAAAGTGTAAAAGATTGTGTTAAAACCGAAGAAATGTCGTTGAAGGAGCATGTGGTTGGAAGGGAGGAGTGGATGCTTAAGGTTGTGCCAATGAAGTGGAGGTATGTGAGACCAAGGCTGATTATGTGAGACGTAGGAATAGAGAAAGGGAAGAGGAAGTTGGCTAGGAAGAAAATGTATGGAAGGTTCTTCCAGGATATAGCAGAAGTGGTTGATGAAAGATCATGGCAATGGCTTAGAGCTGGGTATCTGACCGAAGCTTTTGATTGTGCAGCACAAGAGCAGGCATTAGGAACACGATTGTTAAAAAAAGTGGTTCTAGGAGAGGAAGTTGCTGCAGAATGCCGGATTTGTGGTAAGACCTCGAAGTCAATTGCGCACCTTGCAGTGTAGTGGGCTGGCCCAGAGCGAGTACCACAAAGGCACGATCGCATGGGACTCCGAATATATTGGGATGTATGTAAGAGGGTTGGGGTGAAGTGTACTGGAAAATGGTTTGAGGAGGTGGCAGATGAAGTAAGAACAAGTGAGGATGGCAAGGTAGAGGTATAGTGGGACAAAAGTGTCATAACAACCAAGCAATTCGAACATAATCGTCCAGATTTGGTTGTCATTGACAAAGTCTAAAAAAATGGAAAATTGTAGACTTTTCGGTACCGTGAGACAGGAATGTGAGAGAGAAGGGGAATGAAAAGTGGGGCAATTATGCTCCATTGGCCTTGAAGATAAGGCGTATAGACGGAGTTAAACACTAATAATCCTGGGCACAGCTGGTACGGTGGAGTAGTATCCAGTCGCCTGGAAGAGCAATTGAAAAAAACTACAAATCCCTTATGTTTTAGGCGTTCTTTAGACCTCTGCTATTGTAGGTACCACCAACATCATTAGGACAACCCATGATCATTGAAGCTCCTGGTTTGAAGCCGGGATTGAGGGAAACCCTCTGGAAATTAATCCCATTCCTTTCAAGAGAGACGTTGATTAACGAAATTAGAATTATTATTATTATTATTATTATTATTATTATTATTATTATTTATTCGTTCGTTCAACGTATCTTAAAATCCTTCTGTGAGTAAATTAAACTATTATTTTAAATACAACGTTTTGTTGGCTAAATATTGATTGGAATTGTGGATATTACTAACATACTAATATTTCATTAACCTGGTTTAATATTTCATTAACCTGGTTTGATATGTTGTTTTTTTTAAAAATGCGGCAGACCTGTGAAATTATTATGAAATTATCATGAAATTATTATGGCCTATGATAATGATTGGAGCATTGAATGTCCAGTTTTATCTTCATATGGTTTCGCAAATGTTTTTGAATTTACATTGACCTCGAAATATTTCTATTGTAGAGGGTAAAGAAAAAAGTATGTCATTGATTGCTTCTAACAATGTTTGCTGGGATATTTTTGATGTCTGGTTAAGTTTTATGGACAAGACTCATGATACTGTACTTAAAACCCCACATAAGATACAGTACGACGATGCATAGGCCAAAACAATTTGAAATTAACTATACAGATTAGTTGTCCAAAATGCCGAACAATCCAAATTATAAGCGCGCATTCAAATAACTTACTAAACAAATTGCCACAACAGTAGCTGTGCTATTTTATTCATGAACTAATGAGAGGTCATTAATGTTATGCAAGCATTTCAATATTCTCTTATTCTCGAAATATATTCAGAATGAAAATTAAAATATATAGATAAGGGGTGATTTTTTTAATAATATCTCTTACACATGTAGCGATCGAGAGATAGGTAAAGAAAATTCTATATTAAACGACTTTATTAAATGAAGTTGGGAATGAGCAGAAATAAGTAAAAAAATATCTAGAGTATTATGTTAGAATTCGTTTCGATACAGAAATAATACGTTTATGCGTATGTTACGGCCAACAATGATGGACGGCCCTGAATAGTTATATTATATACTTTTCGAATGGCAGTTATCTGGATTTTCAAGGTTAGGCACTGTAACTTGACATAATGACCCTCTCATTTGCAAGGAAGTTGGACGCCCTCGCCGTTTAGTTTGAAACTTTCCGCGTTGTTCTGTGCACCCTATGCAAAGGAATGTGCACTCAACCCTTAACTTACATAATAAAGAATTTCTAACTAAAAGCAGATTCAAGAAAGGAATTATTTTAAAACCATCATACTTGCTAAATCTGTGCCAGTTTAACCAAAAACCCAGTGTAAATTGCAATAATAAGCTTCGAATTATTTATGTATAAAATAAGAGAAAACTATTTCTGTTCATCTTGAACAAATTAGTTGCACATCCATAACATCTAATGCACTCGGAAGTCTTATAATGAATACAACTGGTTAGAAAAGGAAAGTCTTAAATGAGTTGAAAATTAAGTAAGTAAATATACATTTCTATTGATTGTAAATAGCAGAATTATAAGAGGCTACGCCATGAAAGGAAGTCAAAGACAGCACGAAGTGAAAAAGAGATGAAAATATTTATTTTTTGGGGGGAAGTGTCATTATTGGTATCCGTCACTTTTCACAAAGATGTGTCTGTGTTTATCATATCCTTGTGGGGAACAATGCAATTTTAACGTGTAACGTTTAATATGTATGAATGAAAAAATACGTCCGATATTATTAGCCACTAAAGTATAATATTGTTTCCCTTTCTTTTTATGTTATTTTTGGATTTCGTTGAGAAGGAAACGCAGAGAATTACAATGAGACTTAAGAGAGACAATTAGCAGGTTCTATTGATAAAGAATACTATGGACACGCAATGTGGATAAAAGGATAGTATATCGGAGGTTTAATATCATTACCTGCCTCGGTTCTTCAGATAAATATACAAGTCCATCACAAACTTGGTATGTTCCGAATAATCTAGAAGTGATCATAGATGGCAATGTTTATTCTGATGATTAATTAGTAAATAAAATAAACTAGCGCATCAGGATTACTTGAAATTAAATATTAAAATTAGATCTATTTCTACAATATGTAGCTTCAGGGATAGGAAGTCGGCTATGGTACGTAACGTATGCGTTATTAAAATAGTAATATTGTTACTTAACTGTTCAAGAAAAACGGTCGTACTGAATTTACTGTTAACTTTTTCGATAAGCAACGTACTGGATAATATCTAGTGACTGTTATGTAAATAAATTGTATAGTATAAAAGAATAGTTAAAATAGCGTTGTTTAAACTTTAATAATGTTGTGCTATCATTTTAAAATCGTTTATTATTAAATATTATTAAAAAGACAAATATGTTGTTTTTTAGAAAAAGTAAAGAATATCAGAAAAGCTTACAAATGTTGCATGTTATCTCCACAACGTTACTCTAGTTGCCTAAACGATAAGTCGTCGTCTGAATAATTAACTGGGATGGGAGAATTAGTCTCCTCTATCGCTTAAATGAACTCCTAGTTAAGCTATCAGTTTATTGCATAAACCGAAAGTATTGATATGCTGTCAGAAACAGAAAATTACGATGTTATATAACCTATCAGAGTTTGTCAATGGCTCGGCTAAACATAAGCGATCATTAATACTCAAAATAACATGTTACTTTTCACGTTGAAGGACTAAAGAGGAAATTTAATCAAAGACACCGATTAATAAAAATGTTGGTTGTATGATAAACATTCTATTAACGGGTTGGTAAAGATGTCAGTGATGGGTAGGTTTTATTATTGAAGAAGTTGCCTCGATCAGTATCTGTTATATCAGACTTGAACCCATTTATGTTGTGGTCGGTTGGGAAGCAGCCACGTAGTATAGGCTTTCATAGATTAGGGGTTTTCTTAATTAAAACTGGTCATTAAATTTCTATCTCGTTTAAGGTAAAAAGAAGAAAGAATAACATTTCTTAGTAGTGTTTTTTGCTAGACAAAAGCATTCTTTGAACGATATAAAAGTGTAACCAGCGATTTTAACTACATGATTACTTTTCATGAAAATATCGATTGAGTAGAAAAACTACTAACGCTTCTTTAGTGAATAATCTAGAGTAGTGAAAGGAAGAGTCGCTTTAGTAGTCTCTTAAGTAAAAAAAAATAGATTGTAGAGGAATTGGCAATAACCGAAATTCGGGGGAAATAAAGAGCTTACCTCGGATACGTCTGTTGTTGTGTTGGGGACCGAGCGGAAGATAGTTCCAAGATAGTGTCTATGGGTTTTTATTGGCGTTGACCCCATGCAATTCTCGCAGAATCGCGTGTGCTCTCGCGCGATTATGCAAATAAATCATTCCTGGCCGCTATTAAGGTAGGGCGCTGGGAAGCAATCAGGGAGTGGTTTGCAGATTGTTCGTATGGGGTTTTGGCGGTTGAATTGTTTTTTGCGACGAACCAGGAATCTGCTAGAAGCGAGTTTTCTTCTGCCTTTTTCTTTTTTTCTGTCTCCTTCTTCCTCTACGGTCATTACAGCCAAGAGATCCCTCTCTTCTAGAGGTGGGCGGTGCAGGGCGAAACTGACTATTTCCTGTCTTTGTTCCTTATATTTGCCTACTACATTTTGCTACAAGCTATGGCGAAGGTGCGAATAAGCAATGATATCATCAAGCCGTTTTTTGGCGAGGGAGATGTAGCGTGGCTGAAAAAAATGAAACGTCACGCACAACTTCAGCAGGTGGATGATATAGCGAGTCTTCTACCATTTATATCTGGAAGGTGATGCACTAGCCCTCTACATGGTAACGGGGGAGGACGATCAAAGAAGATACACCAGATTGAGGCCCGATTAAAAGGGGCATTTACTGACGACGCATTTGCAGCATACAGAAAAATAACTATGGTCAGATGGGCTGGCGAACATGTGGATGTTTACGCTAACAAAATCGGGCAGTTGGTTGGATTGCCCGGGTTCAAAGGAGATGGCCTAGAGACTCACGAAATTGAATTTCGTCACTGGGTTCCCTGACGTTATCTCAGTTGCTCTTCAACAGGCGCCGAACATCGAAGCCCTGACCATGGGGGAGCTAATGTCGAGAGCGAGAATTTGGACGACGACTGGGGTACAAAATCAGGACGTGGTTGCGGCCACACGCTCACCCAACAACAACAGGACCAATAATATTCCTATTAGTGTGACATTTTTTAAATGCAATGTTAAAGGCCACCTTGCGAACGACTGTCGAAAAAGCGGAACACGGCGTTACCGGTGCGGTGACAGTGGACACTGGGCTCGGAACTGTTCGGAAACGAGAAAGGGGAGGACGCATAAGTGCCAGTTTCCTCCTCTACCAATATGCGAACACGACGCTCCCCGTGACTGGCATCCATGTTGACGGAACGCGATGTTTGGCGCATATTTATACAGGGAGCTCTAGGGCAATTTTACATACATACCGGACTCGGTCTTGGAGAAAAATGAACGTGAATGTCGAAACGATTGGTGGAATATCGCATGCGTGCTGAGTTGTTGGAGCGGTCTCTGTATCCACTGATGAAGGTGTATTTTCCAGAATCTATGTATTGCAGGTGCGTGGAAAACCGCTGGGCTTTGGCTTACTTCTAGGGATTGATGCCATAAAAGCCCTGGGAGGTGTCGTTGTCGAATTTACAGGATCAGTGCAGCTGGGCGGCAGGAAAAATATTAAATGCGAAGCCATTTCTATTAATTAACCGGATTTCAACGCCACGTTTGACCATCAAAGCCAAACGTAGACCGAATCGTGGAAGTGGTTTGAGGATCACCCCCCTGAAAGGCTACACACTCGAATATCAGAATACTCAGTGACGGCAGAAATCCGTGAAGAATACACACAGGAGCTTCGATTCTGGATAGATAATGGTTGTCTCGTGCCGTACCCAGGGGATAAATTGGGACCTCCAAAGACCTAATTCTTCTGATGGCTGTGATACAGCAGAATAAAGCCAAAGTGCACCCGGTGATTGACTACCGGGAGCGAAATCATTACGTAGACTCATTTACGGCCAACGCAGATATTTGTGCGGCTGAGCTGCGCGGATAGAGAGAAAAACGTTGCTAACGTGTCTCTACTGGACCTCAGGAGAGTATACCTGCAAGTACGGGTCCATGAGACACTGTAGTCATACCGGACTGTGTAAATCGACGGGAAAAATACTGTCTGCCCCGTTTGGGATTCGGCTTGAATGTGGCTACCCTGATAATGAGAGCAATTGTCAGCAAATTATTATCCCAGGAAGAATTTGTAGGCTGGGCAGCATCTGCTTACATTGATGATATGCTTGTCAATGAAGACGTGGTGCCCGCGACACGGTAAGAGAACACTGAGCGCAATTTAGGTTGGAGCGCAAGAACCCGGAGCGGTTGAAGGACGGTGCACGGTTGCTGGGATTTGCGGTCGGGATGGAACGCAGTGAATTGCGGTGGAAGAGAGGAAATGCTATTTCATAGGCGTCCAGTATTGTTACGCGACCAACAATGTTTTCCGTGTGTGGTCTACTTGTCGAGCACTTTCCGTTGTGCGGTTGGCTTCGTGTGGCTTGTGGACTACTCAGAAGGAGAGTAAGTTTGGTAACTAAGGGCTGGGATGATGAAACGAGGGGCGCCATACTGCATCGTATGATGTTTGAGATCTTAGAATCTGTGCAGCAGGACGATCCGGCCGGGGAAAATTGGTGTGTGGACGGCAAAGAGCTGAATGCATGGATCGATGCTAGCTCCCTAGCAATTGGTGAAGCCTTGGAGACGAGTGAAATTGTGTTGGAAAATGCATGTTGGCTGCGACCTAAAGATGACTTTAAACACATCATCTTAGCTGAACTGGACGCCGTATTGAAAGGCATCAATTTGGCTCTTCACTGGCAAGTCCAGGTGCTACACATAAAGACAGATTCTGTCTGCGTATACCAATGGGTCTCGGACACGATAACTGGAAAAGCGCGTGTACGCACCAAAGCAGCAAGTCAGATGCTTATTAGGAGGAGACTAAGCACTCTCAAGGAAAAAGAAAGAAAGAGTACGGGCTGACAGTGGACGTGACGCTGGTTCCACTAGCACGAAACATCGCTGACCGATTGACACGACTACCACAGCGGTGATTTAAGGCGATGAAAAAGAAAAACGGGCTGGACCCAGTGATCGGAGCGGTCAACACAGACGAGCTGGATGAGAGTCAAATCATTGCTATTCACAAAGGTAGTGGACATCGGGTGTGCGACGCACTACCTACTTTGTCAGGAAAAGTTGCCCAACCACGACAAAATCAACCGATAAAACGGTCATACGGAAATGTGATGAATGTAAGTCCATTGACCCTGTGCCGGTCAATTGGGAAAAGGGAAATCTGGAAGTTAACGAGAATTGACAGAGTATTGGAATGGATATCACGAATTATGTCACCTTCCATGTTTTTCACTCTGGCAGCATACGATCCATCGCGTTTCTCCATTTCGAGGAAATTGGCGAGGCAGGACTCGGCAAGCGTGATTCATCAGTTTGATGCAGTGTTCCTCGAACGTGGCACACCGCATTAAATCCTTTTAGACAATGGCACGGCTTTCTGCAGCATCGTGTTTCAAGCATTTGCACATAAATGGGGAGTTTACTTGCGATTCCGTTGTGCATACGCTCCAGACAGGAATGGCATAGCGGAGCGATGTTACCGTACAGTGAAACGAATAGCGAGTAGAAAGCGCTGTCTCATACAGGAGGCTGTCTACTGGTATAACATCACACCCGGGGACGACGTATCTCCCGTCACTACGCATGGCAAGAGGATTTATCGATACGAAGTTATAGTAAAGGATACCAATCTCGCAACTGCATCCCCAGGTCCCAAGAACAGCTCTTACCAGGTTGGATATCCTGTGTGGGGCAAAATCAGCAAAATCGATGTACCACGAGATTCCGCAAGAGTGAGGTGACCAAGGTAATCAGCCCTCAATCGGTTTTGTTAGGAGGGTGTGCCTCGCCACGTGAAGAATCTGCGCCCTCACCATTATGTTATTACATAGGAGGAAGAGGAAGACAGTACGATATGTTTTGAAAGGACAGAGAGTATGTGGAGGACGACAGAGAGGATTTTGAGTCATATAATGCACATACTGAAGAAGCGGAAGAAGGACTAGCCCTCTTGCCTTTACGAAGGAGTACCCGAAAAAGACGGACACTGTTCCCTGCCCTGATTGTGAAACACCGCCTATGGAACCACGAGAGAGGATAATGGAACAGACTGGTGGTAATAACGGCGGTAATGAAAAAGATGGCAATGAGGAAGTGCTGCCCCCGATTCTTCGAAGAAATACCCAACAAAGACGACTGCCCTACTGCCCGGTTTGTGAGCATGGGATCAGGGGGAAGGAAGCGAAATTGGCAATAACCGAAATGGGGGGAAATAAATAGCTTACCTCGGATACGTCTGTTATTATGTTGTGAACCGACCGGAAGAGAGTTCCAAGATGGCGTACATGGGTTTTATAATTCCCAGCCGCTATAAAGGCAGACGCTGGGAAGCAGTCAGAGAGTGTTTTGCAGATTTGATGTAGGTGATTCTGGCGGTTGGATTGTCCTTTGTAACGAACCACGAATCTTCGAGAAGCGAGTTTTCTTCTGCCTTTTTCTTTTTTTCTGTCTCGTTCTTCTTCTTTCTCTACGGTCATTATAGCCAGGAAATCGCTCTCTTCTAGAAGTTGGCGGTGCAGGGCGAAACTGACTATTTCCTATCTTTGTTTCTGATTTACTACATTTTGCTAGAGAGATTTTGACTCCATTTTTGTGTATGCGCCAGAATCTGGAAACATTATCAACTTCCGACAGGAACAAAGTTACAAACGATGCCTGTTAATACCAGAAATCGAATGGTCAAAAAGTGGCACTAGGGTCGGAATACGAAAGTGACCTTGTTGGTAACATTTCGGATAACTCTTCTGCAGCTGCGAAGTTAGGGTATAATGCCGGGAGGAAAACTTCCTGAGACAGATACTACACTAGCAATGATCAATCATTAAATCGGCTTGCTTTTCCTTGACTAAATATGTATATTATACGGTGTTTTACGCATTCATTTACGCATTCATTGAGACTGCTTTTGGTCTCGTATAATCTAATAAAGTATACTTAATTAGAGCAAACGAAACTAGTATACGATAAATCGCTTAATTATTCTTAATGTCCCTTTATTATCGAACAAGATAGTAAATTAGAACGAATGGTCTTGTACTTGGACGTTGGCAAATCAGAAAGTTTTGCCGGACATACATGATAACGAGTTATAATTGAATTACACTATGATCGGTCTAACGGACAATCGGGTACAGACATTGACGCTAATTTTGTCCCAGGGCAAACGAACGTTCTTAAGTTTAATTTGGAAGAAACAAGGTTAGTTGGGAGAGAAAATTGCTAGTGGCTGTCTTTCAGTAGAGTTTTTATGCGGCTGTGACATTTAAAAAATAAGTACTATCTAAAATATTGAGACTTTTTGTTTAATTCGCCGAATAGTCACATTGACATTTTGCTTGTTGATGTCCTGGTTAAATTGGAATCTCCTTTATGATTCCTTTAATCGTTCGTAGGATGTGTGTGTGCTATATGTAATGTGGAATTTATTTTTAGTAGCTGAACTTCCCGGCATCGCCCAATGTCTAGTAATTTCAATCTCTTTCTCTTTTTTCTCCCCCTTTTCTACTTCCCCACGGTCTAATGTATATTCGCTCAGCTTATTTCTCTCGCTGGGCAGACACACAAAACTCGAATCGACCTAAGTTAATTTACTGCAAAAAAGTCAAACTTACTTCGTTTACATAATAACATTATAATATGTTAGTATATTCTAATATCATTATATTATGTAAATTTCAACGTTACTTGAAAATAATACTTCTTCAATTCTTTTAATTTTAAATATTATACGATCAGGGTTACCTAAATGAAAAGAATGCAACTTTGTGTGCGTTTCTTATGTATTTTTCTGGTTTTCACTAGACAGACATTTACTCATATTTAATAGATAAATTATTAAGTTTTTGATTTTAAGGTTGTTTACTCTCAAAAATAATATTCACTTTCGTTTTCGTAGATGTTTAAAATCCTCATGTTTTCAAAATCTAATTAAGTTCAAATAAATGAAAATATTTATCTATATACCGATGGAATTGATTTATGGCTCGATCTGATATTAATATTGATATTAAACGTCTTATTTTTCTTATTAAAAATGATTAAACCGAACTGTTTAATATATTCAGCCATATATATGCGAGCGACTGGATGAAGGTTTACTAATTTGCATGTTCCTTTAAAAAACAAGCATTAATTTATTACTTAGTCATTTTTGTGAGTTTTTTTTATTAGATTGTTAGTTTCATTAAGAATTTACGCTGAGTTTTATTCACGCATAGTTTGTACAGTCTGTATAACTGTGTAGCATTTATGAGAAGATCCTTCTAGCACACACACACACAAACACACATATGCATTTATATATATATCCATTATATATATATATATATATATATATATATATATATATATATATATATATATAAGAGAGAGATCTTATCGATGTTTATGCGGTGCATATCTCTGAATATTTAGTTTACAGGGTGGAAATTTGATAAATATAGTATGTGGACCTTTTGCACCCTTTCGATTTGTTTTTAGTCGACCAACATTGATGCTCAGAGGTCAGAATTGAAAATAAAATAGTTTTAGTTGGTAGTAGAAGTCGACTAAACCTGTTTACATGCACGCATCTATATTTATAAGTAAAACAACACTATTTCTCTAGTGTTATTATTCGTATGAGTCTGATTGATAGGCTAAGGAATTAGGCTGATAAGGGCATATCGTGAGGTTCTAAATTCTAACTGATGGCGCACAAGTCATTTTTTTTTTTACCATAATATTATATTAGGTACATTAAAATAATTCATAGAAAATTGGCACTATAATAATCATTATGTAATTTAAAAGGATTCTAATATAATATATGGGCGTATTTTACGATTAGGCAAAATTGGCGGTCGGCAATTTAAATATAAAATATATATGTCTATACGTTATTTTTCCGTCTTTTTCCTTTACTTAATTTCTTTTTTTTTTCTTTATCCCTTTACACCTTATTGTTCTTTTTTTTTCTCTCGAACCCTAAGTTAAAAGAAGCTACTACTACTTGTGGTGATACCTACTATTAGAGATAATATACTTTTCGAATAACAAGCCTAATAGTCTTTTTTACTAAATCAAACAGCTACTAAATATAAATCCAATCCAGGTTGACAGATCGAAAAAAAATAACAATATGATTATAAGCCTAGATAATAATAAATAAGATACAATAATACAAACACGACGAAATTTATCAAAATTAGGTTTTATTTCAACAAATTGTGAATTATTGCTTATTAAATGAATAAAATGTGTTAAAAGTATTACAATATATGGAACTTATTAGAGAATTTTACATGTATTTTTGCGATGATAAAAGTCTAAGGGATATAAATAATTATTAGATTTGATAATATATATATGTGTGTATATATATATATATATATATATATATATATATATATATATATATATAATTAGTTTTTTTGTGGTACATAAATCCAGCGGAGTGCTCAATTATGAGGAAAATCCGAAAATAAGAGCGTATTTATATATATATTTTTTGTTTTTCTTGATGAGTATATGGTGACGAGAGATTAATATGGGTATCTAAAACGGTCCAAATTATCGGGTTTGAAACCAACGGTAGCGATGACTTGTCTCATCTAAAAAAATTCTGTAAACAATATACATAGGGAGAGAGAGGGAGAGAGAGGGAGAGAGAGAAAGAGAAGGGAAGAGAGGGAGGGAGAGTGAGAGACAGAGAGAAGGAAGGAGGGAAAAGAAGAGAATAAAAGCCAAAATTACGCAAATATAATATTTACATAGTCTACAAATTTATCAATTTCTCTATATGATTATAAAACTATGTGGACCACGTTTGCTTTCTTGAATGCCAGCAGCTTGCATTCGACGGTCGGGTGATTTTATTTAAAAAAAAACGGAAAACAAGTGAATTAATATATATATATATATATATATATATATATATATATATATATATATATATATATATATATATATATATATATACTTGAGTGCTTGAATCGGGTCCTCGACGATAGGGTGATTTAATCTTTTTAAAAAGGGAGACAGGTGAATTCATATATTTATATATATATATATATATATATATATATATATATATATGTATATATATATATATGTATGTATGTATGTATATATATTTGTGTGTTGGTGTGTGAACCAAAGTGTAAAAATAAGGATAGAGAGTTCTATGTTTTTGTTTTGATTCTCGCTAATTGTACCCAAGTTATATATATATATATATATATATATATATATATATATATATATATATATATATATATATATATATATATATATAAATATAAACTATACTATCGTATTTAAGCTTATCTTTTTTTTAATAATTTTTTATCTGAAAGTCTAACAAAGCAAATTATATGCCGACCATTCGTGTTAAATCGTTTGACTTGGTAAAAATGAACGATTTTAATTTAAAAATCTAGTTTTTCTTGATTACTATATCCCCTTTTGTCCAGATTGTTTGCCCTTTCTTCTCCGTACTAAATCAATGCATATTCTAATTGTGTTAGAAGCATGTGATCATAATGAAGTATCCAAATGGCTTATATTGCATAGTATATCTTACATCGAATCATGTAACTGTTATATTTTTTAATACATTTGTATTGCAGATAAGATGATTGTATACTATTCCCAACATTTTTCTTGTCCTATCTCCCTCATATTTTTCCGCCTTGGTTTTCGTCACTGTTCGCATTTTTTTACGTATATGAATTTAAAGAAAATGTTTTTTCTTCTACTAATAACGGATTTAATGATAGGAAGAACTTACTTCTAATGTATAAATCTTTTAATACAAAATACACACAAGACTTTTATACTTAAACAATACTTTAGTCTTCTGATTATAACCCACATATTTCTGCTTACGCCGTTCTATTTTTTAGTTATCACTTTGAATGATGAAGCGTTTTAACATGTTGTATCTGTATTTTTTTTCATTTTTTTAATCATATTTTAATTTCATTTGAAAATAAAATAAAACTAATAGTTAAAAAAATTGCCTGCAGGAAGATTGAAATTTCAAAGACACACAACCCTAAATATAAAATAAACATTTTTTCCAATCAGAAAAAGCAAATAAATGATGACACATTCGTTTAACATTTTACATTCTTTATTAATATTTGAATTCTTGTTATTAAAATTGAGAACTTTGTTTTATCATGTTCTCATAAGAAAATAAATATATTTGCGGCAAACAAAATATATTTTAAGTTTAAGATAGATAAAACTAATGAGTTTCTCTTTCAAAAGGAGTTACAGACATATATTAATTTAAAATACATATAAACATGTTTCAGGGTGAAGACAAACAAACAAAATAAAATTCTATTTCGAATTAGGGGGTGACACAATTGTATATAAAACTTTAAAGTAATAAAACTTAAAAATAATATGTTAAACTTTGTCGAGAAAGTTAAAAACAACATTATATTTTTAACTTAGGAATGACAGACAAGTGTAACGAATAAAGAAAATTCTATTTTAAAAACACCTGTGTGAGAACAAATTCTATTTCAAATTAGATTGACGGATTAAAATAAATTCGATTGCAACGTTTTGCGCAATAAAGAATAATTAATTATGTATTACACTTAAAATGATAGAAGAGAATAAGTTATGTTTAAACTTAAGGATGACGCCAAATAATAACTTATTTACAAAATAAACATCGTTAAAAAATAAAAATTTAACCTATAATTTAGAATGGCATTTGTTAGGGAAACATGAACATGACCGAGGAAATACAGTCTTTTTTTAAATATGACCAACACCAAATTTCATCTAAATATTAAACATAACAAAATAAATTATATTTTTCTACACTTACGCCTGACCAATCAAACTAAATTCTATTTTAATCAAAGCTTGACCAAACAAAGGACATTCTCTTTCTGTATTTGTATGTTCTTGATTATTCAGACTACTGTTCTCAACGTGGCTGTTATTCACACAAGTTTTCGGCTGATGTAACCTCCGATATTCTTCACATCTGTCTTATCAAACTCGGTAATCTTTCTCTAGAAATCGGGAATCAACTTTATTTATTTATTTCGCGGGTGCGTATGTTCCCGTTCCCTCAGTCTTGATATGGTTGAAGTTTTAAATAATCCGCAAATGTATACTTAGACTTACTCAAACATAGAATTGAACCTTTAACAATCAGAAAGGTTGAACTTGTAATTGAATTTCAACCAGTACGTTATCCGTTACGCTACTGTACTTGCGAACAATTCTCGTATTAAGTTTGGCTATATTTAACCTGTTCTAGTTTTTCGAGGTATATACGTTCTACTGATCGCTAGAATATCGCTATTGTATCGCTATTATATATATATATATATATATATATATATATATATATATATATATGGGTGTGTGGGTGTATGTGTGTGTATTTATGATGCAACGAAACACTGCTGTATGTTGATGACTATATATATAAATGTGTGTGTATGTGTGTGTGTGTGTGTGTGTGTGTGTGTGTGTTGTATAGCCGGGTGTTCATATTGGAAAGAGACGGGAACATGTAATACAATATATACGATGATGAAAGAGGGAAGACATTTATGCAGTTCTGTGATGTTTCTTCTTAACAAGGGGGTGATCAGTTCTTTTACCGCACGAGGGAACAGTCATTACTTATGATGGAGAGGGGTACACATTAATTGGATGGAGTATACAAAGTTCATTAAAGATAATTACACATTACCTTTAATTAGCGGAATTGGAAAACGTTTCTTGTAACACACTCACACATACACACTCATATATATATATATATATATATATATATATATATATATATATATATATATATATATATATATATATAATTATTGTTACATAATATATATTATTTTAATATTCAGGAATTTATTCCGTCTAATTCGGCGCACTGCATTAAATTCTGCAAAGTTACTTTTATTTAATTCCCACGGGTAGCAAGTGCTCAATCCGTCAGGCATAGCTGGGTAGAGCTCTTAAGTATTTCACAAGTGTATATTTAGTATAATCCGCACTGAAAATTTACGCGTTAACCCCCAAAGCGTTTTAATTATAATTGAAAAACTTACTATTTATCCGTTACGCCAGGAGCCCTTGCGACTTCTGACAGAAATATGCCCGGTAAAATTAAAAAAAGAAGACGGTACACTACACGAATAGAAAGAAAGTTAAAAAAAACCCCGCATAATCTTCCCGAAATGGTCGTGAATGGGAAGATCACGGACTTAGAGCAGTATGAAAATATCTACCGGAAAGGTATTACGTGTACTAGTATCTTCGATGTGATATTCGTGCTCTAATTCTAAATTAAACAAATAGAAACTCCTAGCGAAATTGAATAGCTAATTTCTGGTTTGAGGATGAAACAAAATAGGCGGCATTCTGAAAGGAATTCGTGAGTAAGAAAATTTATTTGCTTCCCCACCAAAGCAAATTAGGCACAAGACCGTTTTTAATGTGGGGTAAACACCAGCTCCCTTAAAAGTAGACAAAAACTGGGCACTCTGGTTACCGAAAATAATAATTGTCCCAGTATAGAGGGGTTTCCGTCCATTGACTGGTACAAATTATCTTAAGTGCAGCATCTGCAGAGCAGATACTACACTTTGATCCCGGCCCGAAGGGCAAGGACACCAGGGCATTTAGTTGCTCTCCCACCGAGCAAATTAGGCACAAGGCCGATTTTTAATGTGAGGATTGAGGGGGAATGGGGACCCACTCCCCGGGGAGTAGAGGAGCTGGATAGTGCAAATTGGTATGAAGGGTTACCCCTACATTGACCAAGGTCTTATATGTGGGGTTGGTGTTTATTTGCTCCTCCACCGAGCAAATTGGGCACAAGGCCATGTTTTAATGTGAGAAGTAAAGAGGAAATGGGGACCAGGGGAGTAGGGGAGCTGAATAGTGACAATTGGTATGAAGGGTATTCCCTACATTGGCCAAGGTCTTATATGTTGGGTTGCCCCCATATATGGTCTTTGCTTGCAGTATCTGCCGGAAAGATACTACACTTTGATCTTGGTCAAAAGGCCAAGAACAACAGAAGAAAGGCAAGCCTCAGAACAGTAATATAAAATAACTTAAACAAGAATGGATTAAAAGAAAAAGCAAAAGAAGAAGGGGATGATCACAATCAATTTCATTATACGTTACCAATAACGACTGTGTCTCGCAATTTGACCATTCAACTTGCACATAAAATATTACCTGTTGAGTTATCAAGTTAAATGTAGAAAACTATGCAACAACGCGACAATACATTTATATAAAATGGCGCATTTATGTGCGAAGTATTGGTTTAATAGACTCTTAAGTGCCTCTAAAAAGTCTCGAGCGAATGACAGGATCATTCCATCGACTCTGCTACCGATTAATGAGGATGAATGGCTTTTTAAAAGCCGGCTCAACATATCCTTGGTGAATGCCGCTACAGGTACATATCGGTCAGGTACTAAAAGTATCATTCTTATTTTCTGTTCACACACGTACAAATATATATATATATATATATATATATATATATATATATATATATATAAATATATATATATATATATATCTATTTATATATATATATATATATATAATGGAAAATGTATTGTCGCATAGTTTTCTCCATTTAACTTGATAAATCAACAGGTAATAATTTATGTACAAATATATATATATATATATATATATATATATATATATATATATATATATATATATATATATATATATATATATATATATATATAACCTCGGGATACTACGTAAAAAATTAGCAATAAAATCCAGTACAGTATATAATAATATACGCGCATATAATCAGACAACATAAGAAATAATACGTTAAAACGGGGGAAAATACCGTAACAAGGCACCAGAAAAACATCGTATTCCACATTGTAACCTCGAAAAACTGTGTCCTATTGCCACCACCGGAGTTATAATATATATATATATATATATATATATATATATATATATATATATATATATATATATATATATATATATATTCATGTATATGATGGTATATATATATATATATATATATATATTCATGTATATGATGGTATATATATCTATATATCTATATATATATATATATATATATATGATGAGTATATATATATATATAGAGAGAGAGAGATGATGATGATGATGATGATGAGTATATATATCATATATATGAGGGTATATATATAGAGAGATAGATGATGAATATATATATGATTATATATATATATATACATCATATATATGTATATGATGAGTATATACATATATATATACACATATATCCGATGAGTATATATATATATATATATAGTAATTTATAAAATATATATGGCGATTAAGCTACACTGAATATTCTGCGTTTCATCCAACTATAGGATTCGTCAGGCTTATGCGCGAATTCTGTCGTTGCTTCTTGTTTTTATACATGTTGAGGATTACTAGTTGGCCAATCAGCTTTGTAGTATCCACCGCGCCCCTTCCTACCAGCTAATGGGCATGCATTTTATCAAACAAAGGATCTGATACTAGAAAGCTGATTGGCCAACTAGTAATCCTCAACATGTATAAAAACAAGAAGCAACGACAGAATTCGCGCATAAGCCTGACGAATCCTATAGTTGGATGAAACGCAGAATATTCAGTGTAGCTTAATCGCCATATATATTTTAGAAATTACTAACTAGCTCTACCTACGTATTGAGCACTTTTGAAGTAAATACTTAAAGTTTACGCATAAATCTATACTTTCGTATAGTAAATTTATGTGAATAAATGAAATAGTTATATATATATATATAATGGTATATACACATTTATATATATATATATATATATATATATATATATATATATATATATATACGATTTTGATAATCCAGCCAGAGATGGCCCTTCACCGACTTCGAAAATGTCGACTGGTGTTAATCGTGACACCCTGCACTGAGGATTCCCAAAATGATGAAACACTTTTATCTGTAGATATTTAATTATTATAGTAAAAAAAAATATTATGACAGCCTCTTTAAGAAACTCGTATCTTATCGTTTAGCACTTTCAGCTTAATAAAGTCGGTACAGTTAGCTCTTATGCATAGATCATCGTATGACCAT
This sequence comes from Euprymna scolopes, assembly GCF_053919585.1. Taxonomy (NCBI): domain Eukaryota; kingdom Metazoa; phylum Mollusca; class Cephalopoda; order Sepiida; family Sepiolidae; genus Euprymna; species Euprymna scolopes. Next base: position 38,403,357 of record NC_136499.1, read on the forward strand.
AAGATAACTATCTGACTGACGTAAAGTACTTTTAAAATTAAAAAAAGTTTAAATTCAACGTTATTTCATGCGGTTACTGGTAGCCGAATGGATAATTCTTTGCTAATGGATCCAGAGATGGCTCGTGTTGCGGAGTTCGAATCTGTCGACTTGTGTTAAACGGGACACCCTGCACCGGACATTCCCGAAAGGATGACACGCTAGTGTGTGTAGGTATGTAATCATTATTGTAAAAAAATAACAATTATGACAGCCCTTTTAAGAAACTCGTTCCTTATCGTTGAGCACTTTAGGTTGCATTAAGTCGGTCAATTTAGCTCCTATCAATAGATCATCGTATAAGGATTAGATAACTTTCTGACTGACGTAAAGAACATTCAAAATTATAAATGTTTAAATTCACGTTATTTCACGCGATTACTGGTAACCGAATGGATACGATCTTTGCTAATAGAGGCATAACAAGCTCGTGTTGCTGAGTTCGAATCTGTCGACTGCTATTAATCGTGACACTCAGCACTGAAGATTTCCGAAAGGATGAAACACTAGTGTCTGTAGGTGTTTAATTATAGTAAAAAATAATTATATATATATATATATATATTTATGTATATATATATATATGTATGAACAACATATATATATATATATATATATATATATATATATGAATGAATATATATATATATATATATATATGACGGATAGGAAATCAGGATGGCATTTGGATTTTTTTAAATAAAAAGTAGGAGGAATAAATGAATTGATAAATGAATTAAAATGAAATAATAGAAATCTGGTTTGCTGTTATCGACCAGGAATTCGTTTAAATTAAAGAAACCATGGTCGATAATGGCCATCCAGAATTCTTAATCGATTAATGCATTAAATTCAGAATCAACCAATTTGATGAATATGTAACTTTTCGCCCTTCGAATTGTCCTGTATAGCATAAGTTTCCATGGGTTGGAGCATAAGGTATCCCTCTATTTAAGCAACTTAAACAGACTACTAACATTTGTGTTCCGTTTGTTCTACCTTGTACGATTTTCAATAGGAAACCGATATTTTCCTCTAAAAAAAAGGACTGTTTTCCTTGCACTGAACTTACTAATATTATATATATATGACAATGTCAGTGTGATTTCTACGTCGGGCGAACCAGCCTTCACTTTGAAACAAGAATTGGACAACATCTACCTAAAAGTTTTCGTAAAAAAAAAAAATAGAAATACAATTTTCCTGAACAATATCCACAATCCAGAATGTTTTTGACAAAGGAAAACGACTTCTTTTAAATTTTATTTTGAGGCAGACTGAGTAGTAATCTGCAAATTCTCGAATCTGTCTGTATGTCTGTCTGTCTCTGTCTCTGTCTGTCTGTCTGTCTGTCTGTCTCTCTCTCTCTCTCTCTCTGCAGACAGAAGAGGTCCATTAATACGTTGGACGTTTTAGAGAATTTGAAGAGGGATATTATTGTTAGATATATATATTAATACATGAATATGTATAAATTTCCTACCCTTCCTCTTGTGCATATTTTTTATGTAAGATCTACAAATTCGCCACTTTTTTCTTTCTCTTTCGCCTATATTCATATATGTGATATATCATTGCCTACGCGTGTTATGTTACGCGTTTCCCCCTTTAATACTATTGACTATATAAATATATATATATGTATTAATAAAGAACATTAATTAAGAAAATAATATCAAAGCACATTTCTTCTTTTAACAACCATAATTTTAATAATAACCAAGGAACTTCTCTAACTACTTTATTTAAAAAACTTAATTCTAATAATACCCCCTTCTCAATCAAACGGACTATCATAAAAAGTTAAGTCTTATAATCCAGGCTCTTAGTCATGTTGTCTCTGCACAACCGAAGCTATAACTATAATAACTTCACCTCAAAGTAACAATATAATACATTCTAAAAACGAACTGATCTCTTTCTGTAAACTAAGTCCAAATTTAATTATGGTAATTTTTAAATTACATAGCTATTACTTTAACCTTTAAGATATATATATATATAATTTTTTCTTTAACATTATCGTTTTTTTCTACACACTTTCTTAATACGTTATAACTTAATACTCCTTTATTATAATTCTTTTTTTCTTCTTTGTTTGGGCTGTTTTTTATCAACAATTACCGTTTTGGTGTTTAAATATTCCTATCCATCAAATATAAACACCTACCTACACTTTCATACCCTGTATATATTTACCTACATTTACTTTTATTTTACTACATGCATTTACTTACATACTTACTTGCTTTATCCGGAATTTGAAGATACCGGCAATCCTCTCCCCTTAATTTTTTTAGTGTCTTTTAATAACTTCTGCAGATATTGTCTTAAGTAATAACCTAATTGACTTCTTTTTTGCCCTATATTTTGGGCGACTTTTACCGTCGTCTTATCTGGCAATTTGACATTTGCTTTTCTATGTTATATTAAATTCTATCACCATTCAATCTTTTTTCTCTCTTTTTCCTCATTCATTTTTTCTCACTTCTTCTTCATCCATTTTTCTTGATTACACTTTGTCTCAGCAGCCGAGATAACGCATATCATATTTTTCTTTTAATAATATTATTTAATAATATTATTTGAATTCTTTCCCATTTTCCTTGTACCTATTTGCGAATTATTCCACGGATTTCGGCCTTTCGGATTATCTTAGACCATCTTCCAATTACGCGATTTCCTTGGAGTTTCTTGTGCGAATCGAACTTTAACTAACTTTCTCGGATTTACATTTTTGGATTTTACCGACATTGGATACTTTACCTTTCACCAGACTATCCATTCACGTGAAATCACATTTTTCTTCAGCCTATTCCCTATGCTTCACTTTTTCTTATCAAGTAAGATCTTTGACTTACTTGCAGTTTCATCAAATACTTTTGTATGCAAAATTCGATCCCGCATTTTGCAAATCCATACCCTCTGATGAGAAGGAAAGTATTTCTTCGAAACTCCGCGGATTAAGTACTATCTCCTTATCAAGTGTTTCCTTTTCAGATTAACTATGTTTTTAACTCTTTTCAAAGTGTTTTTCAACATGGTTTATTAACTGTTTGCACCTATATATATATATATATATATATATATATATATATATATATATATATTTAGACTTGTTTGTAATATACTGAGTTTTAAAGGGTTCGTATAATTTAGTAAATTCAGAGGATGTATTAATATTTGAATGAGCTTTTGACGGAGGATGCCTCCAAGGTAAATATTTTCGCATGCTTCATTTCCGTTAAGGGAATATTCTTGAAACAATGTTCTATTGTCAAAGTGTTTTTTATTCAATAAGCCTGAAGAAATGCTGGTTATGTGAAAATGTTCACACGACATAATGTTTGAAATCGTCCAACTGGTACTGACACAATTGTAACTTGTAATGAAATACACTTTCTGTTGCTATCAATTCCTATTTTGAAGCCTTGGTCTTGTTAATACAGTATATATATATATATATATATATATATATATATATATATATATATATATATAATATTTTCTTCGCCTCTTCCCTTACTCTTTACATATTTATATTACGATAATTGCAAATATATCTTTCACATTTTCACCTTATTTTTTTTATTTCTTCCTCCTACATTCTTTGCTCCTGGATATGACCTAAAACTATATCCGATGGTGAGGCCCCACCTTGCGGGCCTTGGGGCGTGTGGAGCAACCTTTTAATAGTCATTGCTCCCAGGTCCACTCTGACCCGGAGTGGTAGTACCTGTTAGGGTCCCAACTATGGGTTACATAGAATCTGACTTTAAAAAAATATATACTCTATTAAAAATCGTTCCTCAAAATAACTAGATTCGGCATTAAATAACCTGAAAAAGGTTGATATGCCGTAAAACAAAAACAACCAATCTACTTTCTTTTTACAAACTCCAAATGCCCCATAGTGCGGCTCTGATTAAAGACGTCTCTTCTTCATCATATCTAAATTTTGTACCCTTAGTAAACTTTTCTAATATATATATATATATATATATATATATATATATATATATATATATATATATATATATATATATATATATATATATATATACAACTTTCAAGGGGTTTATATCTCTGTGTGTAAAGATTTGTATAAACCACAGAACATAAATATAGCTTTACAAAGAAACTTTGATTAAATATTCAAAATAAAATATAGGTCCATGGCCGTATGTTGTGTTATATTAGAAATTGTGCACTTCTCCTAGGTATGTAGTCTCTAATAAGTACACAATCGAATACTTAACCAGAGCAGGTTTATTACCGTATTGCCATCCAGCAAACATCAGAAAAGAATAAATTAATTGTTAACTGTTACATAATTAACTGACTGTTATTCACTGCTTACCGAACAAATTGAGGTATAGTGGATAACCGGGTCGAACGGTCGTATGTGTCTTACATGGAAATCATGGTTTCAGATATATGAAGTCGCTAAGTGCTTTTTGAGACTTTACCTGTTGAAGTAAAATAAATACGTACCCCTCACACACACACACACACACAAACACACACATATATATATATATATATATATATATATATATATATACATAAATGATTTAAATATTTCTTCTCCAGATAATCCTTCTGATTATCGTCTATTTTTTTCTTTCAGTATGTCTATCCATCTCGTTTTCGCTCGTTATTGTGTAGCATTTTACATTGCGAGTCTTTGTGTTCTGGTCACTTCCTTTTTTTTCTCATTGCTTCTGTCTAACCTTCTTCATTGCTTTGTAGCGTAATTGTTTTTTTCGTTTCTATTTAACTAAATATGTGTCTTACAATTGTAATTTAAACTACGTCGAATATGGCATCACTTTTTTTTTTGTATTCGAATGATTTTTCAAATTAATCTGACCAGAACGCAAAGACATGTGGTGCAGTGGTTAGTATACTTGAAAAAAAATCAATTGTCTAAGAGCTATTATCCTGAAGATTGAAGGTTCAATTCTAAATGTGAGGAACAGAAAAAAATGCAATGGCGAATTAATTAAGACCTCCATACAGTCATATTTAAAGGAACAAGATCATGCTCCCCACGGGGTGTTCCCTCCAAATTTCCGAGTTCGATAAGGCACACTTAAAGAAGGTCGGATGTTACATCGACCGAAACGTTGTGAAAATGAAACCCAAAATGAGAACAGTAGTCCACGGGGTCAAAATCATACGAATAATCAATAATCATCAAGAAAAGTAAATAATACTTTGTTTACAAGCCTCACCAACAGCGATCCCCTGCAATTGATGAAACCTACTCCAGTATTATATGATGATTACATATTCACCGCAGTCACATTCTTGCGCTAGAAACAAAGTTGATGCAACAACAACAAATAGAAAAGAAATCCATACTGTATTTCATAAAAGTACAATTTATTAAGTTGTTTACGTTGCCTTATTTTCAGCTTCTACTGGAGAGAACGTATTGGAAGTAGATGTAAATTGCCGCCTTCGTTTCTAATGCATTATTAAGTCATTTTCTATTATGTCTTATTACTTCAAGCTTTTAACAAATCCTTTATCTTCGCACCTATCATATTTCCTGTAGCATCATTTTTTTTCTTAATCCTTGTAATTACAGAAGACAATTCCCCCAAAGATTAATCCCCGATACTCATCTGACATTTACTTCTTGTTAATCCGTTAGCATTTCCAGTCTGAATGTAAATAACCCCACATGTTCTAATGCACGGACCGCCATAATTTAACATTACCAGTAGAACAAACAAACAATACGATTGTATTACATTTATGGGTGCTGTCTTCATGAGTATTTCTGAAGAACACTAGCAGTTTAAAATTCCCAGAACTGTGAAACGTATATATAGAAGTCGTAGTCATTTTCGAATGACTGTTTTTCTAGTATACATTAAGAAAGTACACAACAATGCCTCTCTAAATAATGGAAGACTGTTCACAATAAGAGAATTTATACTATACTAACCGTCTCCCAGCCCAATGTGGTAGGTAATGATTGGAAGTGTTTTATCATGATGAACACACATGTACTACATTGTGAAAACAACGAAAGAGATAACGCCTGGGAGGGCTGTTGTGATAAGAACAAAACACTGCACAGCTTCTCTTACTAAAAAGATACGACATGAGACGATAGTAACCTGACAACATACCATACTCTTTAAATTAAGTATTGAATATAATGCATGAACTACGATACGGAAATAATACTAATACCATAGTTTCGTCGTCAGAAAAAAAAACCCAAATAAATAAATATGCATGTTTAATACATTTTCTTAAGATTTTACTTCCACGTCCAGATCGTCGTTGCCTTATCACACATAGACATCCGTTTAAGATATAAAGTAGTCTTTAGAAGAAATAATTCTGCAGTAAATAATATTGTATATAAAACAGTTGATAATATCCAGAACTTTCAAAGGTGATAAAAGACGTATTAATAGAAAGAAGTAAAAAAGACAGCAAAACAAGAAAGGCGAAAATAAATATGAGGCCATTAATAAAATCGGCAGACAAGAGGTTTATGAATGAATGCGTGTTGCCATGAGATACAAATTTACCAAGCAACGTTTGATGAATTCGTATAAAATTAGAAATAATTTGAAGACATTCTTTCAGTAATTCTTCTATAAAGTCCTTTTCTAGGTTTAATATATTTTTAGAATTGATTTTTGTATTTTTTATAATGATTTCGAACTTTATACAAGACGGATTCTAAGTTTATTGTAATTGATCACAAGTTCGTTTAATTTTCTAATTTAAAAATATTGTTTAAAACTTACAAAAAAAATACAAAATTATAACCAACACATTCTATGTTACTACAACGTTACTACGTTCCACCCCCATTTGAAAAAAATGAGATCCTCTAAAAAATAGTGTATAATTTAATGTCGTTAAAGTAAAACATTCCGACTTTACTTATTTAAAAAAATGATCAAAATCAGTTTTTCTATGGGTTATAAACATGTTACCGAGTGTCGAAAGTCGGAAGGTGTCAATCGACTGTGCATCTAAGAAAGTAGACAAAACCAATGGACAAAGAGATAATAAACACAGATGATCCATGAAAGACGAGTGATACCCTGATTTATTTATCGCAAATAGGCTATAACTATTTGGCAATGGTGATCGCGAATAAAGATCGTTTGCAGTGAAAACGGGCGTTTCCCGGGATCGAATTCCGTACACTCTACAGGTAGTATAACGTGCCTCGTAGCAGTCCGGGTCGCGTAGACGGGGTTTGATGCTGCAAATGGAGTCAGACTTTGCTTGGCTTATGAAGATTGACGGGTGCTGGAACTTATAGCTGGACGTTAATAGGAACTGCAGCTGGTAGCTGGACGGCAGTGGGTACTAAAACGGATATATAGACGCCAGAGGGTACCAGCACGGTTAGCCGGACGTCAATGAGCACTAGAAAAATGGTAACTGGACGTCGCTGAGAGCAGGAGCTAGTAGCTGAGCGTCAGGGGCACGGGTTGGACGCCGGATGTGAAGGGCTGATGGATCTGGTTGCTAAAAGCGCTGGACACTGCATGAGTAAGCTAATAGCTGCTGAGTGCGCTAGAAACTGCAGTAGTGAGCTGGAGTCGTTGAGTGGCTGGTACCTGCAGAAGTAAGCTGGAGATTACTAGAGTCGCAGTAAACTGCGGGGATGAGTTAGAGCTGCTGGAGTTACAAGTATATGCATGAGTGAGCTTCAGTCGCTGGAATCGTTGGAAGTTGCAGAGGCTGAAGTAGTAGGCTGTCTAGTTAGGAGATTTATTAATGTTATCATTTATAGGTAGACATCCGAAGCTTCGAGTATTAACGTGGGCGCAACTCAGGGATCCATGCTAGGCCGAAATTTCTTCCGGGTCCTCAGCAAACATCTCCCAAATAACATTCTTAGATTTTTCGCTGAGATTAATGCAAAAGATATAACATCCATGGTAAAATTTCAAGAGCAGCAATGATGAGGATCTCTCTCGTTTCTCTTACATAGGGCGTTTTGTACACTGAGATTAAAAAAAATGGCTATTATCTTTACTGTATCAAACACTCAGCTTCTAGTTTATCACCACGAACGCTCGAGTCTGCACTTAGCCAAAATTGAAATGAACAGTTCATATTTTAAGAAAACACCTGACTTTGACAATTTCAACTTCATACCTGAAATTGAAGACCAACATAAGATTCGTTACCAGAATCATTGGCAAATAAATAGGATCATTCTGCGGTATCGAAAGTATCTTACTTTCGACCTAATCCTCTACGTCAACACAAGTCAAATACATTTTAATATAGAGTACTGCTTCCACTTCTTGAGAAGACCTCTTGAGAGTGCTCTTTTCTATTTTGACAATTTAGTGGACGATTTTCGCCTCTCTATTTCCCTTTCCTTACAGGTGAGACGTACCAAGTCTATTTTTACTCTATCGCTTAATTCATGATAAGTGTCCGACTGAGCTCCAATCCATGCTCCCTCTTGTTAAATGTTTGTAATAAATACTTATTAACGTACTATTACTATTATTATCACAAATCCTTGTTGATAATACAAAAACTGTACAACACGAAACATTGAACCTAACACCCTACTATTAATGACATCGCATTCGAGAAGAACAACATTGTAAGGAAATATGTGGTGTAGTGCGTAAATAACGCGTTTTCCTAATACTGGCGCATGAACTCGTTGACTTAAAAACTCAGCTTTTTGATCAACTAAGTTTTTAACCGACTTTAAATCCACCTATTCTAAAACTTGTAATTTTCCATCATTTTCCATATATATATATATATATATATATATATATATATATATATATATATATATATAATGTGTATATGTAGTCAGTATTTTCTCATTTATACAAATATTATTGAATAGCACGGAGTTATTCTGTTTTACACTTTTCATTTCTTATCTTTTCCAATCTCCGAATTGTCCTTTTTTGTGTTCTTCTGGAAATTGTATAAGTTGGATCCATAATCGAAAGGGTTTTCGATAGAAGTGCTTCTATCATCCTCAGGCATATTGTAGAAATAAATGTAGAAACTGTTTTTTATTACATATATATATATATATATATATATATATATATATATATATATATATATATATATATACATTTGATTATGAAAGAAGCCTCAGATAAATAATATTAATTATGAGTGCTGCCGGAACGTTTTGAAATGTTTGGGATAAATTTTGAATACATATGTGTGTGTGAACATGTATATATATATATATATATATATATATATATATATATATATATATATATATATATATATATAAGTCCACCCACCTAACTTTTAACAAGCTACCACATGACTATGAATATATATGTATATATATATATATATATATATAACTTAACCTATGTTCATTTATATATTATAATATGCATTTCACTTATTTCAACATATATATAAACTCAAGGGAAAGAATAAACATTTTAAAACAAGTTATCAACAAATGCTAGTTAGCTCTTGTTTTTAAATTGCGGTAGTATCTCTGCGCCATTGTCGCAATTAATATTTGGTTGAACATGATAATAATATTTTCAGATAATCCATATTCTTTTAATGAGAAAATAAACAAAATGTAACAATGCTATTTGATGCGTTTAAAAAAAGGAAAACAAACGTACCGGCTAATTCAAATAATAAATAAGAGACTGTGATATATAATTTACTCACAACTATTATCTATCTTTCACAAAAAAAAAAAACTTTACAGAAAACAACTTGGAAGTTATCTATTTATAAAGAATTTTAAGAACCGAAACAAAATCGAGTTATCCTCGATAGATTAATAATAATAATCAAAATATAAGGTGATTATATGAATTAACTAAAGCAGGTGTATCTAAAAAACGTTAATATCTCTAATATCTCACTTTTTTATTTTACTGAATAATTCTTAAATATTGCTTGTGAGTCAACTTTTCAATAGGCATGTAAAATATATTGACTATTATAATAATCGTATTTCTAAAAATGTAAAATAAAAATGCGGATTTCATAAAAAAAAGAGTTGAGAATTATACCATTGAAAAAAGTTAAGAGATTAATTATAAAATATATTCTAACCCAATAAAAAACAATTGATACTCTGTTCAAATTGGATATAACATAATTTTGTAGGTGTTCTTAAATAACTTCAAAGTTGAGAATCTTTTTGCAGGTGTTCTTAAATAACTTAAATTTTCTCACATTAATTGCAGTTCCAGGTTTCAAATTTAGATGATAAGATTGGGGAAAAATGGAAAATATATGGCCAGCTACTAACACTGCTTCTACAAAGTAAAAATCAAATAAATGTCAGCTCTAATAAATAAAACGGTAAATTGCAGTGATCAGTTTTTTTATTTACCTTTATTTTATATTGCAATGTAATCACTACTTATCTAAGTCGAAAAACATTCGTAGACAACCATTAATGAGTGAGACAACAGCATTGTTATCGCTAGTGATGCAAATAAGGATATGACTCTAAAAGTACTTGTCGTCAGCTAGAAAGCGATCTCGCCGTTAAATTTGTTGTTATGAACAAATCTCATTTTATAGAACTGTAAACAGGCGGACAGTTCTATAAAATGAGATTTTTTTCATAACAACAAATTTAATGCAAGACTTTTGTCAAGTCTGGAATAAGGTTCCGTTACGCAGGATAAACGAAATAAGCGGATTCCTCGAAACGAGATCTCTTCATTTTAATTACAGTTATATGAGGTCAGAGCGTTAGCGTTTTAATGATAGTAGCTTGATTTTAAATGGATTTACATTAATCAGCCAAATTTACTGCATTGCGTTCACGTGCTCAAGGTCGGAAAACAGAGAGAGGGGTCAGAACGATATTGGTTACTGCTGGCTTTTGAACTCTTGCCAGAGAGGGAAGTGTCATCTAAGTGTATGCCGACAAATGAACTTAGAATGTGATTTGAAATTTCATTGGTAAGGATAAGGAAGATGTTGATTCGAGGATTGAGGTTAATGGTAGGCCAACATATGCCCATTTACTACGACTTCGGTAAACATACAAAAGATGAGGATTAAGAGGTTGACAGGACATTTGTTTATTATATATTAGCTTGGAATTGTGACGTAGATATTTATGCCAAACTTATATCAAATGTCTCGATATACCAGGAGCTATTTGAAAACAAATCGACATCGATATTTTTACTGATCCCGTGTGAAATTACAGTAAGAAGATCAACTGTAGATCAGACAGGAACGAAGCATTGTCAAAAAGTAGACTGTTGTTTCGAGTGGGTGGCAATTCCTTTATTCGTTACGGATTAAAGTAATTTACTAATATCACACAGAAACTAGTTGATCGTTACTAAAATAGAGAAAAGCAATCGCAAGGATTTTTACATACTGAGAAAACCAACAGGGTTTTCCAAGATGTTGGGAAGCTTTTTCTTGAACAGCTTGGCAAGAATATGATCTTGTTCTAGTTACAACTGTATGAGTACTATGACTGGAATATTGTCAAAAGTAGTTGCTTTGTTTGCAACAAGGTTTTGATGAGTTTAGCAAAGCCACAAATACCCTCTGGATATTGCTCAGATATTTTCGGTCTTCACAAAAAATTCAAGACGTAGTTTGTGGTGGAGGACAGGTTTGGATTTCATACAACGTTAGCAGCAACGGATGCGGATTTTTCCTATATTAATGGCACTATGATCTATTGATGATAGTTAGAATAAAGCATCGCTCTGGACCTTGTCAGTCATTCGCAAAAACTCATCGAAATTAATAATCGAAATTTACAAAGCTAAAGATGGAAAGTTTGGAATGTACAGAAACCAAATAAATGGAACAAACAAATATGAATTAAGCATTTAAAGGAAAAATAATTGTACAATATTTATCACTTTTGGCTTCGTCCTGGACGTCGAGGAATATGGTAATTGTCTAATGTCGAAACAGATAAATTTTCTAGATTCATATAAAAAATTAAATATATATGGAATGAACGAATAGGAGGAGAGGAACATACGGTGGAGTAGAAAAAAAACGGACGTCCAATAATGTAATCAAATAATGTACGAGAAGCTAGACTGCTGCGTGTAAAATTGGGTACTAAAAGAAATTGCACGTATATTTGCGACCTGGCCGGGATGCCTTTATTTGAATACCCAAATGACGCTACATCTAAAAGTAAAGCAATAGAAATCGTCCTACGTTTACTAGTATTCTATCCGATTTTTGGAAATATGTTTATAACATCATCTCCAAGTCGAGTGCCGCCAGAAATGAAAGCAGGTTCAGAAAAAAATATATGGGCGTATTTTAGACTGGAGTATCAGTTCTTTTAAACAACTTTATCATGTAAGGTTTATTCTGTGTGTTAAAAGAACTATTATTGCATCTATTTATATAATATATATTTTATAGAATATATATTAACTCGGCCATATTTTTTATTTATAATGAGTATCTCATTTTTCATTATTTAGTCTGCCAATGATTACGAATTACATTATACATACGTATAAAGCACACATTTATGCAGAATATGAAACAAATTGAGGACTCGAGTACTCATTAGAGAACTTTTCTATTAAAATATTTGTAAGACAAATACAGAGATGCGGCATTGCTTGATGAATGTGAGACTAGACCTATCAAGACAGTGCGGGATCTGTTAGATGGGAGACTATTTTATGATGGAGTAGTTGTACACGCACCAGTTCAGATGTGGCAGCAGTACTTCATGCATGGGCGGATTGTGGCTTTGTAAAAATATGAGATGTTATCTGGTATGAGTACATTGGAAACACAGTAGAGAGAGTCTACATTCTTTGATTGAGCCTTGCTACTCCCCCCCTCAATGTTTTTTTTTTATTTGAGTGTGAATTTTAAGGCAAATATCTAGAAATATAAGCTTTTATGCGTGGTTTTATTCGTTAATACAATCGTTAGTTGGGAATTTTTTATTGTTATTAAAGTAAAGACGTAGAGTTTTAGCAGTATTAAAATGCAAACAATTTCATTAAAGACTAAATATTTTATAGCGTTCCTGTGATTGCCTTGGACAGAGACTCATTTATTCCCCCCTTATGTCTAATAAAAAGAATGGTGTCATCAGCAAATATACCCATCTAACAAACAATTTTCTCAGAAGATTATTTATGAATCAGGGATATAGAAGGGCCAATTTGTTATAAACACTGTTTTCGAAAACAATCTTGTTTTTGGCTGGTATAGGCAGACATTGGACACAGTGTATATTCATATTAAAATACCATGCGATTAAGTTTTCATGAAAACCTCTTTATACTGGACCTTATTGAAGATTTAATGTATAAACTAGCTTCCCCTGTATTATACAGTGTATGGCATTCGTTTTAATAAATCACCATTACAGTAGTACGGGCTTATATAAATGCATAGTGGCAATCTAAAAAATGTCAGCGAATACTTTAGTGACTATTACGCTTTGGTTGAGTGCATCAGTTTTCCCCTCCAAAATATCTATATTTCTACACATGAGAACATTTCTCTCGATCAGGAAAGCTAGAAAGTGATGAAGAGTTTCGATAGAAAAGGAGCTAGCAAAGCGGCACATTTCTTAATTAATATGATTAGACAACACGCCCTGAAAGTGTCTACTGGTTTTATGATATCACGAATATGAGAAGGGATTCGTTTCATATCTACTAGTGTGAGACATGTCCGAAAATGAAAATCTGAGAGAGATAGAGAGAGAGAGAGAGAGAGAGAGAAAGAGAGAGAGAGAGTTAGTTTCCGCGGTTCAAAAGCAGAGTTGAAGGCAAACCCCTTTATATGTAGCTGGATAATTGGGGGTTTGTTGATTGTCAATTATCTATAACACTTTACTAAAATCACGATATTTTTTATGCAATTGGATAGGTTTTCTGATAAACTCAATATGTTTTTTCTTGGCAATGACTTCAATCTAATAATTATTTTTTCGTCTATAAAATGCCATCTCATTTTACTTGAAGTGTGATGCAATAATTAGCAGAATGTGCGTTGCCTTTGCTTAATGAATCACAGGTTGCAATTAACTATTGGGAAAATGTGAATTAATTTAGTATTTTTTACTTTATAATATTTTAATGAATATTTTAAAGAATATGAATACAAGTATAATATTAAAAAAACATTCATTCAGCAACATATATATATATATATAACTACTTAGTTTACTTACATACAATTAATATACAAGAGTATAGATTTATACGTAAACATTAAGTATTTACTTCAAAACTGCTCAATATGTAGGTAGAGCTGGTTAGTGAGTTATAAAATGTATGTAGCGATTAAGCTACACTGAATATTCCGCGTTTCATCCACTCGAGGATACTTCAGGCTTATGCGCGCATAAGCCTGAAGAATCCTAGCGTGGATGAAACGCGGAATATTCAGTGTAGCTTAATCGCCATATACATTTTATAACTAACTAACTAACTAACTAACTAACTAACTATATATATAAATATATATATATATAAATATATATATATTCGTGGGTAAACACTTATATTTGCTCGCAATAAACAGCCATCTGTTTCAGTCAATTACCCTAAACCGTTCAATGCTATATATATATATATATATATATATATATATATATATATATATATATATATATATATATATACGATCCACAATTAAACAGTTTCGCTGCATCACTCAATCTTTCAGTGCGACTAGAGTTGAACCCATCTCGATCCATCGACCGAACTTTAAACTATCTCGTTGATAGTTGGCAGTTCTACTTTCTGGTCCATATGATGTGTTTTCAAATTATATCATCCAATACATTTATATAAATAATTAACCGTCGCTTATTCAGTGCTTGTTTGTTTACAAAGAGATTGGCGTTACACTAACCAAGCAGGATACGAAATCAGGTAAAAGAGTACTCGACCCTTGGGGAAAACTTTAATCTTCACCCACATATATATTTCACATGTATATATTTCATATATGCACATACATTTTATGTATCTATATTCAATATTTAATTCAACAGTGTTTAATGCAATAATTTAGTAAATAACTACAAAAATAACATCTATGTTTATAAGTAGATTAAAAACAAGAGAAAACAAAAAAATAATAATTTAGGACACGCCACCTTATAACCAAATGCAAAAATAACAAATACGAAGAGAAAACCTTTAATCCAACCCAAAACTATTACCCATGAAAGGTTCCTAACAAAAACTCAAATAAATGTAAAGGCTGGAGTACTGTTGCTACATCTGGGTAGGATCTGCTAGAAATGACTTACCATGCCTTGATAGAGTTCAAAATAGACTTCGTAGTCTTTTGGGAGATGCCCTTTTCTCTTCCCTGCAACCTCTTTCTAACAGAAGAGAACTTGCGAGTTTGTCTTTGCTTTATCGTTATTTTCATGGCAGGTGTTCGGCTGAGCTCCATTCTATGGTTCCTCCCTCGCCGAACTTTCACAAGAAACACCCGTCTAGCAGAAAACACTATCACTAATCTGACCACGCTTTTACTGTGCCTAAACCTAAGCGTAGATTCCATGAGCAACGCTTCTTTCTTAGAACTGCACGCCTATGGAATTGTCTTCCGTGTTTCTGCTTTCCAGATGACTAAAATATGGTTGTCTTCGTCTAACGTAAACAAGTTCTTGATGAGCCATTCCATATAAGTTAACAAATTTACCGAATCTCCATTACTAAAGGTTACTATATGCTCAAATTTCTACTGCACAATCTTTAACCCTTATCCTCGAGGTGCCTCTTGACCTTGATAATGACGATGCCTATGTAAAAAAATTAAAACTCACGTTTATTATATGTTAATAGTTAAAGATTATATGACACAAAATAATAAGAATTTAAATGGGAACATTAAAAGAATATGCCAATTAATCAAAAACAAAAATAACACAAAGGACAAAAATATAATTATGATCTGAATAAAAATACGCTGCTTGTAATTAACAGAAATCTATACCTGTTTAAATCGAGTATATTGTCAACTAAATCCCCGTTTCAGATGTCAAAACTGTACCTAAAAAAAGTAATAAGAAATATTACGTTTGTATAATTTTTCCAAGTTTACACCTAGATATTACAACAGAACGAAACTAAAAAATATTAGAAATCCGTATTAAAACGGCATAAGCGAACCACTACTGCTTGTTCAAAGAAAGAAGATACTTGCCGATATTGGTGTAGAAATTAACACGAATAACTATACCAAATAAAATTGTAGACAATCTGCGTTTATTATTTTTAGTGAGAAATAGGTATCACTAATTTATGGGAAGCCAAACGTTAATTAGACTGTAGAATTGAAATAGCAAAGGTATGCATAAACAAGGTAAATTAAAAAAAAAAAACGATGCATAAAGCAAACTATTTATATTTATAATAATAATAATAATAATAATAATAATAATAATAATAATAATAATAATAATAATGCTCATAACACTTACTGATAATAATGATAAATAATAAATAAACCAGAGTGAAAAAAATATAACAGATCATATGTAAACAAATCCATATATATATATATATATATATATATATATATATATATATATATATATATATATATATATATATTAAGTCGCCTTGCAATCACAATAAAAGAAAAAGTTTATTTCCACAAGATAAACGATCAAAGGAGTGGATTAATCATAATCCACCAAACATGTGCCTTATAAGCGCGTGTCCATTGGCCTGATTAAAAAATGTGTGAATAACAAACAACATGATTAGCTAATTAGCAATCTCAGCACACCATTAATATATATTTCGACGCGGTAATATCAATGTCATCACTTAGCCTGAAGAATCCTCAAAAGGATAAAACATCGAATATATATGCATACAAATACACACACACATGTATATATATACACATATATATATATACATACACACACACACACACACACACACACATATATATATATATATATATATATATATATATATATAGCCTTGGGAATTTTACGATAAAATGCTTGTTTCCATTTATTTGTTGGTAACTGCTTTGATTTATATATATATATATATATATATATATATATATACATATATATAACATATTGTTGTATTCTACGTACGATACTTTAAATAAATATATATTAGGTTTATTTTTTTGTAACTGCTTTGATTTATATATATATATATATATATATATATAGCACAGATTTAGAAGGCTATCACAATGCGAGGAATGAAATATAGTTGTTGTTGTTGTTAAAAGAAGACGAGAACAAGTGGCGATTTACAAATCACCAAGTACACACACACACACACACACACGCATATATATATATATATATATATATATATATATATATATATATATATATATATATTAAGGTTGAGTAGGTAAAAATGTCTTACTTGTTATGTTTGCGACACTATCCATTATTAATTTCTGAAAAATGTCCCTTTGCAAATGGTGGACGTAACAGATCGATTCAAAGCATGCTAGATTGTGGAGCGGAAGTTAGATAGCTGTGTGGGGCCTGGTAGCAAATGTGAGTAGGGGAGGATTTATGTATGGTCTGATTAGGTAATTAACATGTTTGTATCTTTATTTATTTATATATTTTTTTTAGTTTTAGTGTTTTATTTTGTATGTTCTCTATTTTGTTGTCTTTATTATTGTTATTATTTATTTATTTATTTTCTGCTGATATGTGGGATGTCTTGGTTTATCTAGGTAACGTAGGTCGCAAGTAGGCTACGTCCGGTTAGCTTTTGAAGGAGAAAAGTTGAGAGGAGGGGGGAGGTGGGATACGGGGTAGTCCGCTTCCAGTCGGCTGCTGAGTATTTATGTTAGTGTTGCCAGGAGTAGGAAGATAGGTGGGAAGGGGGTACTGAGATGACATTCCTTGGGAGTTGTTAATTTATTTATTTCCATAGAAATATAAGTGGTAATAGATGGGACATTTTTTCCATTTAATTCTTTATTGTTATTGTTTATTAATTTATTTGTGTTTGTTGTTAGTGGCATTACAGTTTTAATAGGTGGGTTAGCTGAAATCAAAGTTTTTTTTAATTGGTTTATGTTACTTCAGTTAGCTATTTTTTACTATTTTTTGTGTTTTATATATACTGCTATTTTTAACTTATTTATAACATTTATTTTATTTTTATTTTTTATTTGTTTTATTTTATTTTTGTTCTTTATATATATATAATTTATATGGGAGGGGGTTTGTAGTAAGCTCCTATCTCGACTGTGAGTTGGTTTTGAGCGGTATGCAGTGGTGTACCTGTTCTAATGGGTAATAGTTGTAATGGCACGTCTTTGGTGGGAACCGTATCAAAAGTTATATAAGTAATGAAGATTCGAGCTCCAGTCTGTTGTTGAGTTCTGGCCGTAATTTGGATATTAGTAATGCTTCTTTTATGCGAAGATGTCCAATATTGCGTTATGTGGTTGCGATATCGACTTTGATAGATGTATTAGTGTTTTTGCAGGTGTTGAGGTTTTTGCGGAATGATGATGCTTGTGTATGTGTGTGTTCCTTGATTCATCAAGCAAACTACATATCAATCATATATATATATATATATATATATATATATATATATATATATATATATATATATATATATCATATTGTTGTATTCCACGTGCGATACTTGAAATAAATATATTACGTTTGAAGGGAAATAAGATAAAATAGTAACCTAATCACGTAAATCTGAAACTCACGTGTTTTTATTTTAGCTGTTGACTTCGTCCATCATTCGAAGGGGGATTATTTTTGTGAGTATTTTAGTCATTTTTGTGTTTTTTTTATTTCTCGTTCGTCAGGATGAAAACTATTCAATATTTATTGCTGCCTTTGTCACTGTCTTAATTTTTTTGCCTTAAACTGTATAACTTTTCTTTTACTCTTTAGATTTTTCTTTCTGCACATGACTTGCATGTTTTACTTTCACTTTTTTAGCATTTTATTATTTTAATTACTTCTCTCGTTAGATAGTGTCTTCATCATTTTTCTACTTTCTCTCTCTTTTTTTCTTTACACGTTTTCTCATTCTTTGTGATTGTGTCCGGTCCTCCTCCTTGTCCCCCTCTCGAATTTACCGGCATTTATATTCTATTCTATTCTGGGCGTTTGCTTTCACTCGTTCCGCTTTTACTTACATCGTTTTTCATCGTCTCTCTTCACGTTCTACTTTTTTGTTTCTGCTTTTACTATCCTTCCTTCAGATTTCTCTTACAAACACATACTTTGTTTGTCTTTTTTCTCTTTTCAGCGTAGTGTGCTTTTCATGTGCTGCCTGGTTTGTAGTTATATCGATCGAACTATTTTGACATGTTTACTAGTGCGATCACCGCATGCCATCTAGGTTTCCACAAACACATTCTCCGGTATCCCGCTATAAGACTAAAATTACTCGACAATATACCAAAAAATTCACGCTGCACACAACTGGAATAATACTTGAGAGACAGCATATTTCTGCAAAAGTTTACGTCTTACAAGATTAGGTTTACTTCTTGTTCAAATAGCTTACCTTTAAATTTACATTTTCGGTGCATAAATGCCGTATACTCTTATATAAATGTACTTTGTGTGTGAGAGAGATTTTCTTCCTTATTGGTTCCGAAACAGTTTAGTCTGTCTTTTAAACATATTCCACATTAATGTAATTTATATTTGTAGCAGTGTTCTTAGATATGTATTGTACAAAAAATCATCCGATCACTATCGAAAATCGAAAAAATCCGATCTAAAAATTAGTCTTTCTTCTCTCATAGCTGAAATAATTTTTTTACAGGGCAATATTTTACGTAAAACCGCTGTAACCTTAACCGGTGTAACGCAAAATATTCCCGCCGTAAACATTGTCTTTTTCATCTATAAGAAAAGAAAGAATATTTTGTAGATCGTCAAGCCCAAATGATAGCTGAGTTGATCTTGGAAACGAACACAGAGAGACTTTTATGATCGGCATCATCATTTTTATTTAAAAAAAAAAAAATTGTGAATTAATCGACCAGGCAAATTATTCTTCGTAATATATAATATTCAAGAGAGGATTGGTACTATAATTATAAATACGCAATCTGCATAAATTAAAATATCATGTTTACGCGTACTGTACGACCAGGCAAGCCTAGATGTCCAGCAAGTTATTTATAATTAATAAATTATTAAAATGCATGTTGTTTCGTTCTAATTGCAGATTTTACATACCTATTTTTTAATTATGTTGTTCTTGTAAAACGTATGTTTCGCTATAGAATAAAATACCTGCCGTCTTTGATACGACAATGCTAAATATTATATCGTGGTAGAGGAGTCAAAACATAATGAAAATAAATAATAAAGATGGATGAACAATTACAATGACAAAACGTCATCTAAAGTATATCCAGCAAAGTAGGCCATACACAACATAAAACGGCCGTGTAGTCATTAGCCAGTTCTTAAAACTCACCTAATGAAGCCGAAGATTAGGCAAGTGCTAATTGTCCTAAAATCCACATCAGCACTCGCTCAATATGGCCGGCGGTTATCGTGACGTACAGCGTGCATTCGTAATTAGCCGTCCATAAGCAGTGCCAAACGATTTTAATCCTTCAAACGGAAAGAATGTGTTCAGTAGAATCAATCCTAATAATTATGTACACGAGAGTGAGCAAGCATTACGCAATGTCGATCGAGTGTTTGGCTCAGGATGAGGAGAGAGACGTTGCATTGAGATGGAAATATTCTTGTATAAATATAAAGTCTGGCATTATATACGTGTATTAGAAAAATACAAGAGTTTACTAAATATCTCTACATCTCTTTGGAAATAAATTGTGACGAATTTTGACAGCTCCAAGAATTCCCCCAAAATAAAATAGAACTTTGTTTTACTTTAAGTGTACAGCATTCTATCCATCATTATTTCTGCACAGAAAATGTTTGCTTTGGCCAATATAGAAGTGCAGTATCTGTTCTTCAGATGCTGCACTTCCATTTCTTGTTCTCTTTCGGTGGAGGATCAGTCCTTTCACGACTGAGACAATTTTTTTTTAATTATTTTTGTACCTTTTCTTCATGTTAAAAAACGACCCTGGTGTCTAACTCTGTCCCGTGGGGAGGCATAGTAAATAGGTACATAATACATTGTATTACTAGACAGTGAGCATACGTTACACTCTGTATTAGCATG
Organism: Euprymna scolopes; assembly: GCF_053919585.1. Lineage (NCBI taxonomy): Eukaryota > Metazoa > Mollusca > Cephalopoda > Sepiida > Sepiolidae > Euprymna > Euprymna scolopes. Next base: position 38,424,557 of record NC_136499.1, read on the forward strand.
TGTTGTTCACTACGTCTCAAGGGTTTACTTACTAACTCTATAAAAGTTATTCACTTACAAAATCACACACGCGTATTTGAGTTATTAAGCGAAGCTCACTATAAATTTGTTTGTAAAGAGTATTGTGCGACGGGCGGGTGTCGATTTGATACACACTCGAGGAAAATATTTACGGCATTGGTTCGTGGTCCGATGGTGAAAGCTGTCGACTGTCAATTCGACAGTTGTAGGTTCGATCCAGGGCTGGGGGAAAAGTGTATGTCTAGCCACAGTGATGAGTTGTGATACAACGAAACAGAGCTGCAAGTTAATGACAATATATATACATGTATATATATATATATATGTGTATATATATATACATACATATATGTATATATGCATATATATATATATATATATGTATATATATATGCCTGAATATGATGTTATAGTATATATACAGTTGATATGTATTATTATATGGTCAATTTTCTATTAATTAGTATGTTCTACCTCCGCGGCGTGAGGTAGTAGTGAAATATGCTTGAATTTGACATTTATCATGCAGATTCTGTATTTATTATTATAGAGCTTACAATTTATTTCATTTCAAAAGTAAAATAAAATAGTGACTATAATGATAATAGCTAGAATCAAAATGAGAAGCTGCAATTTACCCACATTAAAAACCGGCCTTGTGTCTAACTTTGCCATACTGGGTAGGCGATTAAATAGGAAGAACATAACAAAAACTTATGGAACCCCAGTGATCAGCAAAAACCATATAAATATTCAGATGCAATTATTGAACAAAAATTGGTTCATTTCGTTTTTTTTTTCTTTTTTCTATGTTTATCTTCTTTTCTTCTTCTTTATTTTCCTTCAATGTATTATGTTAATTTTTTTTTAAAACTTAAATACGAAAACACAGCAATATGATTGCGGCTGTACTGAATTCAAATATAGTGAAAGTACACTGAATTTCAAAGCGTTTTCCTCAAATTATATAAAAAGTAAAATATTTATCCTCATACCTTTTAGGATTTTTATATTTTATACCAAATTTTATCACTTTAAACAAAGTAAAACGTATCTAATTGTGTTATGCTTTCGAGAAACATCATTATTATCTTCTTGGATAAAGTTAAAAACATATTTTTATCGAATAGATCCCTCTTTCTATTAAATTCCACTCGGTGACGCATTTCTGTAGTGCTACATCTCTGTGCTTATTTTACAGATATTTTAGTGGAATGTGCTCTGATAAACTCGTTGCACTTGTGTCCCCTCTATCCGATAAACCCGCTTAGAAACAAAATCTCACCTCTTCACTGTTGAAATCTCTAAATGCCAGAAATGTTTCTATTCTAATTGATTCTTCACTCGAACAGCTACACTTTGGAATTCCCTTCCTTTTACCTGCTCTTCTAACTGTATGGTATGCAGAAGTTTCAATGTTACGTAAACCAATATATTGTTAATCTTTCCTAGCCATGGCCACAAATAGTATCCCTTTCCCTCCAAGGTGTGTCTTATTATGGGGGAACGTAAGTTAAAAAAAGGTTATTTGCTGCATTTTATTCAATGAAACACATGTAAACAAATTATACTTAAAATAAGATAACGTGAGAGAAAAATAATACTATTTTTCCTTTGGTATTTTTGGTTCCGATGTATGTGCTCTTAAAATGTAAATTCAATTTTATTGATCTTAATTAATTGTAGAAATCTTATAAAATCCTGGAAAAAATGCATTACATTTTTTTATAAGTAAACGTATATATACGAAGAGAATATTACTCTCAACTGTTTAAACAAATGTAAAATCCAGGTTATATCGGTTTAAGGTAGTGATGTCATGAATAGCTAATAGCTTACGATAAAGAAGACGTGCCATTTTGGTTTTAGCATAAAAGATATATATATATATATATATATATATATATATATATATATATATATATATATATATATATATAACGAATACAGCCACATTAAATGCAAGCATGCATACACAGGCACGCACACACATACGTGACATTTTGGTCTTTGGAATAGAGGATATATATATATATATATATATATATATATATATAAATATATATATATATATATATACTAGCTGTACCCTGCCACGCGTTGCTGTGGCTCAATTTGTTGCAATGGAAAATTCTAATAAAAAGAGAAAATGCATGTTTCTTATATTCTTAGTAAAGCAATCCATTCCAAAAATTAAGAAAAAAAAAGGCGAAAATCAAAAAAAAAATGGTACTCTTGCAGAATTGGATCCTGATCCTCGGGATTACCGTCAATCATGGCTTGGGCTCGACCAACAATCAGTGGATAAAGCTGACCGTAGCAAAAATGTTGAAACGCTAAATGTGTTTTTTTTTTAATTTTCTGTATACAAAAATGTTAGTAATTGATATTTGAGTGATTTGGGGGGGGGTACTATACACAGATTCGAAAAAGTTGTCCAAAAACAAATAAATGAAAGCAAAGGTAAGGTAAATTATGTTTCTACCATACTGGATAATTTTTTAGTGTTTTTTATGTTATGTAAAATGTTTAATCGGCTCGAAAAACAGAAATGGTTGTAGACTCTGTTGAATACGTTAAGTTTGGGAAAGTAAGTTGAAAACTAAAAACTATAAAATACAGTGTCAAAACCCCACCGAATATATGTTACCATGATATAGGCTGACATAATCGGTGGGTTTGTAACAGCATTTTGTATAGTTTTTTTTTAGTTTTAACTCACTCTCTAAAACTTAACATAATCAACAGTGTCCGCCATTATTTGTATCTTTCAAATACACCAATAAACACTGTTTTCGAGCCGACTAAACGTTACATTAAATGAAAAGGGGGTGTATTACTAAACACAGATACAAAGAAGTTTTCAAAAATAAATAAATAACAAAATATTTTATCAAAGGCAAGAAAAGTAAATGCTCTACCTAACTGGATAACATTGTAGTGTTTTTATGTAATGTATAATGTTTAATCGGTTCAAGAACATGCAGTGTTTATCGGTATATTTGAAAAATATAAATGGCGGCAGACTGTATCGAACACGTTAAGTTTGGGGAAATTTTGGGAAAATGAGTTTAAACTAAAAAACTATACAAATACTCTTAGGAACTCACTCAATATATGTTACTGTGACGTAGGCTGACATATAATCAGTGATTTTACACTTTTGCTCGATTCGATACAGATGACGACTTTTAAGAGTCCCATTTAGTGATTACCTGTTTAGAGGATGTTTGTACAACTAAACGGCAAATCTGCCCCAAAAATCCGGTATTATTTTACTTTAAGACCCGTTTCATGTTCGTATATAACGGAATATTTTATTGTAGATTTCAGTGTACTAAAAACGAATCTGCAAACATTTTTCTGTGTGTTTCTTTGCTAAAAAGTGTTTTTGTTGGATTTCTTTTGCATGGTAATAACCCCTGGACTCTGGGACTATTTCCCATTTCACAGCCGTAGCCTTCGTTTATGCTACGCGCAAGCATAAACGAAAGCTGTTTAGCCAATAAACATGGGAAAAATCCCCCCTCTCTCAGGTGGCTAGAATGTGGGTGCTTATTTTAAGTTAAATTTACATGGAAAAGTGATCGCCTGCTTTTCGAAAAAGTAATTTCTTCATATTATACAAACTATTTTTCTTGCGACGGAAACGGTTTGTAGGTTTTTAGCACACCGAAATCTTTAAAAAAAATGTTTTGTTATATACGAACGTGAGACGCACGACCCTTTATGGAAAATTTTATCAAAAATCCGGGAGAAAATAGTTTTCAATAAAAACAGCAAATGAATTCGATAGAAAAAAATGAATGCTATTTTTTTTTTAAATTCTGTGTGTTTCTTGGCTAAAAAGTTTTTTGTTTGATTTACTTTGCATTTTTCAATTTAAACAGGTAATTTTAAAGGATTTTCCAGGGGTAGAAAGAGAGCCCCCCCCCAAAGAAATCATGGCTACAAAGTGGGTGATCATTTTACGTTAAATTATTATGGAAAAGTGATCCTCCAATTTTAATCTAACATTTCTCCATATCTTGGAAACTACTCGTTTTCCTTAATTATTTTCCTTTTCAGCGGCCCCGAAAACCTATAAAAGTGGTAATTTTAAAGGAATTTTCGAGGGTGGAGTAATTCTTCATATTTACCTTCTTTTTTTCCAATAACATAAGAAATTAAGAATTAGACAAATTTATTTGAGGTAGGCTTTAAAAAAAAAATTAGATAAGCAAATGGTGCTAGTGCACTTACCGATCAACGCATTTTTTAAATCGTGTTTCCAAGTTTAACTAAAGTTTTATTATATGTTTTTTTTAATTCAATTGTAAGGTTAAAGTAAATATATATATATATATATATATATATATATATGTATGTATATATATATATATATATATATTACTTAGAAAATAGGGATTTTTTTTTACTCATGTATTAATTAGATTGTTAAATGTTGTAATTAGAAAGTCGTCAACCACGTGAAAGGCTCATTTCTACCGGAAATGAAATATGGCGGACAGTCTCGCAGTTACGATAAATATTTTTATTTTATTTAATATATTTTTATAATTTGCGATCTTAACGATATTAATTTATTTTAATAACATGCAAACCTTCCTTGACTTTACACATGCATTTTCTGAAAATTTCAATTAAATTGGTAATGTGGAAATATGGTTTTATGGACTTTGAACGAACCAAGAATTACATTTATATATACATTTATATATATATATATATATATATATATATATATATATATATATATATATAAACAAAATAAACAATTTAATTAACATGTGAAAAATATTATGTGCGTTTCATCCCTATATATAAAAAATGCCTCAGTTTTCCTCTCTGGACCAAAATACCGTAGGTTTGCAATAATAGATGCCACATAAAAATCTATTATGTCTATACTATTATCCACTTTCGTATGTAACTATAGAACGAAATTTAAAACACACACATTCGTTAGAATAAATCCTAGATCTTATCCAGAACGACAGCACCATCATCATCATCATCATCATCATCATCATCATCATCATCATCATCATCATCTCAAACAGCTACAGAGGAAGTAGTTTCAATTTTTCCTCTATTCACTAAGTCTTCCCACCTTCTCCATCCTACACCGCGTACATTTACACATAGGGTAACTTATCCGAAAACTTATAGACATAGCATTCACATTCCATTCCCCGAAACAGAAAAATAATAAGGTCTCCCCAGACTTGTTTCTGCCTTTCTGATTGGTTGATTCTCCTATTCCAGAACGAAACTTCTCCCATTGTTAAACAAATACTTCGAGAACTTAATATTTTTGCCCTCGTATAGCGCTACTGAAATAAAATTACATTTAAGCCAACTAAAACGGATTCTAAACTACGTAATAACACAAAAATATATTCCACAATTCTTGTATTTTTTCGCTTTTTTAAAAATGAGATGGTGGGTCAATATTTATAAATGTACGATAACGTGTTTCCTTATTTTTGTTATTGAAAACACAATAAATTTTGGCAGTCAAAATTCACAAACTCATAATTTACCCCCTCCTTCAAGTCGGCATACGCCTTGCGATAAATACAGACGAAATTGCGTGTTGTTGTTTTTTTTAATTTGTCTATTTTTTTTATATTTTCGCTGTCAGACTGTTTTCTTTGTTTTTTTTCTTTTCCTCTTTATTATCGAATTGAAACGAAAAACCTTCATGTGTTTTTTGGGGTGTTTTCCATTTTGTTTGCTTTTAGGGTTCATCTATATTTGTTTATTTTTATTTTATTTTTTTTTCGTTGATAAATGAAAATATTCAATCTACATATTGTAGTAATTAATTTTTTTTTTAAATAAATACACAGTAGAAATCTTGTTTCATAACCTTAGGATTAGATTCCGTTTTTTTTTTGTTCTTTGCCAGAATGAAACTAATTGCGTTATTAGACGACCACGTCCAAAACTGAACAATAGTGTCCTCGCTTATTGCTACAGAAATACAATTAAATTTTAACAAACTAAAAAGCATTCACAACTACTTAACAAAACAAAAATATTATCCACATTTTTTTTTCTTTTTCTTTTTTTTTCTACAGGGTAACACTATTTATAAATGCATTATAACGTGTGTTTTTTTTTATTTTCGTTATTTAACCCACAACTAATGAGTGCGTAACTCATATACTCCTACTATCCCTCCCTGTCTAAATTTATCATACGCCTTACGATAAATACGGATAACATTTCCTGTTTTTTATTCCATTTTTCTCTGTTTTTTTATCATCGATTCAAACAGTTTTAATTGTTTCTTTTTTGCATTTTTTTTTTTGTTATCGAAATGAAACGAAAAACCTTCATTTGTTCTTTTATATGTTTTTTTTTATTTTCGGATTATTTTCTTTGTTTATTTATGTCTTTTTGTTACGGTAATAAGTGAAATAACTGAAACCAATTAGTACAGTGATTAAAAATATAACAAATTAATAAGGAGAAGTTTCGTTTTATTTCCTTAGGATTGGAGTTCATGCTTTCTTTCTTACATAAATTTCTGCTTCTTAATATAAATTTGAGACAAACTATTTTTAGTCGGCGAGGCGGTAAGTAACCAGTTAACATTACAACAACTTCAATGGCTTAAGGGATTTTTTATAAACCTCTCTCTACCCTGGTTGCCTTATTTTTTATCCCCTCGCTGCTATTTTTTAATTTTTTGTACGGCTGAAGGTTGCTCAATATCCTTACTTCCCCACCTCTATCAACCCGTTATTGACAAGAGGATTTCGGAGGCATCCATTCTGATAGCCATTCTTACCATGAGGAGTTGTGTGTGTGGATTCCGAAAGCCGCTCATAGCATGTGGAGGTTGAGGGTTGGGCAGCAACAATAATAACAACCACAACATTAACCGTACTTCAAAGTTTTTGAAAGGAAAACACAGTTTTGTAGCCGGAGGCTCATGTTGGGGGCATATATAACTGGACATATAATATAGCTATAACGATAGTGTTCAGGAGAGGGAGAAGACGTTTACATATATATATATATATATATAAATATATATATATATATATATATATATATATATATATATATATATATTACAGCATGACGACGATTGTGACCATTCTTGAAGGTCTCATATTAATACGGACTGGTATATATATATATATATATATATATATATATATATATATATATATATATATATATATATGGTGCAGCATTTCTTAAACACACATAGAGAGGAGGGGAGATACTTCACTTACGATGATGGTTGGAGGACACACAATATTTCGCCTCTAAGGTGGTCCCACTGTAACTGACTCTCTCCCCTGCACTCTGTCTTTCAACTCTTAACTCCCAACTCTTGGTTTGTCAACTTACTTCTAACTGCGAACTCACAGAAGCCTATACTGAGAAATAATCTTTGTTCATGACGTCAGAAGTGTGGTTTTCAAACGTAACTAATTTTCACATGGCTTTACATATGTTTGTCAAAACACAGTTTATGGAAACAAAAGAACCTATTTTTAACAATGTATTTTAACCCGCATTATGCATGCATTTAACTGACATATTTGATATCTAGATTTCTAAAAGAATAGACAATTAACGCTTTTTCCGACATAAACTAGATTTTACTATTTCTAATAGAATTAACAATATACTTAATTTTTCACATTTTGTTCTCAATTATCTTTAACGCTTGCCTACAGGGTTAGATTCTAACCTTATCCTAATATCATTTTCACTTATCAGTATGTCTTTTTATTCACATGATAATTATATATATATATATATATATATATAAATATATATATATATATATTGATAAATTAGTAAAAATCTGTCTGCTTATTACCCAGATTTTTTCTGATGCCGTTAATAAAGATGCTCTCATAAATAATGGCTTGGCGGATGGCGTCATTCATCAAGGAAAGGTTGCATTCATCCATGCAAAGAGCATAACTCCACAAAAGAATAAAGTCACGACCGACGCATATATAATATTTAAACGCCACAATGTAAATCAGTATCGGCCAAGAAGGCTGATATTTTGAAGCTTTGTTCAATGGTCATTATACCTAAGTATAATATGAACTTAATAATAGTAGTTGTCAGGAATACAACTATATATTTAGAATTTTATTTATTATTTACAAATTTTGAATAATAATTTAATCTTAAAACCTTTCCTATAAAACTTTTTAAAAAAATCTTACACATTTTTACCAACGTAAATATATTCAGAAGTTGGTAAGCAATGAACATCCATTAGATATAAATAAAAGTAAAATAAAAAAAATGGATAAAATGATTGACAGAATACTCATATGTTAAACTAAAATGGTAAAAATATTTGCGTAAAGTTCTTGAAAATGTTTTGCTGTTTTTCATGGTTTATGGAATGCCTTATATGACAACCTTAAATAATATATTCTACTCAGCAACAGGAACAATGATTGTCCAATGATTAAGAAAAACATTACGAACGATGGTTTTAAATGAGTCTAGAACAAAAAAGTATTCATTTGAATGGACTGGCATTACTGGCGATTCTATACGCTTATTGTAGGTAGCTTATTGAATGTGGCAATTGTGGTGATTATAAAGGATATCTTTGTAAATGGTCTGTATTCAACGTCTATGAAGAAATATTTATTCAAGAGAACTGTCATTAGTTCATCTGTATGAATAGATATCCTAGCACGATTGGTCTTCATCAGTTCTTTCAAATACTTTATTGTAGAAGGCTATTGAAAATTATTAACATTAAAGGTGTCAGTTTAAATACGTAATTATAAAAAGTCTCTGGTTATTTTAGTTTGCTATTGTTATTTGTTCGTTCGGAATCTATCTTCTAAACGATTGGTTAAAGTTTGTTACCATCATGTATGTGATAAATAATCCGGGTTTAATGCTAGGTAGTGTATAGCAAAAATGTGCATATAGATATCAGTGAGTTTAATCCTGCATTTGATGCATCCGATGTGTTATTTTCGAGCTGTTGAAAAATTATTAATTTGCATCAAAGCCGTTATCATTAATCTTCTTCAGCAGTGGAGTTTCATTTGAAGAATTGGGCCCAACATATTCTGAATTAACCAATCGTAAAGAAACAAACGAATGGTGAAAAATCCATCGCCTTCTTTATTTTGGTGTTAACAAAAGGCATTTATTACCGTTATTTCTAAACAACGATTGCATATTGATTTTTTATAGCTTTTCTCGCACCGACATGTGCTTAACCAACCTCTACCGTATCGAACCCTTGCTTTAAGAAGTTTCTCACATCCATGACAGTTCTCTTTGGCCCATATGTGTTCGCCGTCACTCGTCATCCACGTGTGCTCTTTTTTCTCCACGCTTTCATTTTCCTACACCTCATCCGCTGTGACGTCACTTGACATTATATCATTCTGAATGATTAAGTAGATAGTAAAATCACGTGACAAATCACATTATACTTACTAACTTGTTGTACTGCTCACTCGATCGTTTCTAAATATCCTCTAAGTGTGAGTACTCATGCCGCTGATTTTGAAATGCGATAGTACCAGGTTGGTAATTAACTCGTGCGTTTCTTTGAGTAAGTGTTGTTTAACACGTACTGACTGTTTGTTTGACTTGTCTTACATATTCTAACGAAGGAAGCCGTAGAAAAAATGTTTTTAATATAAAATTGAGAGATACATTTTTAGAAACATTAAAATTCAAGAATTTTATCCATAACTTTTGATTTGGTAATTTTCCATCAAAGGTGTACATGTTCCTTCGTTACAATGAAAGCTGTATCTACTGCTATGACCCAGAGAACAAGGGGCAAAGTTCCCAGTGAAAGCATGCTGGCGCTCCCAGACCCAGAAAAGCTAAACAGTGCAACCCACCCATAAACTTTTCATGATATTTTTCTGAGAAGATATGCATAATCCACATCCACTGCATTCCCACTGCACAGATAATCCACAAGGAATACTCTTATGAGATTTTAAGAGGGTTCAGGAAAGTATACCCTCGAAAGAGGCCATCACTTAACAAATCGGATTAGTGACATGCACGCAAAGACAATCCACTAATCAATAAATAAACCATTGTCAGAGATTATTTAACCAGGATGGGCATCAAAACAGTTTCTTACCCACACTTTCGTCCATACTTGCTTCCGGTGACTTTTAGTCATTCTTTAAACCAGAAAAACCTTAGAGAGGGCCGTTAAAAAAATCGATGATTTAAAAGTAGTTTTAACTGAGGTCATGATACGCTACCACAAATAGGTTCCATGACGCCTTCATGAAGTTGAAGGAACGCTCAAACATGTGCATTGCAGTTGGAAGAGATTACTTTAAATACGTTTTGATGAAGCTGATATTTCTGTGGATAATGCAAAAATAGTGTTCCTCATAGAAAAAACGCCGCAAATAGGTTTGTTTACAATTTCCCGACATCAATAAGTACTAATAAATATTCGGAAAGTAAGATTGTTTTGCATCAGAATGCGTTAATGAAAACCCGTTTTACTGCAAATATTCTAACTGCAATCTTTGAAAGTATATACTATGTAGACCAGAAAGCAGTGGAGGCTAAAGCAGTAACCCCGATATATCTGAGAATATGACAGGGTATGGATCGATGGCTTTCTCATGAAAATCAGATGCTATTGTATTACTGGACGAATACTTATCATAATTACATTCTTTCATAAATAAGAGAAGACCACAGGTTTTTCTCGATGGCCGTACCTCAAAACAATATGATATAATTGTACCTCAAAGGTCGACCCTTGTACCTTTTATATTTCTGATATTTACAAAGGACTACTATCTCTGAAATGGTTGTATTGGTGGACGACACCACGCTCTATAACAGACACAAGAGGAAAACGAATGAACACGTTCCAAGGCAATTGCGGAAACCCTAGACGAAGACTTTCGGTCTGCAGTGGAACGTGAAAAAAATGTATAGTACATTTAATGCTGCTAAAACTAAGTTCCTTCCTTTAATAACTACAAGAAAACTTCTCAACCACTAATAAATATAGCTAATGACGCATTACTACAAGTATGGGGTTGAACGATAAAGTTGGCACCCTTAAAGAATTGTCTTTTAAAGAATTGTGTTATTGAACACTACAGCTTTATTTTAAAATTGAAAAAAATCAATTCAGGTAACTTGGTTATGTAGTATAGCTGACATCTATTCAATATAACTGCATTCAGATTCAATACCCGCCGCGATAACGTCCGAAACCATGAGCATACCTTTTCCAAAAGCACTGGCGAGGGCTCGGCGAATACTCAGCCGAAAGTGGTGATAAGGCTGGGTTTGGTGTTGTGAAACTTCATACTGGTGATGTTTTCGAGGTATGACCAAATGAAGTTGTCCAGAAGATTTAGGTCGGGGAGAAAAGTGGGCATGTGAGAGAAAAGTACAACTTCGTAGCACTCCTTCTGTAGCCGAGCCAGTGTCTCTTTAGACTTCTGGGCCGGCGCATATTCCTTCTGCTACACCCAGGGTTTGATTACACTAGGAGACTGCAACACTCCTTCGAATATCCAGACACACTTTGGTGTTGACTTTAAAGCCGACTTCGAGGTGAGAGGTGGCATGACGTGGCCCTTACTTGAAACCATACCAGAAACTGTGACCAGAAACTTCGTTGAGTTGTGCCCTCAACCGTTGAACAGTCCGAATATGCATGTTGACGGTGCTGGCAATAGTTCTGTTTTCATAACTTTGATTGGCATAAAGCATAAGTTGTAAAGTGGCGATCTCGCTCATTGAATATTGTGTCACTTCAACAACTTGTGTACTAATAGGTGTTCTGTAACCAAAAACTAAAACCGGTTTTCATCAAACAAAAATGGAATCATATCATCTATTCTCGACTGATAATTTACATGTTCCACCCTGTAGTTACTTCTAACTCCTTGGCTTAACGTTCACAAGGAGCATAAGTTTGAAATATATATTGATAAGATTGCAATCGGTGCTGCTTTGTATGAGGGTTGTCTTTATTTTGATAGAAAACTACGCCTGAGAGTAGTCTGTACATTTACAACGCCACCATTCATCCATGTGTAGAGCATTGTTGACACCTTTGCGCTGATGCACTTGCTACTAGTCTCCAAATCTTTGACAACCTTCAAAGGAGAGTCGTCAACCTTATAGCTCCTGCACTGTCAGCTAGGCTGTCCATTCATGTTGTATCCCTCTGTCTGTTTTTCTAGTATTTTCATGGTAAGTGCCCTGATCCCTTGAACTCCCAAGACGTACATACCTCCGATAAACACGACAAGCAGCAGTATCGCCGCCATACAAAGGGGAGATACCCAGATGTAAGAATGCCTTCTATTAAAATAGTTTTATTTTGTAAGACTGCTAGAATTTGTAATTCCTTTCCTAGTTCCGGCTTCTCCAAATGTACTTGCATGCAAAAGTTCAACTATTATATATAATATAATGTAAACGTACCCCTTGCTCTCGCTGCTTAACTTCCTACACATTGTCCCTGAAAATTATGTCGTAGGTATCAGACCTTTACATCAAAGAGGGCCTTTGCCTTGTTTGGGGTGAAAATGTATATATATATATATATATATATATATATATATATATATATATATATATATATATATATATATATATATATATTTAAAGATAAATAATAAAAAGAACATTGTAAGAAAAATATAATTTCGTTTTTCAGTCCAGTATTTTTTGGCAGATAATGTATTTTTCCCTGTTTTTTTTTGGGGGGGGAGGATGTGCCCCTTTTACGTCAAGTTTCATTCACTTCTTGTAAAAACCCGTTGTAAATCAAAATTATTGAGTTTTTTTTGTCACACTATTACCATACTGATTATCTATAATATAAATCTCACCTGTCTGTGTAAATGTATGTACGTATGTTTGTATGTATGTATATATGTATGTATTATGTTATGTATTTTATGTCAAGTCATGTCATGTGCTACTGGTACCATGTAACCCAGTACTACCTGCCTCATGGTCGGGTCACCGGCGACTAAACTGGTTCCCTCACCAGACTTGTTTGGTGAGGAGGGCGGCTAGTCTCCCTGAAGGATTAAAAACAAGACCTTCCAAAGGGCGAATGAACTCTTTTTCTGGGTCAACGGCCAACTAGCACCGTGTATATTAGTGTGTGTATATGTGTATTAGATAGCCAGCAACAAATTACACTGCAGACCAGCTTAATTTGTTGCTGGCTATCTTGCTCTTGCTTGTTGCTGGATCTCAACATTTTAAACCGGGAGAGAGACTTAGCTGTCGTACAAAGCTAAGACTCTGTAACATCATATTTGTATAGATACTCCCTCAGGCTTTTGGGCTCATGGATTTTAAATGTCTGAGGGAGTGTCACCCGTCTGACAAGACGTTGCAATCATCATTATGTATGTACGCATGTATGTGTGTATTTATGGCTAAAAATTTCGACGGATGCGATTGATTTTCACGAGATCGGTATTGTTTAGAAGTCGGACAACAAATATGAAAAAATTCGCAAAAAACAATTCTTTCACCCTAATCTAGGCACTTTTCTACAAGGAGGGATCGCTTTTTTCGCTGATATTTTGGAAAGTAATCCCCTCTTATCGAGTGACTAGCCTCAGTTTAAATCTTCGCCACTTCCAGTTAGGCGATAAACGGAACGGCAAAGACATCACGTTTTTCCCCGCTATTTTCCTCCTTTGCCGCACCTGTTCCAGCCTGCTTGGCTACTACAACTTTTTAAAATTTTTGCTCAAGACACAACCCCAAACACCCGAGCAAGGGCGGGCACGCAGGCCAGTATATTATTATTATTATGATATTCGTAAACGCGAATACGAAGAAAGGTCGCTTGTGTTCTTGTCCCAGATTGTATGGTACGTCTTTTAGAGCTTAATCTTGGGCAGTAAGCTTTTTAAAATATTAGTTTTGCCTCAGATACTTTTAGTTAGCGTTTTCCAAGCGTTGCGTACGGTGTAGCTAAAGAACAGATAAAAAACATTATACATGTAAGACAAACATTTTTCAAGCCATGAAAATGGCGTAACAAAAGGTTTTTTTAATAAACTTTAAAAATGAAAAGACAATATTTAATTTGAAATTCATAAATTTTCAAAGTGCATTTTACAAATTGTACGAAGTAAAATACAGAAATGGCATTCAATTAGACTAAAATAACATTGAATTTATTTTATCTTGTGTATATTTTGTTTCACTTAAAATTGTATATACTTATTATTTAGCAATTAATGATATAGATGTACTATTGTTGAGTATTTTTTTTTGAAAACGCGAAAAAGTTTACATAAAATAAAATAAATTAATGTTCTGATTCAATTTAAACTACATTTTTAAATTTTATATTATAAAGCTTATAAAAGGTACATTTTAAAATTAAAAATTTTCATTAAATATTTATATATTTATTTGCAGGTTTATTAAGCATTTTTATATTTCGCAAGAGATGCTGGTCGACCTTCTATCGCATTTTTAAGGGGGTATTTTACTTTTTATTGTTAATTTAAATAAAAATAGAATAATATTTTACATTCGTATAGACAATTCATATAATATGGGTTTCACTCTTTTACTTGGGCCCCAAAATTATTTTATTTTATTAAAAACGTATTAACGAAAAATGTTAAAAGGTAAAATATTCTAATTTTTAGTTCTATTATGCGTTTGTATCTTTTTTCTTCCTTTTCTTTATTTCTTTTACATAAGCATTTATATGTTGTCACGCATTCATGAGCATGTTTCGGTCAGTCTGTTACAAGTAAGTAGAGACCTGTTCAAGCGATGTTGCTTTATGAACTCTACTTTTGTATTAGCAATATCACCTGAAGAGATCCACCCTTACTTGAACTGGGTGAACGAAACATGATCATGAACGTGTAGTAACATTTAAATTGTTATGTAAAACAACTAAAAAGTACATCTTGCCTTACTTCAGCATTGAGCACTCTTGTGTTAACCTCATTTAACTTAACTGGTTG
Organism: Euprymna scolopes; assembly: GCF_053919585.1. Classification (NCBI taxonomy): domain Eukaryota; kingdom Metazoa; phylum Mollusca; class Cephalopoda; order Sepiida; family Sepiolidae; genus Euprymna; species Euprymna scolopes. The sequence goes on from NC_136499.1 coordinate 38,439,574, forward strand.
CTTCATCTCTGGAAAATATTAACCTGAAATATCTATATATGCTGGCGGGACCTGCAAAAATTCCAAATCGGCGTCTTTCATATGTAATATATTGCCGATGGGCATTTTTTTTAATATAATTCTATCGAGATTATTCGTCACTGTTTAATTCAGAATGGGACTGAATAAGAGTAACATAAGAGATTTATTTAGATTATTGAATACATTTGGATTCAGCATTACCATGTCCCAAGTGTATTACGGACAGTTTGCACGCACGTGTAACATTTATGAGATTTATCAGTATTTTATGTCGTTTCTACTATTTATCAAGTGTTATATTGTATTAATAATATATTGCTCTAGGGTGTTTTTATAATTATTTACTGGGGGCATAAATAACAAAGCACTATCAAAAACGATTTGATGTTAAAATGTATCACTTTATCTCGTATCCTGGAACTCATTTGCTCCAAAAGAGAGTTTCCATACGAATTCCAAGCGAAACAGAATGCATAAATAATAAGACTTTTATAAGTGAGAGGTGAAAAGAATGAAAGGAATTAAATCTCTGTAGCGCTTGTGCAATTCCTGAATTTAAGAGACATTGCTCAAACCAAGTTCCTTGTTCTCTAAGACAGAAAGTATATACCTATTGATTTATTTTCCATACTTTGGTATTTACACAGATTTGGACATGATAAGAATGTAAAGAATGTTTTCCCATCAAATGCATTGCTTTAATGATCACAACCATACGAAAAAAAAACACTTTATTGTTCTTGTACGTATTTTGTTTGTTTATTTTTCATAGTTCTTGATATTATACCTAAGTCTGCAATATGGTTTCACTTGCAATAGGTTCTTTTAAAGTATTTAAATCATATACACTTTTTAATGTAATTTTTTCTATTGGGTTATAATAATACTGTATTTAATGAAAACTGCGTTTGTTACAAAACACACACACGACGTATTTGTTTTTATAATGATTTTTTTTAGAATTTATATCAATATTGATATGACACGTAAGTGCGTTGTAATGGTTTGCCATCACATACTTTGTTTAAAATCACTCTAATCTACACAAGTAACGCATTTTTCTTGGAATGACACATATGTACGTAATAATATTTTCACTTATAAATAATCCTAATTTACACAAGCGTTAATATTTGATAGTAATTTTTCTATTGATTAATTTTTCATAATTTTTTTAATACATACCAATTTCGACATGACATGTAATAACATTTTTTCTAGAAATGCGTTGGTTGTAATGGCACTCTGTTCAAACAAGCACCCAGTATTTTTAGTAAACAGTTTTCTATTGATGCATTTTCCATAATTTTTGGAATTTATTCTAATTTTTTCATGACGTGCAAATACAGAATAACGTTTTAACCTAACATGTGTTAGTTTAAAATGCTCCTTATCTTTAGAAACACTCTATATCGTCTGATACTAATTTCTATTCATGCGCTGATTGAAAATATTAATATTGCTGCACGTATTTGTAAATATTAATATTACTGTCCCTATTTGAATAAGGACATAATTTTATGACATGATATGAATCCGGGGTAGATGTGTTGTTTTCTATTCTCCTTATTATTTTTTGTAGTTTTCTCGTTCTCTATTTTCCTTTATCTCTTTTTTCTCGCTCTCTCTTTCTGTATATATATATATATATATATATATATATATAAGTCTACATATATATATATATATATATATATATATATATATATATATATATATATATATATATATATACAGTGATGATCATATTTATTGGCACGGTAAAATAAAAGTTAAATTTTGTCTAATAAACTCTAAAAAAGGAATTAAATTAAAGAAAATAACAAAGTATATTATGTATTTTTAACTGGCCTTTCCGATGCAGCAATCAGATTTTAGAAAAAATAAATAACAAAGGAACAACAAACATAATTGCAAAAACCCTTGTTCAAAATTATTGGCCCGGCTTTGTTTTTCTTTTAGTATCAGTATAATATCAATCAATTTCCGGTTTACGTACTTTCTGAACTTTTTTATAGCCATATTATGCTTGTTTAACGCTAATTCAGTGAATAATTTTTCAGATAATTTTTAGATAGCGATTTATTTAAACTATTATAAGTGACTAAATTATAATTTTCAATCGCCATGGTTAAAACTAAAGAACACAGCGAAGACGTCAGGAAGCTTGTTGTAGCATGCCATACCAATGGGGAGGGCTATAATAAGATTTCAAAGAAGCTAAACCTTCCCAAATCCACTGTTAGAGCCATAATAAACAAGTTCAAATCGCAAGGCCACGTTATGAGTTTAGAGGGTAGAGGGAGAAAAAGGATTCTTTCCCCAAGAGATTAACGGAAAATTGTTCGACAAGTAAAACAAAACCCAAGGATCTCTGTTGGGGAGATTGTTGATGAACAGAGCACCTCTGGAGTGAATGTATCTCGACATACAGTTGGTAGAGTTTTGAAGAGAACTGGTTTAAAAGCATGTCGTCTGAGAAAGACTCTCTTATTGAAGCCTATGCACCTGAAAGCAAGGCTAGCCTTTGCAAAACGTCATATTGATAAAGATGTTGCATTCTGGAAACGTGTTCTATGGACTGACGAAACGAAAATAGAGTTATTTGGCCATAATAAAGTGTCTTATATTTACAGAAAATCTGGCGAAGCTTTCCTGCCTAAGAACACCATACCCACAGTGAAGCACGGTGGAGGCAGTTTGATGTTTTGGGGATCCGTTGCTGCCTCTGGACCAGGGCGACTTGTTAAGGTCACAGGTAGCATAAAAAAGGAAGATTATGTTAAAATATTGGATGAAAACCTGAAAGACTCTGGTAAAGAGCTCTCACTTGGTCGTCGTTGGTGGTTCATGCAAGATAATGACCCAAAGCATTCGGCTAAACTGACTAAGAAATTGCTTGAGGACAATCATATTAATGTTTTGGAGTGGCCATCACAAAGCCCAGACCTTAATCCAATTGAAAATTTATGGAGAACATTAAAATTGAGGGTAATGCAAAGGAAGCTTAAGAATCTTATTCAATTGGAGGATTATTGTCAGGAAGAGTGGGCTAAAATTACTACTGAAGAGTGCAACAACTTGGTTGTAAACTATGAAAAGCGACTGAGGAAGGTAATCAAGGCCAAAGGCTATACAATTGATTATTAAATAAATCGTGCCAATAATTTTGAACAAGGGTTTTTTTTGCAATTATGTTTGTTGTTCCTTTGTTATTTATTTTTTCTAAAATCCGATTGCTGCATCGGAAAGCCCAGTTACAAATACATAATATACTTTGTTATTTTCTTTAATTTAATCCCTTTTTTAGAGTTTATTAGACAAAATTTAACTTTTATTTTACCGTGCCAATAAATATGATCATCACTGTATATATCCATACCTATATGTATATGGATCTATATAAGCATACATATATATATATATATATATATATATATATATATATATATATATATATATATATATATATATCTTTATCTATCTATCTATATATATATATATATATATATATATACATATATATACAAAGATAAAGTAATCTTATTGTCTATTCTCAACGATGTTTTTTACTTATCTAATGTAAATAATTAATTACACGAAACAGATAAATAATTAATTCTTAGGAAGTGATCGTAATTAAAACTGGTGAGGCATCAATTTTAATGTAAAAAGTCTAGATTGTCAATAAAAAAACATTTCCATGGGATAAATTGTGGAAATAATTCTTTTGATTTCAAGGATATACGATCGTATCGAGATAAAAGATAAACGTAAATTCCGAAAAAAATCTACGTAGTTGAGCGTTTTGCTGGTAAGTAAAGCTAATACACCTTGCTTAAACAAAATTAAACCGTGTACAATTGAACCAAGTTGGCGAGATTAGCCTGTTTGAAGTACAAAAGAATTATTATGCTCTAATAAATGAATTAAGAATGCACTTACGAAATGACTATTTTTATATATTTTTCTATGTATAGTTTAAGGTAATATCCAGGACTCACGCACTTTCGGACCAAAAGTTTTATATGTTATTCTGCTGCTTTGAAGTTATGTTAAACGTATAACTGCTACCAAAGTCAAGATAAGTCACACCGAAATTAGAGATAAGGTAATTGTACTGAATTCTATTCATATGAAGAACAAATAAAAAAGAGATTATACAAAAAAATCATGCAAAATCATCGAATACTTTGATATTTAAATAAGAAATTAGTTATTTGTAGCGATTTTTACCCATATTAAAACAAATCGTATCGGTGGCAGAAAAAAGCGTCATACAAAAAGTATCACGTAAAATTATTTTCAAAAGTACTTGTATGGAATTCTACCTATATGAAAACAAAATCTTATCCGTGAAGGAAGGCGAACGTCGATTAAGAAAACATACGTAAGATCATGGAGTAGTTTGAGGTTTAAATAAGGAAAAAGCTATCTGTACATAATTTCACATATATGAAAGAACCAACGCCATGTTAGTCGGGTCGACACGTCGTACAACTAAAAATCACGTAAAACTTTTGGGTAATTTTATTTAAAAAAAAAAGTAGTGAACTAGATGCCAACTTCATATTAATTTAGTGCTTTTCTCTGGCGGCTTCCTGAGTTTTACGTTTTTACTGCTCACTTAAGAACTAATTTATTCTATAGGGTGTGTCTCTAGAACGTAGGTTTTAAAAGGACTTTGGGTGCCCGTTTGTTAGTGCTTTCAGCAGCGCTATAGGAGTATTGTAGATTTTGACTACTCACATAAAAATATTCTCTCTCCGAATTTGTGTGGTGCTCTGCGGGCCTCATTAATTAATACATAACATTTCAGCAGTGCTCTAAAGGCTTCCTTAGATTAATATTTTACAAAAATCACTTAAATTTTTTCTTCCCGGGTAGGGAATAAAATACTGGTTTTATTAGTATCTTAGGATATTCTTTTGTTTGGTTTAGTACTTTTAGTAACGATCTAGAGTCTCCCAACTTAAATTTTTATACTTCCCATTTTAAAGAAGAGCTCTAAGAAAATTGCTTTTAGTAGAGTTTTCGAGGCTTCCTCAATTAATTAATCAGATGTCTCTAGACACCTACTGAATTTTAGTTTTATTTCATCGTAAATGTGTATTTCTTTAGCAGTAAAATTTAGTGTTTATAGTGTTCTGTGGGGGGTTCTTATTTTTATTTAGTGCTTAACGTAGCGCTATGGAAAAGAATACGGCGCTTCATATTTCCAGTGATTACTTAAAAAAAATTATCTTTCTCACGGGATTGAGAAGCTTGTTTGTTTATGTTCTGGGGCCACCTTACTTTTATTTAGTACTATTGCTAGTTCTATTAAAGCCTCCTGAGTTTAATTTTTCCATTGCTTACTTAAAAAAATATTTTCTTTTCTAGGGGGAAAAATTTGGTTTGAGTAATTCTCTGGAGGCTACCTACTTTTGTTTTTTGGTGCCAGTCGTGCGATTGAATCTTCCTGAGTTAAAAAAAAATCATATTCCTTGTAAAGGGTGCGAAACTTAGTTTTATTTGTGCTTTGGGGTTCTCTTATATTGTTATTTGTGTTTAAAGTAGCGCTCTGGATGCCTCCTGAATGGTTTACTTCTTCACTGGTCACTTAATGATTTCTTATTTGGTAGGTTAGGAACTTGCTTTTAGTAGGAGTCCTAGAGCAACAACATTGTTTTTTTTTCTTTTACGTATTATATTTTACGTGCAAGTGAAACATAAACTTATTTATAAAACAAATGCCTTCGTCTATAATGAATGATAAAGATATAAGCAATACAATAAATACGTTAACCACACTTGTGTAATACTGTTTTGTTATTTATATACCTATTAAATAATCTGGAAGAACCTCTGACCAAATAAATTATTAATTCACTATGACACATACGGAATATGTAAGTTATATAAAAAAGTGTTGAATGGTAAAGATATCACATGGATTAACAATAACCAATGTATTACGCGTAATAATGGAGTGGGTTACTTAGATCGTATTTAATGCTGACTCCAAATTTATTCAATACGCTAAATACGGCTGGCATTTGTATAAAATATTTTATTGCATTTACGTGTTATGTTAACTCGGACAGTGCTGCATACAATATAATGACTGACACAACATATATAGAGGGGATACGAAAATTGTGATACGCAGTTCAAATAGAAGTAAATAAACGAGGGGGATTGACAGTAGATTAGATTTAATTGTGTATGATATTCTGTTTTAATTTATTGTCTTAAATCAGATATTAATTATTTTTTTATGTAAGTAGTTTCATCTATTATTTTTAACCTATTGAAACCAAAAGAATTTCAGCTTCTTACAAGATTGCAAAAATATATATTCATTTTGAAAATGTTAAATTATTAAATAACGTACAATATAATTTTAATATATAGCAGTACAATTTCGACAATATTTCTTGCAAGGCATGGAATGTTTATTATTAACTTTAGAATAAAATGTACAAAATGTATTATAGAATTTCTCAATTTTCAACGTTAGTCTTGAAAAAATAATTTAAGTTCTATCTAAATATTATCTCGATATAGCTTATTTTGTTGCACATTTTAACAACTTTTGTTAAATTATATTAGGTCGACAGGCAGGTTCTTGGGGGATTTTAATTTTGATTTAAAATTAAGTATTTTTGCATTAGTTCACGTTACAATAACTTAACTTCATATATCATTTAAAAGAGCGTTTTTTGCTCCATTTAATTGTTGAAATTACAATCGGTTTGAATCAATTATGTCTTCTGTTAAAAACGTTAAATACAAAATTGTAAAAGCAAATTTGCACACTTTTCCTTTTTTCAGACCGAAAAGCTGCTGCAACAGTCGCAATATAAACTATTTCTTTGGGCTAGGAACAATTACTGAACATCCATCATGATGGTAGTTCAAGAAATTTTCTGGCGGCAAGGAGAGTCTTGGAAATGATAGGCGTAGTAGTCGAGCATCGGATGTTGACACCCATCAATTAAGAGGCTTAGCTGAAACCCATCAACGCAGAACTGTTCGAGAACTTGCTTATTTATTAGACGTAACATATAGGGCAATTTTCTTTCACCTGAAAGAGATTTGAAAAGGCAAAGGCATAATAATTATGTGCCTCACGGATTGAACCACAACTAAAAGGAACGCTGTTACGAAGTGTCATTACCCTTGCTTTTACGCTACAAAAACGACCCGTTTCTCGACCGGTTTGTGACTTGCAATGAAAAATGGGTTCTTTTCAACGAGCAGCTCGGTGGTTAGACGCCGCCGCAGCTCTGCGATACTTCTCGAAGACAGAGTTGTACAAAAAATGGTCATGCTGACTGGTCTTGTCCGTTACTTTTTATTACAGGCGAAATCATTTCGGCGGATGAGTACTGTTAAAAAATTGATGAAATTCATAAGAAACTTCGACAATAACACCCATCATTCGTCAACAGAAAATCCCTATTCTCTTTCACGATAATGCCTGACCTGACGTTGCAAATCTACTCTGCCGTTGCAACACCTACTATGGAGAAGTTGAACGAATTGGGCTACGAAACTCTGCTCATTTGCTATCTTCTCCAGAATTAAGATCTGTCGACTATCACATTTTCAAGCATCTCGACAAGTTTCGGCGTGAGAAATGCTTCAAACACGTAAGTGATATCAGAAACGACTTCGACGACTTCATCACAAGAACAACACCAGATGTTTACGTTACTTGCTTAAATATATTTGCGTTGGCAAAAGGTTGTGGATTCTGATTATGCTTTTGTCGATCACTTAATTTTTGTTTAAGTCGAGATATTTTTATTTGAATTTAAAAATTAAAAACCACAAGAACTTACTTGCTAACCAGATATTTTCTTATTTACGTTCACCCCTAATGAGGCCTAATACAACTCCCACGTAGTTGAGAGAATTTCTAGAAAAGATTAACAAGATGTTGGTTTACGTTACATTTAAGCTTCAGGATATCAGTACGGTCAAGTATGCAGGTAACTGGAAGGGATTTCCAAAGTCCAGTTGTTCGGGGGAGAAACAATTAAGGTAGAAACTGTGTGGCATTTAGGGACCTCAGCTGTAAAATGTGATGCGCTGTTGTTGCTAAGCGGGTTTGTCGGGAATATATACGTCAAGGAGGCACCCATGTATAGAAATATGATTTTCAGACTGATATGCGAATAGGTATGACGCGCACACACGAAGACAAAATTCATCTATAACGCACCGGTTATTTGCCCTTGTCTTAGCTTTAGATCTATCCGACAGGTGGTGTCTCTATTTCCTGTTTCGCATTCTCTATTCACTTCCGTTCTCTGTCTATATCATTCTCTTTCACTTGAATCGTTGATGCTTACAGGCGCACATTTCTGCTTCCTTGGACAGGCGATAGCTTACTTTTAAAGTAAAACAAAGCTACATCCATTGTTAATGTAAGACGACTCATGTATACATAAGCAGACTTATGTTAACGCTAGCGACACACACACACTCGCAATGAACTTATTAAAACTTTTTTTCTGTTCGTACATAAAAATACAGAAAACATTAAAAGTATAAACGCATACTAAGGCGTGTGCACACACCCACACGCACACACATGCGTGTACACATACACACACACACACTTTCTTGATAGTTATACCTTGTTTGTTCATTAAAATATATTATTTGTATGTACTGCAACTCGGTATTCGTTGTCTCATTTTTGAGACCTAAGTATTCGAACGCGCATTTAAAAATCTTCAAATTGGTGACACACTTCACTACAAGTCTAACGAGTCTATCAGAACACATTCCATCAGAATATTTGTAAAGTACGCAACACTGTGGCGACGAAAAAGGGGTTAGAGCATTATAAACAAAGTGGGACATATTAGATTAAAGACTCTTTTTGGGGTCATATCCAAAAGGTAGAAATTTTAAGTAAACACACCAACCCATATGTGGCAACAATACTTTATGCGAGGGCGAACACGCCAGAGGGAAGCCACATCTCTTTCAGCAACCTACGCAATGTCCTCAGTGTATTTTTCCAAATCATATTGACTGTGAATGTAGGCCGAGAAGTTTGAAGGTATAAATCATGTGGAATGTTATATGTCATTGAAATCGGTGGTTGGAGATTTGTTTTTAATTGGTTAAGAAGAGCAACCGAGTTTACTTCTATTAAATGTTACCAATCTATTTACGGCCTTATTCCACTCTAGTTTGGACATTATTTTCAAACGATTCCGCCATAGTATAAGATGTGTGTACGTCTGTTCATCCCTCCTGCGTGGTACAGAGTGTTGTATCATAAGCAAATATATTCATCACAGACATAATAACATCAACAACAACCTGGGTAGTCAAATTGACTAAGAAGGATCTAATTATATTTTGAATACATCCAGTTATACTGTGCGATTTCATTTACATTAGCAGACCTTTGGTCTAGATTTTGTCAGAGGCCTTGAATATATCACAGACAAAAGCCCTTGATTTGCCCGCCCTATCCACTCCATGGCAGATGCGTTCAGAGATGACTTTTTAAGATATCTCGAGAGGAACACCATTACCAAAATTTATACCTTTTTTCAGAGAGATTAGATCTTGCGAGGTATTTGACTAGGTCTTGTTTAATTAAGTTCTTAAAGATTTAAGCAAAGAGAGGGAGGGCACTGATAGGGCGATAATTGAGAAGGACAGTACTTTTACCAATATTATTGTACACTGGTATTATAGAGGGCACTATTTTGACAATTGGGAAGCAAGATTCAGCAAGGAGTTTATTGTTTGTAGGGTTTCGAGAGTACAGACGCTTTTTCAGCCGAACATGTCTTTATTAGTATAGGACGGGTTTACGGTGTCTATGTTTTTTTTATGATATCGCGGACATGAGAAAAAGTGATTTTCATATCATCTAGCGTGGTGTGTCAGGAAAATTTGGAAGATAGTTTTTTTTTGTTAGCTTTAAAAGAAAGTTGCAAGTGAATCGCCGGGCAAGCAGCGACTTTCTGCTTGATGTATAGTTGGTAATTGGTATTGCCCTTTATTCACTACACTGTTAACAATTTTTTTTAATTGACGAGTTCCAAATTTTTGCGATTCTATATGTTCCCTGGTGATTTCAGCATGACTGTTTGTGACTGTTGCTATTTCTCTCTCACGCAATATTTCTAGCGTCTATAAATGTTTGCCTATTTCCGTTTGATATATGACATGCAACCGGCGGGCTGTTTGTAATATTTGTGTAATGGCAGCTGCACATAATCTAGATTGGCACTGCTCAAACTGTACATGTGTATATCTATATAATTAATTGCTAAATAATAGATAATTTTATGTTAATGTGACATTTGAAGCTGCACAATAGATAAATTTTATTTAAATGTGAAATAGCAGCTGCAGAATTCAGATGTATATTTATTTAATTAATTGATAAATAATAGATGAATTAAATTTTGTGTACAACAAGCATACATAACATAAAATGAATCCAAAAATTTAGATTCAATTTAAATCAATTATCCTACCTTATTTTTATCGTGTATTTCGACAATAGATAAATGAAAAATTAAATACTTAACCATTATTTTTAAAGTTTATTAAACAGATTTTCTTTAAATATTTTCATCTCTTGCAAGAAATGTTTTTCAAACTCGTATTATCTTTAAAACTATATTTAGAAGCAGACAAACAGAAGTGAATTAAAAAAATGGGGGTGCTTCTTTCATTTGTACTTTGAAAAAAAAAATAACGGGGCAATGATCGCGTTCACAAAAGTAGAATAAAATGAATGAAAGATGAAAATAAAATATCTTCTAGACGACTGAAGTGCTCCTTTCTTTGCTTCACGGTCAGCCTCCTTCTATTATTATTGTATGTAATCGCATAATATCTCCACAATAACTACCTCTGCCACAATAGCAGGTGCATTAACTGCAACTCCATGCCGGCTGCTTTATAAACAATCACAACGGCTGCATATATACGCGCTGGACGAATATTAAATCAGGCAAATAAGCAGACACAATACAGATTGTCTATAGAAAAAGTGTACAATTAATGAGTATTAAGAAGATGAAAGCACTTTGTTATTAACTGAATGTACTACTGCATTTAAAAATGCATTTCTAATAGTATTGAATTACCTTCCTGACAGGCATTGTTCGGCTTTGCAATATTCTGATAATATGGGTTCTCTCTTGAAGGATCAGCCACTTTTTATCGTAATGAGTCATGTTTTATCTCAGTCCCATTAGGTTCTATATCCCAGGCATTACTCTCTTTTCTGAGACGTGTTGTTTGTTGATCGCCTCGGGTAGATAAAGTAAGCTCATGGGCGGTTTAACCTTTTATAAACTACAACTTCGACTCGAACCTGTGCCTTTTCGCTTTAAATTGGTGCCATATATAACCTGGTCTCACTTGGTATAAATTTTAGATAGATGAAAGTATCGACGTAATCCGTTGTTCTATATCCCAGGCATTACTCTCTTTTCCGGTACGTTTATTTTAGATCGCCTCAGGTACATAAAATAGGTCCAAGGCCCTTTTCACATTTTATAACTACAAAATTGACTCGAACGTGTGCCCTTTAGCGTTAAACTGATTCCATATATAAACGTGTCTCAATTGGTATAAATTCTAGATATATTATACTAATAACGTACTCACACAAGCGTTAAGAATTAAATAAAGAAAAAATATATTACAACATAATGGAAACATGTTCACCGGCAGATAAATAAACAGAAGGCTGAATATGCTGCCAATTAAACTTCGTTGGTTGTTTTAGATGGTTATTAATCAAATTTATCGTCCCGGAAATACGGAAGATACTTGATTGGTTCGGGAGACAAACACTATAACAAAAACCTTACCTATTCTCATTTTAATTATCTTTGGCCTGCCAGAATAAGAGGCATTTCCTACTAAAACAAATTGTATTCAAATAATCGGATATCATTTCCCAGTAATAGCATTCTCCCATACACATGCCATATCTATATATCTATATCTATATCTATCTATCTATCTATCTCTCTCTCTCTCTCTCTCTCTCTCTCTATATATATATATATATATATATATATATATATATATATATATATATATATATATATATATAATTCATGCAACTTTCACATCTTTTTAGTATTAAAAAGATATTAAGGTATCGGTAGTATTCTGATTGATTCTATTCCAAGGCTAGAAATACAGGCAACATTGCAAACACACTATTCGGATGGTTTATTACATAATCGTTGCACAAAATACAACATTTGAAGAATAAAAATTTAAGCCAATCTTCAATATGAATAAGATATAACATAAAACAACAAATAAACTTCTTTGCGTACCCAATACAACTAGTTGGAGTATCTGTCTCGGCAAAATATCTCCAATTGCAAGATGCACGCTTACTTAAACCATACAATTGTTTACAATAAAGCTGTAATAAAAGCAATTCTTATTTGCCATGATATCTAATCAAAATGCCAGTGACTGTAAAGTTTCTTTTAAGATTTATTATAAAATTAAAGCATAGTGCAATGTGATGAAAACAAGATTTCGTCTCTTTCTTCAATTAAGAATATTTCTACTCGTTCACTCGACTAGCAGAAATGTGCAGCTTATATATCTTAGATTAATTCATATTCACAATAATCTACCCCACCAAATTCTCATTAGTAAGGAAGAAAGTCCCTTAAATGTCAAACTTCCCTAAGAGCTCGTAGTGGCCGCATCAGCAGTCCATGATTCGGGGTCGGAGTGTTCAAACAGGAAGGCTCTTCAGTGCGAGCCTGTCTGTGAGCTCTAAAATACCTAGAAATGTCTCTGAAATATCTCAGAATAAACACATTTTTTTGTTGCTAGTCCGTCATCCGTCAGAAATTCGGATGCTGACCCATCCGAAGAGTCTGATGCAGCCCCAGCAGTGTCATTAGACTGCGTGTCAGGAGCAATTTAAGCGCCACAATCTTCCGGATGGGCTTCAGCGTCAGGAGGAGTTGGTCTGTCCTCATGTGTTATTTACGGTCTTTGTATGTCTCCGGCAAGTTCTATTTCTCTGAGAGACACGTTTGACTCTCTATCATCTGCATGCCGCATTAGAGCGAATTAGGGTTCGCTTTTATGAGCTGTACTTCGTCCACCAAAGAGATCGTTCTTGGTGAAATGTTCATGTCCTCTCAGAATCACAATACCGAGTTGAGAGAGCCAAGACAGAAGTGAAGTCCCGCCGAACTCCTTCGCTGAAAGGATAAAAACCTTTCGTGCGAAGTTGCATTCTTTGCGGTAGACAATAGGGATGTAATGCCATATAATGCGACAGGAAGGGAATCTGCATAATTATCAAACACCAGTAATTTAAACGGTCTTTCAACTAATGCTGTTATAATTTTTGCATTGGCCATTACCCTTAGGGTTGTAAGGAGTTGTCCGACTATTAGCTACTCTTCGTTACTGTAGAAATTGTCGAAGCTGCTCTGACATGAAAGAAGCCCCTCAGTCATAAAGTATACAAACAGGAACTTCAAAGACGGTGAATAGGTAGCAGAGGCATTGTATAATTGCAGTGGCCAATATATCTCACAATGGAAAGCAAAAGAAACCCGTACATATTCATAGACAATAATTAATATATATATATATATATATATATATATATCCGCATCCATGCATATATGACGCATCCGTTTCAACAACCAGAGAAACATTTTGGTCTATTATTGTAATTGCTAATTACGCAATAATCTTTTTCAGTTTCTCGAATGCCTCAATGCTTTGACAGGACAGAGGACACGTCTCTACTTATATTAATGGGTGTATCTTTTTTGAGAACGATGTAATCCATTGGGATTACTTAGCAAACGTATCCATAGCACATTAAAGGGAAAGCCGATTTGGAGGGACAGGCATCTTGAGTAAATGTTGTAATCGATCTGCGTCCGGTGTTATTAAAACTTTGCTTATGGTATACCCCAGTAGATTTATTTTGTCCAGTCCAAACTAGCATTTGTCCTCCATTAGGGTAAAGTTGAATTTGTCGATGGCGGAGATGAACTGTCTGAGATTTTCGTAGAGTTCCTTTTTATTATGACCACATACTGTGACGTTGTGAATACACACAAATTTACTTTCCAGGTTTTCATCTGCTATTATTTGGTCGCCTATACTTTGGAAGCTGGCTACCCCATTCGAAACGCCAAAAGGAATCTTGCAATTTCTCTCTACGTCTAATGGAGATATTATGGTACGCGTTTTTAAAGTCCAGAGTGTTAAACATACGATATTTGGCTATTTCGCCTTTCATTTCATTAATACTGGGTAGTGGGGAGGCGTGCTAAAGAGTTAATCTTTTTATGGTTTGGGAGTCATCTAAAACCAGTCTTGTTTTATGGTTTTCAGAAGTTATTTTAACTACCTGAGACCTACATAGTTATTAGCTAGGTTCAATTATACCCTCGTCGAGTAGTCTTTTATCCCAGATCACATTAATTTTTTTTAATATTATAAGAAAATACTCTGCATCTAACTGCTATGCGTTTGCAGTTTTCAGTAAGGCTTTCGAAAAGAGACAAGTACTGGATTTTGCCGACGCCAATCCAAAAAGTTTCAATGCGGGCATTGAATTGTCACACGGAATTTCAATTTGCTGCAAAAAATCGTGTCCCAGTATTATTTCGCAGCAAATAATTTTCATTGCAGATAATTCAATGGTTTTATAAAATACGTCATTAAATAAATACAATAAATACTTACCTATGTATAAAATGACGCGTTTGTCACTCTTACCTTGCTATGGGGGAACAAAATACAATTTGTTGCTTTTTATCATGCTGTATTCGATAAAATTTTCTGAGTTTCCGGTATTCAGCAAAGCATTCGTAGATCTCCCGTTAATTTTCATTTTTAGAATAGTTTTTGAAAAGCAATTAGGGAAGTCAGTAAAAGTTACAGATGTATTTAGAGGAGTGGTTTTGCATAGAGTTTTAAAGAACTTGCATACTTTTGGAGAATAACCAAGTTTTCCACGTATATGACAACGAGTATCTCTGGCAGGGTATGAAACTCGTAGGTGTTTAGATAAGCCGCACAAATATCAGGCGTCCCTTTTAAAGGGTCAATGACCGATTATTCTTGAAGCTTCATCGGACTATCGGCATGAGGGGTGGCTATAAATAAGAACTAGACTGCTGTATAGCACATTCGAAGTTATATGCTTGCGTTTCGACGTGTAAGGGTCTGATTCCCAAGAAGACATTGTGGTACAAGTGTATTACGTAAGCCGTTAATGGAGGCGCCCAAAATGTGTTGGTCTTGAACGTTTAATGTCGTCATTGGACAGGAGTTGCAATCTTTGCCCAGTGTCCAAAGGCTCTTCAGGAAATTGTCAAATGTTTCTTCTGATTCCTGTGGCGAGTCACAAGTAAGTGTCTAGAAAATATCTCATTTGTGGACTATGTATGTAGCTTTCAATTAAACGAATGCTTCTTCGCAATCCAAGATAATTTGGTTGAGTGTGTGAGACAAGTAGTTGGTTAGGAGCGCACGCTTTTTGATGGGGCGTCCCGGTTATTCTGAATGTAGAACCTCAATGCCATTCGTAAATATATCCCGCCTATGTTGTATTCTTGAATAAATTGTAATGAAAGCGCACAAGAGATTCTATCTACTAATCCTTTATCCAATAATGAATCTTACTACTCGTTTACTTTACAAGTGGATATGTACAGCTTTTATAGCTAGGATTATGACAAAGGAGGTAATCCATATCCGCATCAGCACGTAAATTCAGTTTTTGATGAAAAAAATACTCGTTAAAATGTATTTATATTTTTAGAGTGAACTTTTAAATGATCTTTTGAAAGTTACAAAAATTGGGATCACTTTTAATATCATTTAAATTATGTGAACATTTATGGACATCGTTTTTTTTTTTCAAATTATAAGGTGTTTCATATTAGGACCCTGCAGATGATAACGGTTATATTTTGAAAGTATTTTAGGAATACAGGCTAGATATTCTTATATGTTTATTAAACTGCAAGTGTCCATGGATGATCAACATACTGTACACAACTATAAAATTATAAATAATTTCGTAAGCCAAAAGGGCCGTTACAATAGAAGGAAAAGAGGTTTTACATACGATAAGAGTTTTTTAAAAAATCAAAGGATTTCAGAATATAAGTTAACCCAAATAAAATGTACAGATCAAGTAACGTAAGTTAGAATGTGACAACAATTTTACAAAATTTATCTTCAGCACAACAAGGTAATGTTTGCATTAACAAATTATTACATTTTTATTAAAGTGCTTATGTCGGATGGACAATGGTTTTGATATATCTAGAATTTCAGTTTATCGGAGAGGGCTGATAAGTCGTTGTTTTTACGTCCAGAGAAAAGTATCGGGCGCATATATTATTATGTAGAATAAATGAAGGTTTTAAAAACCTCCAAGATAAGTCACAACTCCAAGAAAATAATCTTATATAAAATATGAGCTGTTATTATGTTGTTCCTCTCGGGGAAAGCTAGCTTCTTGTACAGAAGTTTCAAGTAAAGTTCACATGTCATAGAACTGTCTGTAAAATGTTTATTAATCCCGTTACCTAGTTGAATAGTAATCTGTAAAAGAACGGTCATGAGCTAAATTGGGAATTGTTTAAAGGAATATTTAACCATGCATACACACCCACCCTCTCAATGAAAATTATGCGTTTTTTTGTATTGCGATTGAAACTCCCATATATATATATATATATATATATATATATATATATATATATATATATATATATATATATATATATATATACATATATATATATATATATATAGTGGAAATGGTAATTAATAAAAACTGAAGAAAGTGCTCAATACTGTTGTAGAGCAAATATGCGTTGTATTTTTTATTAAATTATTTTTCTGTTAAGTAACATTATTGTTTCAGCGGCCGAGTAGCTGAAACAATAATGTAACTAAACAGAAAAATACAGTAATAAAAAATAAAAGGTACATATATACACATATATATTTAATTATTTATATATAACTTTATTAAACATTTCAGAGTCACAGACGTATTCCCTTAATTCATAGTCATATCGTTACTGAGATTCACGCGTGTTTAATTAGACTGACATTAGTTCCTCGAGCAAAAAATATACTACTGATTTCATTATATGTAAAAGGATGTTTGATGTAAAACTGATTTAGAAAAATCATGAGCGGTAACAGAAAAAAATAACAGACACGAATACAAATTCTTACTTATAGAAACATATTGAAAAACACTGCTATGAAGATGTTCATTTATTCAGACCAACGCGCAGACCAAATATTCACATGATGCCGTAATTTATTCAATAGTAAACAAACAACATTACAAAATTTACGTACTTATTCTTTGAAAGAAATTAATTATTAACTCAAAAACATTCATTAGAAGCCATTGTTAAGTGCCAAATAGAAAAACTTACCTTTAGTTAGAAAACGCTTGAGGTAAACATATACACATATATGATAATAAAAATTAAGTAATTAATTATTAGGTCTATGACAAGAGAATATTCTTATCATTGTTTTGACTCTCAAGTATATATCGGACATATTTAGACACAGCTAATCACATCACTCTATCTAAAACATATATATAAACCGATATTTAAGCGAGAATCCAAATAATAATAATAATAATATTCTCTTGTCATAGTCCTTTTTAATTACTAAACTTTGATTACCTTATAAATATTATGAGAATAAATTTACGTTATTATTTTATTAAGTAGCCCCAAATTAACATATAATAATATAGTGTTGGTAATATTAATGTTGCCAATTTAAAACCCTTAATCACACAAAAAAATAAAATTAATCTGTGGCGAGTTATTTCCCTTACATAAGTCAAAAACTCTCTCTACTAATTGTCTCTATCGTATGTATGTTAGAATTATATAAACTAAAGTATTTCTAGATTAAAGAATATATTTTATTCATATAAATAAATAGACTTAAGTTAAATTAACAGCCTATACAGCATAGTCAAATAGTGAAATTAACTAATGCTCATACTTTATTTAAAGGCCAAAAAGTAAATGCAGCCTTAAAATCATATATTCAGAACGGTATCAGAGCAAATTCCTATCTATATCGATTTAAATGTTATTAATATATATATATATATATATATTTAGAGAGAGAGAGAGAGAAAGATAGAGAGAGATGAATAGAGAGAGAGAGATCACTATATCACAGACCATTTGATATATATAGACTCGTATATTACAGAGTGTTAAAGCTTTTAATAGAAAAAAAAGAATTATCCATGTGTGCATTATTACGCATATAAACATTAATGTAATACAAAAATCTTGTTAAGCGACTCAGATTCTATAGAAAAGATTGGAGACGATGCTTCAAGATTGCACTATCTGCATAACTCCTCCATATCTATTTCAGCTATTCTTAACATGGCGGTTTATATCGCTGACGTTGCTACTAGCTTTAATACGATGAGAACTATTAGAATTTTCTATTATTATGTGTTGTTTTTCTCCTTGCTACTCATTCAATCTATTTGTTGAATTATCAGACTAAAAAATCGCATTTTAATATCCTACTCAGTTTTTAGTATATATTGATCGCTCTACTCTCAATTATGAAGCTAGTTTTGATATCTTATATATATATATATATATATATATATATGTATATATATATATATATATATATATACAAAGCTAAATAATGAAAAAGAATTACTATCAGTAAATTTGTCGATCTGTACATATAAAATATTATGTATTAAATTATATACTATAAGACCATGTATGAAGTACTGTTGCCATATTGGACCTAATAAACGTTTGTCCAATTTGTGTGTCCTGAATATTTTACAGAACCGAATGCGTAATTTGATAAGCACCACCCTTTCCTCTCTGCAGGCTTTATCTGATGAACGTGATGTAATTAGTCTCAGTATTTTATATAATGCTTTGATCAAGTGTTCTACCCGATTATCTTTTCTTTCTGTTTTACTCAGTGGCTAAGTAGTCTTCATAAATCCTTTGTTTTGATACCCCTGTGTTCTACAACTCGTCATTCCAATCAATCCAGGCTTATTTTACTCTCTTTCTTATGACATTTTCTCTCTTAACTTTTCAATACAAAATCCAATTAGTGTCCTGATTTTTGCAATAATCAGCTTTCGTTCTTGTTCTTTGGTTATACCAAGTGACTTCAAGCCTTACTTAAGCTATTTCCATAAAAAAAAATTGTTTAAATTCATTTGTGTATTCTATTAGCTTTAATAGATGTTGCAGATAAATTGGATACAATTAAATGAGTTCATTATTATGTAACAATGCACGTCTGATAATACCATAGATTGTAGAGCCGGATCGTATATTTTATAAAGACTTTTAATTGCATGCCAATATTATCTCGTTGTAGTGGCAGTTATCGACATCTGCGAACACGTATTTACATAACAGGGGCGAAGCAAAAAACTGTTTAATACAGCTTAGTTGGTTGGTCAAGGTAGAAATTTGTTTTAAGCGAGGCCGGCGTTGAAAAAGCATCATCACTCCTCACAAACCCATCTTGTTCAAGCAGCACATGTATCGTTCCCAGAGACGACCACGCCATCCACTCAAGTGTCCATTCAAAACAGCATACACGTTCGACAGGCAAACATGACAGAAATAATGGCAAATCACGTTTCTTTTTTATGCGAATTATGTAGAAAATAGAAGTAAAAGCAGACACTCTTAATAAAGAAGTATGCCAACACGTTACCTGGCAACATGCACTTGCAAAAAAATCATTGTATAATAGTACGATTTCTCAATTGTAGATAATCACTAATGCAAATTCTGTTTTCCTTTCACATCTAAGCATAGAGCGTCATCATTTAGCATGCACCAAATGGCCCAAAACTTAATTACGAAGAAATATATGATTTTTAATTTGCTCGCTTTTGTTTAGTGAATTCGCATCTTTAAATATTAATTTTGAATAATAATAATAATAATAATATTTTATCCATATTTCTGTTCTAAACACGAACCTAAATTGTTCTCATTTATTCACACCAAATAATCGACATTCACGTTTTCGCAAGTTTATCATCAATCAATAAAAAAGAAGTGTATATGTTGTCTTGCAATATAGTGATATATCGCAACTAGTAAAATGAGCCTGCCTTTCTAAAGGAAGCAACAGTTGTAGAAATACCGTACATATGACCCTATGAAATGAAACAATGACTGTAGAACAATGTTTATAGGTGAATCCAAACAATCATTCAATTTAAAACAGGGAAATGCCGATGGCTAATGGTTTACAACACGGGCTGATAACCTTAGTCTGATCAGTGAAAACACAGTTTCCCAGGAATACTCACTTACAATGCTGACAACCAGCACGCGGTTCTTCTAAGAGTTGCCCTGGAAAATCTTCTGAACAAAACCTTTATGAGAAATAAAACCAGCTGTATGATATTCTGATTCATAGAACATGAGTAAATGAATTAAAAATAAACATTAACAAATAGCAGTCAAATACAAAAATTGTAATTCTCTACACCAATACGCAAGTAAGTTGGCTTGCAATTGATAATGCGTATGCGCTAGCAGTATACAAAAATGCGATAAATCTATTTTGTAAAGTTTAACTAAGTACACGTATAGTTACTTTAAAAGTGGTGTAATACATGCATTCAAATTTCGCATTTCTTTGTTTGATATAATTGGTGAACATAACAAAGCGAATATAGAATAGATAACAGTACATAGAAGAACATCTGAATGGTACACCGAAGTCGAGTTATATAAATAAAAAACCTGTATATATGCGAATATCAATTTACGTTCACGTCTGGTTTCGAAATTTGTAAGAATTCAACTAACACGGATTTTTCGAACATTCCAGCAACACATAATCTTAAATATGTAGGGAAAATTATCGTTATTCGCGCAAATTGAGTAGAATTTTATTATCTAAGGGGACGGATTATGACGAACCTCATAATATTGAACTTGAAGTCAACCGGGAAGGACGCCAGCGAAACAGAGATACACAGGTGGATAGTTCTAGGAAATGAGTTCTGTTCATGGAAGCTGCTTTTAGATTTAGGCACAGTTAGTGAGTAGGGGAAATCGTATAAAATTATTGTATTTTGAGAAAGTTTGGCAAGGGGTGTGCATAAATCGGAGCTCAGTCGTCCAATTGCCATAAAAATAATGATAAGTAGGGGATACCTGGACAAAGTCTCTTCTGTATGGGAAAAGGTTACAGGGAAGAGAAAAGTGCATTACAAACTAGGTTCCAGAGCCGGTTTTGAATTCTATCAAGGTAGGATACAGTGCACCGAACCACGGCTCCCGGAAGAGAAGGAGGCCAGTGAACATGACAGCGAGACGTCATTGGTAAATCAACATGTAAATAAAGGGCACCTAAAGTTTCCTGTTCAACTACCTGGTCACGATAATAGGCATAAAAATATGGCTGTGGTAATTTTACGAAGGTAGTCCAAACTTCCATGTATTTTCCTCTCCTAAAGAGAAATAAAAATTCTCCATTTGGATAATTATTATAATTGCACATTTGGATAATTTTAATCTAACAAAATATAGTAAATGGACTTGTTTTTGAACTTTTATTTCTATCGGAGAAAGTCGAATTTTTCTCTTTTTTTTACTGCAAAACAAACAATTTCAATATAAGAATATTTTTCAGTCAGTTCTTTTAATAATAAATAAAACTTTTCATTGAGTATTTCAAAATATTTTAAAGTTAGAAGCATTGTTCGCGATATATTTTTTGTTGTTGTTTTTAACTAAAACGATCGTTGAATTCGATATTTTAGCACTGAGCGTAATTTATTTCTTCGAAATATATTTAAAACTTCGTGTCTGTTTTATAATATTTTAAGTGTAAATAATCTACATGACTGAAACGACAAATGAAATAGAACCTTTTCTATTCTCTCCTGAGACATACAAACAACACAAATTAATTAAAAATTCATTAACTGATTAGTTTTAATAAAAGTTTAGCAATGAACTAAAAATAAAGTGTACATTAAATTTTAGTTAACATATTTTCTTGTATATCTTATAAATACATGTTGTTTAAACCGTACTAAAATAATATTATTTAGAAAGCCATATTAACGGGGACGGGGCTTTCTAACTAATCTGCACTTTTACATTACAATTCAATGAAAAAAGGGTTATGTTTTACTATACACATAGATTCCGAAAAAATTGTTAAAAAACAAATATATAACAAATAAATGTTATCAAAGGCAAGATAGATTACTTTTCTAACAAACTGGATAAGTTTTAATGTTTTTATTTAGGGTAAAAATGTTTATTAATTTCGAAAACAACAGTGTTTATCGATATATTTGAAAAATACAAATGGCGGCGAGTTCGCTTTATACTACGTTAAGTTAGGGGAAATAAGTTCAAACTAAAACACCATACAAAATGCTGTATGAAATTAACTCATTATATGTTACCATGACATAGCTTAATTTCCGATTCCAAACCAATTCTTTTAATTTTCTTTTATAATAAAAAAGTAAACACTCACAGATTGTTTTGTTTGTTTTAATTAGAAATTATCTATTGATAACATAAGACAGAGGAGCCACAGAATGGTTTATAAATCTTATTTGCAGATTTAACATTGCTTCACAGAGTTTGAATTATTTTATTTATTGGTCATTTATCGTAAACCTTTCGCATCTTTTCGGTAAATCTGTGTGTGGCTCAATTCGATTGAATTTACTTGATTATTAAAAGGTTTTAAAAACATGCTCTAGAGGGAGTTTTTTAATTTCGTTGGCGCCAGCTGTATATTAGCGGTGTTTGTCATCAGCTTCTTCTGAAATAAATAATGTTTCATGGCGCTTCTCTTTGGACGCAAGTGAAAAATATAGATTAAAATCTCCGGTTTGGTAAAATGTATAAAGAAAGCACATTCTGAAGAGTTTCTTCATTCAAAAGGAAATTATATCTAGATTTAAATGTGTCTAAAAAGAAGAACGCTATTGGCACAGTTATTACTGTAATTAACAGGGGAAAAAATGATAAACACATATGCAACACATAAATGTTAATAAAAGAAATACTTTTCTACATATCTGAAAAATGTATGTGTGTTTAAACACCTTAAAGTGTATTTTTAAAACAAACTCAGACTCTCCTCTTTGGGTTAGAATTAAGAAAAATATTAAAATGGCTGTGCAATAACCTTGACAGAATGATAACCGCTTAAAATTGAAAAATAAACAAACACTGGTAGAAACACATAGATAAATGTTAGCAATCGCCTGAAAATGTTATGCTGTACGAGTATTTTCTTGAATGTATGGTTTTTGAACGAGAAAGCGAGAATTGAGCGGAAATACGTATCATTTTACGTTAACTAGTTTTCCATGAGAAATATTTAAATATGTTCTTTCTTTTTCGCCAAATTATCATATAAAAATGTAGAATAAGATTTTGGGGACATGATTTAGCAAATTTGATTAATATATTTTTGTGCTGCTGCTGCTATTATTATTATTATTATTATTATTATTATTATTATTATTATTATTATTATTATTATTATTATTATTGTTATTATTATTGTTATTATTATTATTATTATTATTATTATTATTAATATTATTATTATTATTAATAGCAGTAGTAGTAGTACTAGTAGTAGTCTCTGTAATTTGTTTTTCTGTCGAACAAATGCGTATAATTATGAGAAAAAATATTAACATGTTTTCAAAGATGGGAAGGGCCAAGATAGTGAATAGAAATCCCTGCTAATGTGATAAATGTTTTTTCTAAATAGGACATTATTATGTGAAAACGCATTCTTGTCATGGGACGGGATTTATTAACTATTCCTGCTCTACACGGTTTTCTTATTTTGCATACGCATCGTTGGGGAATTTTTGGGGAGACACCAGCACGCAAGATTTCAATCCGCCATTTTGGTTTACCAAAAAGTACGCCAAAATGTACGCAAGTGTCCCATATTTTATTCCCTTGTAAAAAACAAATTTCTACAGAAAATTGTGTTTTACATGTTTTATCTAACGAATAAACATAAAAGTACATATGAAAACCCGTGTTTATTATTTACAAAAAAATCCGGCAACGGAACTAAAGTCAATGTCTTGCTACTAAAACAAAAATTACGTACTGGGAAATGTGTTTAATGAATAAAAACGAATACAATTTATTTTTACAAGAATCTTGTTACATTAATCTAGCAAAATACTAAAATGATTGCTTGTCTTTCCTTCCAGTATTTGAAGGTTTTCACACGTAATCACTTTTTAAAAGTAATATCTCTTTTGGAAATGGAGATTTGGCTTAGAGTGTAAATCTAAACAAATGGCATTATTATTATTAGTATTATTAGTACTATTATTATTATTATTATTATTATTATTATTATTATTATTATTAGTTGCATCTCGTTTTTATTTTGTTTACACCAAAGCAAATCAACTTAATAACACCAATTTTTTATGATAAAAAACATTATTTTAACTACATTACTAGGATAGGCACATAATAGATAACAAAGCCCACGTCCTCACCAGGTTAAAATAGCTTTCTAAGTAGAAACATTGTTTAGAAAATCATTCGTAACAATGGTAGGGGTGTTGTTTGATATGTTGGGTCTACATCATTTCAAATAAGGTTTTTTTTCTTGCAATTTTCAATTAATTACAAGGAAAACATTTGAGAAACATTTATCCGGAAAATACACAGAAATTAAAAAAAAACAAAAAAAACAACAACAACAACAACAAATCCCTAATTAAGTATTTATTCATTTTAAAAGAATTGGAATCACAATCGGGAATCGTATCAGAATCAGAAATGTAGAATATAATCGGTAATTGTATCGGAATCGGGGATTTTTCTGCAATCGTCCCATCACTAATATATATATATATATATATATATATATATATATGTGTGTGTGTGTGCATGTGCGCGTGTGTGTGAACACAATTTAAACCTATAAAATATATTTTACATGGATTTATTGTTCGACAGGATACTCAAATTATAAATATTTAAGTTCCCTTCTCATCAGAGGAAAGATATAAGGAAAGGAATATTATAGCGAAGCTATGAATGTGCTTGTACTGGAATGAATTGAAACATCATTATGAGAAAAATAAAGAAAAAATAAGTTTAATGCAGCGTTCACAAAATGGTAAAGGGACATGAAATATAGAAAGATGAATTTATAATCAAAGATTAAAGCTCCAGATGAAAGGATATCGAGTGATTAAGTAGGTGAAGGAGAACATCAACACAAGAGTCAATGTTCCGATAAGAAGTCGCATTTATACTGTTGACAAAGAGATACACATTTAAAATCAATTATATATATATAATCCATGGTCTGTTGAAAAATCCGTTTGCAAATAGTCGAGAAATAAAGAATATTTCGAGTCATTGCTTTTTTGTGACTTAGGGCAATGAGTTGACGTAACACACATATTCATGGTTGTGTGTATGGTTTTGGACTCATCTTTTTTATTTTTCATTTGTTTTATTAAATCTTTCCACTAAAAACTTATTTTCCTGATTCTGACTAGTCTTCATACAATGCTGGTTCAAATTCATAGTTTCGTTATAATATATACTTGCTACTATATTTTCTCTGATGAGAAGTAAATATTATAATTTCTTATTTGAACATCCTGTTTGGGAATAAATGTGAGTCATGTGAGTGGCGAGATAAACATATTTTCTTTTAAATTGTGTCTATTACTTTAATAGAAACAATTACCAATAAGTTCTACTTTTTTACTTTATAATTTTTTACACGATGAAATAATTCCCGGAAGGCATTTCAATCATCTAGATTTTTTACATTATGACTTGTCGGATTTTAGGCCTTCCTAAGTATATAATGATGCATCTTTTTATGTATACTAATAATTTTTTTTAAACCGTAGCTTCCGATACATCATTTCACCTTCACGGTTATGAAAATAATTTTCACACGCTGTATAGTTAATTTTTAAAAAATAGCTTTTATTTATTTGATTATGAATTCAAAAATAGAATTGAATACTTTTGTTTACTGATGAAAATTTTACTTTTGAAGAAAATTCTTGGACATTTTATCTATCCATTTCGTTATTGTGGACTATTATCATCATTGTCTTGCTGTTGTTTCACGATGTTTCGACAAATTATTCCTCTGGCCTTCGCAAGACAGTAATTGTTTAGAACGCAGATAGGACATTCGACATTCCTATTCTATCGCGGTTAACCACCTGAGAAAGGCAAGGAGAAGATGACGATAATAGTACGCAATGAATAAATGGATATATAATACAAATGTTGTTTATCACAAAGAAAATATATATAACACATAGAAATTTGAAGTTTCTTTAATGCGTTGTTATGAAATAGAATTTGCATAAATTGATGCTTATTAATAAAATTTATGTGTCAATTTTTTAAACAGTTTATATATATATATATATATATATATATATATATATATATATATATAATGTAAAGCTGAGTGTGTGTGTGTGTGTGCCTGGTCACGAATAGGCTCATATATGGTTGACTATTTTAAAAAAAATGATTACATATAATGATATAAGATGTATCGAGACACAGGACTGGGTATGTTTGATCTGGCAGAACAGTGGTTCATTAAAATTTTGGGGTCTGCGTTCGCGCCTGGTCCAGAAAGTATGGAAATAAAAAATATAAAAATAAAAAAAAACGTTTACATGTGTTTTGATATAGATGTACATGAGAATATTTGATAAGTAGGTTTTAACTTAAATAGGTACGGTATAATAAAATTCTGGTGTCTGCGTTCGCGCCTGGCCTTCAGAGCATGGGAATATGGCCTAACTTTTATAAAGACTTTTCATATCTATCTGCGTAAGTATACTTTGATAATTATGTTTCAGTGTGAAGAAATATGGTATAATAAACTTATGGGGTGTTCGTTCGCGCCTGACCGCCATAGAATGGAAATATGTAAGACATTTTATCAAGGTTTTTTTAATATAGATCCACAGAATAGTGTGATAAGTGTTTCAGTGTGAACAGGTATGGTATAATAAATGATGGGGTGTATCTATTTTATTTTTACTTTAATAATATTTTGCTTTGGTTTTGATATCCCCAAATTTGAAGATATCTCTTTACAACCCTTCCTTTTCATATATATATATATATATATTTATATATATATATTTATATATATATATTTATATATATATATAAATATATATATATATATATATATATATATATATATATATATATATATATATGTATGTATGTTTGTGTGGTTATGTTCGCGGGCCCGCATATGTACGTTTCTCGATATAGTGGCATTGGGAAAATTGTCATGGCCATAGAGCAGATAATTCTTGTTTTCTGTTCGCTGGGTGAAAGATAGCATCACGTTAAAATTCGATATTATCGTAATGATGAGTAAAAGAAACCGTGACAGGCAATTGTTGTAGGGTTTCTTGAGAGACTTAGAAACTGAGATGATAAAACGCTGCCAGGCAAACATCACCTTAAGTGCCCTGCCCGTGCCAAAACGCACGTTACTATATAAACATATATTAACGATACGCATACGGAAATAGTCACCAACTGTAATCATTACGAATATATATATATATATATATATATATATATATATATATATATATATATATATATATATATATATATCTTGAATAAGAAGTTCCCTAGGGTAAAATATAAACTGATAATTTTACTATTGGAATCAAAATGGTGTGAAGACGTAAATTTCCATGATCGGCTTCTTTCGCCAAAAATGAAATATTAATAAAGAACTAAATCAATAAAGTATGATACGTTGGCAAGATATGAGAGTAGGGTATATATATATATATATATATATATATATATATATATATATATATATATATATATTGCTGGGGAGAACTTAAGAAACATACAAAAATGCACATTTTTTCCATATTCAGAAAACTTGTATTCCTTTCAGATTCAGGATTACTTCTGCATGCTATTACTAGGTGACAAATATATATTTTATAAGATGGCAATGAATTCGATAAATTTGTAATGAAGGAGATTTTCTGTAGTTTTCACTGGTCAATACTTTAGCAACTTCGGCGAATTTTATTGAAATCTAAATTCTTATGATGATTTATTTTCCATTACATTATACTTTTTTATGTAGATATGATAGTTGCGTCCCCTTCGTGAAGCTATTTACTCCTTTTGTACTCAGCCGGAGGTACACAGGTATTATCTTCCTATTTCTCTATAAAAGAAGCAGAACGTTGCCAGGGGGCAATCTGAAACTGTTTATGCACACAACAATAGACAGGGTGCTAGTGTTCGTGATCTTACATCGAGTCTGTCAACTCACCCAGTGCTAGAACGCAACTATATACTATAACAACTCTATAATATGAACCATTTGTTCCTATTTTCGTGATGGGCAAAGGTAAACAGCTATCAGAATCCGAGTGAATAAAGATTCTTGCTTATCGGAAGCAGAAGGTAACGATTAGTACACTACCTGAAAACAATTGGAAGGTCTACTAAGGCGGTGCACTCATTTCTGAGCAAGCCAAATTATTATAATAAGAAACATCCTGACGGTCGCTGCAAAAATATAAGCCCAGCAATATGTAGATGAATTCTACGAACCATAACAACTATTAAAGGCATGTCTAGGTCAAAGATTGAAGCTGAAAATTAATGCACCTTTCAGCAAGAACAGCTAGGAAGTTTTTTTTAATAGAAGTAAAATGAAAAATAAAATGAAAGATTAAACAGAAACCAAGACTTTTTAAACGCCACACAGAAGCCAAGTTCTCATTTGCGAAAAAGTACCACATGTGGGGCAATGAATGAAGCAATGCTTTGTTCTCAAACGAAAAAAAAACTTAGACGGTTCATATAGTCTTTAGTATTATTAGCATGATCCAAAAAGTATCGAAGAGTCATTTCTGTTAGATCTAAAGGACGTGGAGGACTAATGGTTTGTGGACCGATGTCAGCAGCGGGAAATACGAACGTAAAAGTGGTCAAGGGGAGAACAAGTGCATCTGGATACGTGCACATGATGTGCAATTCACACAATCTGATGATCACGCATAACTTAAAGATGAAGGAGAAAGGTTATGTTGAGAAAACTGGGTTTATCAGCAGAATAATATCCCAATCGACACTGCTAGTTGCACTAGCAAATTCTTTGTGAATGAAGAGATCATAATTCGTCTTTGGCCGGCGTGGTCACCTGACGTGAATGTCAATGAAAATTTACGGGGATATCTACTAAGATTTTTTTACGAAAATGGAAGTTATACGATTCTGGTAATGACCTAACTAAAGCAATATTTGATGCATTCACAAGTAAGCTCACGGATTACCTAACAAGTCTGCTTTCCAGAATAAAAGTAAACAGAATTCTTGAAGTACTAATAAACAATGGGCGTGCAACATATTATAAGAGGAAATTTTGTTTTGGAAACGGTTTATTATTAGTTTCTAAAGTTTTGTCAAACCCTTCCTTGTTAAGATTTACATAATTTCTATTTCAGTTCTCAATTCTATGGATATTGTTACTTTAATAAATAGTATTGTATTGCTGCAAATATACCGTCATGAAGCATAATGGAGTACATCAGAAAGAAAACCATCTGATAAAAATGTGTTTCTAAAGTAATGTCCAGCAATGTGTGTGTGTATATATATATATATATATATATATATATATATATATATATATATATATATATATAAAGGGTCACTAAAGGGTTTTGAACTTAAATGAATTCTTTAACTTTTGATGGTATATTTCTGTAGGTGTAACACAATCTGATTAAGATATTAAGCAATTTAAAAAAATGCCAAATTCATACACTCTTTATGAAAATTAATTTCATTTAAAAGTTATTTTTAGCGATCGCATATTTGTGCTGTATGCAATACATTATTCATGATAGATTGCAGAATCTCTGGATTGCGATTTAACTCACTTTTTTCCCTGATGTTTTCTTTTAATTATTGCAGGGCTTGTGGGTAGACGTTTCGAGGTGTGCCAGCTCGCGGAACGAAATACGCAATTAAATCGCAATCCATAGATCTGCAATCTGTCACGAATAATGTTTTATAAAGAGCATTATTTTTTCATAAATAAAGAGAATTTGAATTTTGTATTGATAAAAAATGTTCCAATGTCTCAGTCAGATTTTGTGAAAATAATAGAACGATATTCTCAAAAACAAAGAATGTTCAAGATCTAAAACCTTAACTTAATTTTGGGGCACCGTGTATATATATATATATATATATATATATATACATATATATATTTATATATATATATATATGTTTGTGTATATATTGGGGGTGTATGTGTGTGTGTGTATTTGTATGCATGTAGGATACGTTAAAAGAATTTCATATATGTACGCACCCTCCTCGTTTTTTATAAGCGGAATTTTTGAATTAGCAAATATGATTTTTGGCAATTACTTGGATGTCGCTATAATAAAAAAAATGAAAATTAAACCATTTTAAAATCAATTATTCCAAAATCAAATTTTTCTGTGTAATATAAATAAATCAAAACTCGTTTAAAGATATATTTGTAAAATTGCATTAGATATATAATTTATAAATTAAACAACTATAAACCTGATTATTAATTTTGAAAAGAGAATGCATAAACCCTTTATAATTTTCTCATTCCAAATATTCGTGTTGTCTATTTTTGAATATTTAGTTGGCAGTTTGAATTATTGTTTACAAAGAAGAACCAGTTATTTTTTAATCAAATATTATGTAATAAACATTATTGTTATTTTTGATATTATCTCGATAATATTGTACAGGTTTATGTAAATGGCGTTTATTAATTACGGCAGGATCCGGCTAGCATAATTAAAATCTTTAGTAAATTAATCTCTACACTATTTGACCCCTCTTTGGTGGGGCTTTTAGCTCCCCACATATAAGTATTCATGCTGTATTATTTGTTCAACTAGAAATACACTTGAAATCAAGTCGGTGATGTGTTAGTCTTGTAATTCCAGCGTACATCCAATCTTGAAATTGACAGGTGTTTAAAAAATCTCATTACAATCAAGATTCTCAGGAGCAAACACTTAAACTATTTTACCAACACTGTTATTTGCAAAATGAAATTATGATGTCAGTACCTTTTTTTTATAATATGTATACATTGCCTCTCTTTCGATGATGGGAGGATTGTAATCTAGCTGTGATCGGGTCGCGGTCGGCGACAACCGTAAAAACTGCAATTTGAACTCCATTAACGTTGAACTTAAAAGCTGAAGCCTGCTCTATGCACCAATCAGCTTTACTCTCGACATTGTCGATAAAGAGTCTCCAGTTTATAATGCCCGTTAAATTGTTACATTAATAAAGAAATTCAATTGTTATGAAAAGAATATGCCAGCCATTAATTGCAAACAAATGTTCAATTCGAACACAGGTGCCCTACCAGAAATGACACCGAGAGAGACTTCCAATAGAAGACTCAGCAGAAGATATAGGCAATGACGTATCAACCCCTATTGCTTCATATGGTTTGAAAAAGAAAATGAACAATCTCTGACTGTGACCACGAAGAGGCGATACTACATACTATTTGCTAATAATGTGCAGACACAGAGGGAATAATAAAGATGAATAATGTTTGAGACAATACGGTGCAACACATGAAAAAGTTCCACCGAACGCAAATTCAAGTGAATAAAATCCACAAGAAATATAACGGAATTGAATTACCCGGAGTTTATCTCTGTGGGTGTACCAAAATTACGATCAAACAATTAGTAAAATATTAAAAGAAGACATTAGTGCTAATATAAGAGTAATCTTAAAAGTTAAATGTGTTGAATAGTTGAGGAATTGGCGTGTTAAAGTTTGCCTTTAGCTCAGCGATACCCATCTAGAGGATATTTTACACAGAAGATGACCGTTGATGAACGTGATTAATATTACTGAATTTTTCACGTATGCCCATACAAATGTTACATCTTAAATTCCCAAGGTTCTTGAAATTTTATATGTGCTGATAACTTCAATAAAACATATAACTTCTGTAATTTTACGATGATAATTCATTTCTTACTCTCTCTCTCTATCTCTCTCTCTCTCAATCTATACGTCTCTATATATGTGTAACATTATGGAGATGGGCTTCATATATATTGTGTTAGTGTGTTTCGTGTTACTAAATGTCTATATAGTGGCTTCTTCACTATCTGAACCCTAATTTAGCGTGTTCCAATCTATTAAGGTTCCGTGATTGGATTAGTGTGTTGCGAGCGTGTGCTGCAGACGAAACATAAACACATACATGTATTTCGATATACATCATCAACTTTTCAATTGCGTCGTCGGTCTTTTGGTCCACCTGGGAATTTCATCTTTTCTTGGGTATAAGCTAGAACTTGTGGACGAATGCATTTCACTCTAATTCGATAGTTGTTTTAAATAGTTTTTTTTTTATTACTTTTTAAATGTTCATCGTAGAAGAATAGGAAGTGAATAGCTTGCGTGTGGGTTTCTCTTGGTCTCCAATTTTAGGCACGTCAGCTCCCTCCCGGTGAAAGGAGAACGTCTTGTTAAATCGCCTGCTCTGTTTGACGTCTTCTTTCCAAATCATTTATTTTCTTAGCTAACTAGAACACGTGATAACATACATGTACTTCCGATCAGTTTAACAGATGCTTCCAATGCACGTGTTTAGTTCACACTTTGCCAAGTTTTTACAACTTTTATGAAAACACAACTTCACATCTCATCTCTTAATTATCTCGGCAGTGAGATAGATAGTTAGATCGATTGATATATATATAAATAGATATTTAAATAAGTCGCTTAAACAAAGGAAGTGCTTATTTTGATTAAATTTAAACTTGACACAGCAAAACATTACACTTGCATGTAGGATCTTATATAACCACAAAAGCCGAATAACCTGACATATAAAAGCAACAGAGACCCAGTCGAAATGAATGAGCCTATTTAAAGCAAAATTGCACCGACTGACGTGATTGAAACATTAGCGATTTCACCGATTTCGATAACATAAATATGGGAGTGTAAAATATTCGCTGATCACCATTTAATTTCAGGAAACATCGGGTCTCCCCACTAGTTTATATATATATATATATATATATATATATATATATGTGTGTGTGTGTGTGTGTGTGTGTGTGTGTGTGTGTGTGTGTTTGTGTGGGTTAGTGTGTGTGGGTGTTTGTGTGTGTGTGTTAATGCTTAAAAATATTATACTATAACACAGCTTTATCTGTTATTGAGTGCTATTTTACAACTACTATAGTTTTATGTGATTAGTATATAGAAATAGCAAAATATCATTGCCATACATGTGCGTATGTGGGTGTGCCTGCAATCTTTTTTAGTGAATCTATCCTAAATCTTCATCTTTAAGTATTTTCACAAATATTTGAAGAACCAATCTGACAAAGTGATTGCTTAAGCAAACTCCTGTTTGATCGATTTGTACAATCAGACTTATTTGATAATGGATCAATTACAAAATGGGACTAGCAATAACAAACAAAGTAACACTTGATTCGAAACGAATCAATTGAGTGAGAGAAACATTAGTGAAGCTTGCAGAATCTAGCCAGATCATTAAAGATAGATTTGTATGTTTTTCCTAATGAGAAATGGTGTCCCTAGACACATTACTGTATTAATACCTTTGAGGCAGAAATTAATTTGAGAACATTCGTTACAGTTATTGAAAATGCACAGAATATAATATTGTACTAATCGTATGGTACAAATAAACATGTCCACATATGTGTAGGTTTTCTTCTAACATTAATTAAAGGAACAGTTAGAAGTATGGTACTCACGGTCATCATCTGGCTTGCCCGGACCAATGTGATTCTGTTCCTCTCCAGAATTTCCCGTCTTCTAGCAGCTGCCTCAGATCTTCAGCTTCCCAGTCGGCGTCGTGTGCTATTTTTTGGATGCATGTTGATCTAGGTCGTCCTTTGCTTGCGTGTCCGTGTCATGCAATCCATAACAATACATTACTCACTAATTCATACTTGCCCCTCAGACAGCGATCGGCAAATCGTAGGCGTCTCTCCCTGAGTCTACTACATATGGCGGGTAGGTTGCCATACAGTTGCAGCTTCTTGGGATGATTTTACCAAGATACATTTTATACCGTTCGTAGTATATGGGTGGGCGTGGCGCACAGGCTAACTGACAAACTGAAAAGGCAGTTCTTCAGGGCAGTGGGAAAGGCTATCCGTGTTTACCGTGCTACAGCCTAAACACTCACAAAAAGATTGGAAGAAAACTAGTATTGTACTAGGTATCATAATCTGCAACCAACATCTGTGTTACAAGACAAAATGAAACATCTTCTTGTACTGAGTTATCGCTTTTGAAACTCCTGACTGTTACGGTTCATACACACATTATTCACCTGTTCATCCTTCATTGTAACCCAGGTTTCAGCGTTTCCTTTTTTTTTATAGTGACGGTCTACTTTTAAAACGATTATGCGTTGTTTTACGATTACGCATGGTTTTA
Source organism: Euprymna scolopes (assembly GCF_053919585.1). Lineage (NCBI taxonomy): Eukaryota > Metazoa > Mollusca > Cephalopoda > Sepiida > Sepiolidae > Euprymna > Euprymna scolopes. The sequence continues at coordinate 38,474,220 of NC_136499.1, forward strand.
TAAATTTGCAAGACGAACTTAGAATTAGTGATAAGAAAAGGTAATAAACGATGATCATTTAAGGTTGAATCTATCTACAAAACTGATCTCCCACGCTAAATTATAAATTAATTACTATTTATTCCCGTCAATGGTTTCTAAGTCGTTTGGACGTAATAAACAGAAGATCATCGAGTGTTAATTTAGCTGAGATGGTTTATATACAAATTTTCAATTATGATTATTTTGATTGTAGTAGTAGTAGTAGTAGTAGTAGTAGTAGTAGTAGTAGTAGTGGAAATATCAGGGAATGAGAACTATATTGAATCAACGTTTGGAAAAGCTGATTTATTCTGGATAGCGAAAAAAAAATTGGACAGAGAAACTAACACGCAGCAAATATGAATCTTTGTGAAATCTATTGGATCGTAAATATAGAACTTACCTACATGAGATAAATTAATAAGTACTAATAAATTCTGAGAAAGTAACATTGTGCTAAATATTTAATAATCTTTAATTTACTTCTTCAGCACATCTTGGCAAACAGTGACCTTCATTATTTTGGTTCTGTTTGTGTCGAATGTTCCTATATTTTATGTACAGTTTAGCGTACAGACTTATTCAGTGAAGAACCGCAGCCCGTGAAAATTGCTACAAGTCCCTTTCTTACAACATTAAAACAATGATCATATGTTATTAATATAATTGTATACGAAGGCTATGCTACATCAATGGAAGATTATTCTTATATTCTTTCCAGGATTGCTGCAGGGTCCCTTTTAAATACAAAGGTTCATACTGTTCTAGATGTAAGAGAGCCTTCTACTCCAGTAGTTTCTTTCCCAGATTCTCTAGACTTTGGAATTCCCTTTCGGGTACCTGCTTCCCCAACTGTACGTACATGCAGAAGTTCAAGTGTACGTGGACCGACAACTTGCTGCCCAACTCCCCACATAGTACCCCCGTAGCTTATGTTCCTGATAGTAGCTCACTACATCAAAGTAGAAGAAATAAACAAAGCAAAAATAAACAAAGACATTTTTTGTAATAAATGAGCTTTTTATTGTATTTTTTATTCAACGAAAACGTTCAAAACAAAACAAATAATCTAAGTTGTTTTTTTTTGTTTAAAGATTTTGTATAAAAAATTAAAGAAACTCTTTTTCATTTTCAAGAAAAGGGGTTAATAAATTGTGGGTTTTTGTTTCGGTAAAATCCTTTTCTGGAATCGTAGGGATATATCGTCTCTATCAACTTCGCCACGAGATCCCAAGCAACAAGCAAAAGCGTGGTGAGATAGAAACTATGAATATAGTCACAATTCATCCATGTATGGAATACTGCTTTCACACTTGGTCTGGTGCATCTGCTACTAGTCTCTTACTTCTGGACAGGATCCAAAAGAGAGTCGCCAACCTAACAGGTCGTGAACTGTCATCTAAACTTCAGCTCCTGTCCCACCGACGAAATTTTGCATCCATCTGCCTGTTTTACGAGTATTTTAATGGTGAATGTTCTGAGGAACTACAAGCACTTGTATCCCCTCAACGAAAATACTGCGGACAAACCCGACAAGCAGCAAAGTCCCGCCCCTACACAATTGAGATTCCTAGATGTAAGACAGCCTTTTACACTAATTGCTTCTTCCCCAGAACTGCAAGACTTTGGAATTGTCTTCTGGTTTCCTGATTCCCCAACTATACTGATATGCAGAGGGTCAAGTGTAAAGTGAACAAACATCTTGCTGCTAAACTCCGTACATAGTACCCCTGGGACTTAGGTCCCAGATAGTAGCGCCCTACATCAAAGTGGCAATATGTCTTGTTTGGGGTGAAAATGTAATTTAAAAACAAAGGATAACAGTTCGTAAATAGATAAATAAATAAATAAAATACTGATCTCAAAGGATTTCGATGAATAATTTATAAAAGAAAATATGTCCAACCGCATTCCCAGTATATAGCGATTATTTACTCTCTTTTAAAAAGATAAATTAGAATATAGCTGCCCACAAGAAAATAAATTAACCATACAACTATATGACCGATATGGAGAATTAAACTATAATTCAGAAAAAATAAATTTGCGACAAGCTTGTTCAGAAGATGTTGAAAACGCCAAACAAAAAATGTTGCAAACGCCAAACAAAAATAGAATCAGACAAACAAAATCCAGTGAAAAATGAGACGACAATCCATGCAAGCACGTAATAGTCAAGAGATGTAATAACTAAGACTATGACAATAAAATATTAGTTTCATTGTTTTAACTCGAGTATAAAGGGTGTCCATAAAGTTACTATAAGTCTTACAAGTTACTATACAGATACCCTGTAATATATTAACAGTACAGTAAGATATTGTATTAAAATATTTATATCTAACAAAAGAAATAAAAAAGAAATAACACCTTTATGTTTATAAAAATCTCAGAAAATACACGTGTTACATCCGAAAGAAACAAGACTGTATAATAACTTTACGAGCACCCTGTATATCCGACACAGTTAGACACAGTTAATCAACCGAGAACCACATAACTCTATATAAAAGCATGTAAGATATCAACGGATACACACTCAAAACAATGAAAAGAATACGGTGTTGTGCCTAGCCCTAATAATAACACAATACCATTACAGTTTAAAACATGATCCGACTTTTTATTATTGAATTTGCATACGTAAAGCAAACTGGCTTTGCAGAAAACATTAAAACTCGTCCCGGGCGTGACGGGCGAACTGATATAAAATTCTTGAATATTGTCTTCACAGATATAGAGATTAAAGATGTATCTGAATTGTTAGATGTTTGTATTCTCTCCTACCAATATAAATGAAGAGAGAACCCGTTTTCGTTGTTGTTTATTTTGTTTAACATTAAACATTATTCCCATATTTCCCTAAAGATTAATCATGGAATCATATAGTGTTTGCTTGGCTTGCCACCCTTAATATAGTAATTCTTCAATTAACCACAGCGACTTTCTCAAGAACCAAGCAGATTTTAAAACTGCTGAAGAGTTAAAAATCTAATTTAGATATCTATATTTGTAATCAAGACAAGGATACAGGAGTTGTATGATAGATCGATCGGATTACCAAAGAAAGAGGTTATCCATTCACAACGATATATTTGAATTCCATAAACATGGCCTTGTCGATTTTTTCAAATGACTCACCGCTTATCAAAGCCCGGAGGCACTTAGAGGATAAGGGTTAATGCATGTAAGGTGGTAGTTTAGTAATCCATAATGGTGTAGATTGAGTACAATTTGGATTATTTAAAGGGACAACTTAACAAGAACTTGTTTACCTTGGACATAAAGACTATTATACTGTAATGGATCGGGAGGCCGGCAAGTGGAACACTGTTCCGCAGGCGGCATTTATAGGAAAAGAGGCTTTGTTCATGGAATCTACAGATAGAGGGGGTGGGAAATCGTTTATATTGGTTGTGGCTAGTCAAGTGTTTTATGAAAGCTTGTCAGAACAGAGTGCTTTCCTAAGACAATAGCCATTCATGTCAATTAGGGTAAGATAAAGGTTAGATGTATTAAATTTACCAAACAATGGATTCCCTATTGCCCCACGTACTCAAGATCTGACACAAATAAAAAAAAACAAAAAAAAAAAACAGAAATATATTAATAGTTGTCGGCCTTTGAAGTGTTGGCATTAATTATGCTGCCGTCTACATATTCTTCAGCATACACAGGTACATCTTGATGTTGACTATCATGTAGACCTTGAAGATCTGAGTTGATATAATGTGATCGTCATTTGAAACCACCAAAGACCATAACGTTAGACGGAAACTTTGTTTTCATCACCTTCAACAGGTCACTGTTATTCGTGGCAATCCAGCTCTGCATTGTCAGGATTCTTACAATGTCTTTTTTACATAGGATACGTACTTATCAAGGTCCGGAGGCCACTCGAGGATAAGGGTTAATGGGTATACATTAGTCAATGTGATTATAGCGTAGTAAACATAAGTTTGGAAGTTTGTACATTGGATTATTTAGGGTGACGTTTTATTAATCCTGTTATCATAACTTAGTAACGGTAGAGAGCATAAGGCGTACAGCGGCGCATCTCCGATCTTGCTTGTTGAACATTGTGTAACTATCAGACTTGATAGAAGGTTCCTATCTCTCTTGGGATTTATACACAACTAGTCAACTAATAGATGGTCTGCAACAACAAAAAAAGGAAAGAAAGCCGGTTTTCATCAAAGGAAAATGGAATTATCTCATCTTTACTAGATCGAGAATTTTATCGTTCCAAGCTGTATGTTGACGAGGCGTTTGCTATTTTTGCATCCCAAATTAAACGTCGGAATTCTTTAATTTCTGAATACTCCCCGTGCGTATCAACAGGTCATTATGGAATGTGAAAAGAATAACTTCCTTTTCTTTTTTGATGTTTTTTCAATGTTCTAAAGGTGACTTTCTAACTCGACTATGTACGAATTGGTCTTCTTTTATGTCAAAATCACGAAAGCCTGACATTATTCATATGTTGGTACATCGAGTTACTATGATTCATTTACAATTCGTGGAATCAACACTAGTTAGAATAGGGATATATTAAATAATACTTGTTATCTGAAAGACCTTATTAATAACTGTATTAACAAGAAGGACTATATATTTTAAGTCCCCTAAAATATTTGGATATTTAAAATGACATGTTTATGTGAAATTACCATAGATAGGCGACAATAGCATAAATTTAATAAACACATTTATATAAGTGTTATTAATAGCTTCTACTCTTGCTTTCTTTTTATTCGGATTATATATGCAGGCATGCATATTCTACTTTTTACAATAATAATGTGTGCCTTACATATCCTTCAGCCTTCAGTAATAGTGTTTATCAACTCAAATGCAAGGGAGGTGATGATTATCTAGGTTCGACTTTTTGCTTTCGAAGACACGTATAAACAAGCACATTCAATCTATGATTAAACAGGGACGGGCAAAATCCGCCAACATCGTTTTCTGTTTCGACTTTGGACGCTACATTTGCTTGACATTTGGTTGGGCATCTCTTCGTGCAAGTACGTATAAAATTAAGTGGCTTGAGGAACTACATAGATACAATTCCCAAAACTCATTAACATTTTGGAATCCGTTTCTACCGTTATTCGCAAACTTTCTTCGTATCTGTAGAGAGTTTATAAAGCGTTTAATCCCTTTTGAGAAATTCGACCCCTCCGTATTTCCCCTACGCCATTTTAAGCGTCTTTTACACAGATCTTTATTGCATTGTTAATTTTAATCGATTCTAGCTCTTCAAGTTTCTCCCATTTTATTTTCGTCAATTTATTTGGAATTATACTATTGATTTTCTCCTGACAAGATGATAGTTAGATAAGGTCTAGAGAACTTTCGGCCTATCGTGCTTAAATCTGTTTACATTTATATCATCCTCGTATAAACTTATGTATAATCAGATTCTATATATATAATGATTTTGATGATGCTTCTCTGACAATAATGTCCATGTCTCATTCAGAGGGTTACAAAATTTATTATAATATCTAACTATCTAAATAAATATTTATGTTATCAATCTATTGCTCGAACCCATACCACTTATACGAATACAGCCCAGATAAAAAGTAGAATACTTTTACAGAATATAATATAAAATAAATCAAGCCACATAAAACAACTATACATCCCAACTATTATATAAAAGCAACTTTGTATGAGCCTCTGTGTGTGTGTGTGAGAATTCGTTTGTTATAGAGTCGAGCACAGCTGGATCAAATTTAATGAAATTTCATATGAAGTTATCTGAAGTACCACACAATGTTCCTAAAAATGTTTTCTATCGAAATACCTTCGATTTATATCGATTGATACTCGAAATAATTCGATGACAGAAGGAAAATGCTATTTTTAACACCTTACATAGCATAACATTACAAGCACATTTGGAAAAAAATATTACCACACAAGCCGAAAGTCCTGGCATATAAAATCAACAGTAGGTTATTTGATATGATAGAGGAGCGTTCGAAATCCATGCTCTGTTTAAAGCAAAATCACACTATATTACTTGGCTTTTCATTTTAAACTTAAATGCAATACATTATTAGTGCACAAGCAGTAAAGTTCGACATATAAATGTAACAGAAGATTCTGATATGACATTGACGCGTTTGAAACGAATGTTTCTGTTTAGAGCTCAATTTGATTCAAGCCATTGTATATAAAAATACTTTTATAAACTCATCAATAGGTTCGCCTATGTTAAATATAGACTACAATGTATTGTGGACTAAATACCTGCGGGAAGGCATGTTATACTTTCTTCTGGTGCACCGTGATGGGTCTCCAACTAGATCAGACAATCAATCGATTTCATTGAGGAACGGTCGATTTCAGCGATTTCGATTATAATAAAAATATTTGAGTGTGAAACATCGGTTAGTCATCATTCGATCCAGGGAAACTTCGGGCCTCCTTGCTAGTTTTCTAATATAAACATATTTTAATTGTGTCCAGTGCAATATGTGCAATAAGGGATATCAACTGATGAATAGATATTCGTAGTGGACGACCTTGTACACAAGCCACCCAATGAATCGGAAGATTGATCGCATCAACTTCCGAGACTTCGACTAATCCCACTAAATAACCAAACTGATGTTAAATGTACCGTAAAACGAATTATTATGAGACCTATGATCTGTGAGGCGGATTATAATACTCTTAAGCCTCTATTGTAACATTCGTAGAAACGGAATCAAATGGCAATTAAATGTGAGATTAGGAAAGCAACTCATTGCAATTTGAACAGGGATTAGAGTAAAGATACAACATTATCATCTATATTTGCAACTATTAAGTTATAGTAAATACGTAAATATCTCTATCTCTACAAGTGAAGTATCAGACCACGTATGGACTACTATTTTCATACTTGGACTGATAATTCTGTGTCCTATTTGATTGGCCCCAGATTTTATTTTCACTGCCAGCTCTCTTTCTGTCTCTCTCTCTCTCTCTCTCTCACACACACACACACACATATACAACACACACACACAGATGTGTTTTTCTAGTCTCAGTCCTTTCTAAAACTACTACTATGGCATGTGTTTCTCAGACGTGTCTGATGTATTTTCTACGTTCATTTGTTCCAGCTAGTTTTACTTGTCTATACGTATTTATTAACTCGCTGTATTAATGACTTATTGTAATACAGCTTCCTATTTCAGTAGCTTCTTTCCAGTCACTAAAAAGTTTCGAAGCTCTCTAGTTGCTCACTGCTTTCCTTGTGTCAATAACCTTAGTCTTTTCAAGACTAGGTCAATAGCCATCTTCTGTTTTTGTAATAATCACCTTTCTTTTAGTTGGTGCCTTACACCAAGTGGCTTCCTACCTTATCTCGAGTGATTTCTATTAAATAATTACTCACTTTTCAAATGTGTGATACTTGTGACACAGCACGTAAACATGAAGGACAAAAAATTAAATTTGGAAATCTCTCTAATATGGGGGATAAATTTCGGAGATCGAGTGTTCGAATTCTCGCTAGATCTAGCAACACCGAGGTGTTGTAAAAACGACAAAATAAATTTCTACCTATCTATTTCTCTATCTATCTTTCTATCTTTCTTTCTTTCTCTCGATCTCTTTTTCTCTCTCTCTCTCTCAACGAGAGAGAGGGAGACGGACAGAGAGAGGGCGGGATGAGATATTAGTCTTTTAAAATATATATATGGCAATCAAACTACACTGAAATTTACTTATTTTATTGTTTTAAGATTCGTAAGCAAATGTTTATTTTATCTCTTCCTTTGTTCGTTTCTGGATCGAAAGGGCTTTTTTTTCTTGTGTAAAAAATTAAACTTGTATTGGTCTCGGTATTTTTCCTCATATACACTTTTTATATTTTTATATTAGTTTTTTTAATATTTGTGTTGTTATCTTAAGGTGTAATTCATTTACGTTTTTCGATTAGCGTACTATTTATTATGGCTTTTAGGTATTTTTATTTAAGTAACTTAAAAATATAAGGCGCTTGCAATATGTTTTTAGCTTTTTATCGTACAGGCATTTTGATTTGTCGTAGATTCTAAGGAATACAATATGTTATTGCTATTTTATGAGCCGTCAGACTATTTTTTTATTATTTCAGGTTCAAATGGACAACTATTGCAGGAATTGGAATGCACCCTACAAAAGCTCAATTGCTACGGCTGGCGAATTTCCAAAATGTGATCTGAACATGATGACACTTTAAAAGATATCCAATAAAACTGCTTTACACTATGGGAAAACACCACAGAAACGCATGGGATGAATTAGAATGTTTTGGAGAATCCTGCCTGAATCAAGCATCGGTTTTTGAGTGACATAATACGTACAACAAAAGCAGGGGGGTTGTGAGGGATGACGAGAGGTGTGAGTGAAGTATGTGGTGTTAAAATGTGTCTTTAAATATTCAACGCACCTCGCCTATATCGATGTGTGTCAAATATTTTAGGCAGTTAGATCGTGAACAGTAAATTTAGAGATTACTAAAATAATATATATATATATATATATATATATATATATATATATATATATATATATATATATATAACTTAGTGCGTTGGAAGAAAAGAGTGACCTCAATTCTATAAGAGGAGGCTTATAAATATATATATATATATATATATATATATATATATACATATATATATATATATATATATATATAAAGACTGAGAGAGATAGTGACAAGTAGACAGTTAGTGGAAAAAGTATGCATTCTATGTTGTTAATTTGTGTGCATGAATCAGATGCTTGAAAGCAGCACTTGGGCATTTTTTATGCATTGTTAATATCTTTCTGTCTTCATGTTTTTAAACGTAATTATATAACAGGTAATATATTAAGTTAGTACAAAAACAATCATGTTTACTCACATGTTACTTTTTATGGTTTTTGAATAAATTCATATATATATATATATATATATATATATATATATATATATATATATATATATATATGTCATTCTCGTTCTATCCAGTTGTATGAATCGTTACAGTTTTAAATCTTTTCATTCATTCTTTTGCAGGCTTTTCGACAGCGTGGATGAAATTTTCCCGTTTCATTTCAAACTAGACTGAAAGCTGCCGAGATAATTAGTAATATAAATGATGTGTTTGACCCAGGCAAAACTAACGAATGTGTGGTACAACGGTGGTTCAAGAAATTTCGCAATGGTGACGAAAGCCCCGAAGACGAAGACATTTGAAAGCCTTAATTGAAGCCTATCCTCGCAAAACCACACACTCGAGGTCGACTACTCAACAGTCAAAACAGTTTGATAAATGCGTGCCGCATGCATTGAAGGATAATAAAAAAAATGGTCGTTTTTCGGTGTTTTCTACGCTCCTTCTGCGCAACAAAATCGACCCTTTTTACACGTGAATTGTAACGTGTGATGAGAAGTGGATCTTCTATGACAAAGGTCCACAACAGTTCCCGAAGCCGAAATTGCTCCCAGTTTATGGTTACTGTTTGGTGGACCAGGCGTAAAGGCAGACCCCAGAATTTTAATCAACCACTGTTCTGCCAGATCAAACATACCCATTTTTGTGTCTCGATACATCTATCATTATATGTAATCAGTTTTTTTTTAATCGTCAACCATATAGGAGCCTATTCGTGACCAGACACACACACACACCCACAAATAAACACGCAGACATTCAGCTTTATATTATACTATATATATATATATATATATATATATATATATATATATATATATATATATATATATATAAGTAACTGGCTTCCATAAATTCCTAGGAGAAAACGCATATACCGAATTTAATTATCGTAAATAAAATCAACCATAATCGATATATATATACATATATATATATATACATACATATATATATATATATATATATATATATATATATATATATATATATATATATATATATGATGAGGAGATTTGTGTAAAAAAGCAATATGTCAAAATCATTGTCGATGACTTTATGTCTATCGCAAAAAAACATCGTTTCGTACAAATTATTGATTTTGTTGTGTTCCTTCTCATAAAAAAGATTTTTAATTTCTAATTTTAATTTAAAATTATCAATCACATTAATAAAAAAAAAAATATATATATATATATATATATATATATATATATATATATATACTAACAGAAGTACCCGTTGTTGACTGGATTCAAGTAGACCTTCAAAACTGGGCCCTGATTTATGATAGTGTAACGGTCATGGAAAGGAGGCGTACCTGTACATAAATAACGCCATAGTTTGGGGTATCAAAACCAACGCAAAATATGCTGAAATGAAAATAAAACTGCTGTTGAAATATATATTTTTTATATCAACTAAGTTTTCCTTCTTAGCGAAGATTGACCAGCAAAATACATATTAAAAAAAAATTAAAAATACAAAAAACGAGATTCTATTATCAGCCCCTATTGACTAATTTTTAATTCTCAATTGCAAAGAGAATGTAAAACCATGTAAAACACTATAATATTTGCCATCAGTTTGTAGATCAATAGGTCTTAGAGAGGAAAATAGAATCACTTTTTTATTTTATGCCAAAGAATCTGAAAAGGAAACATTTCTGGTGACGTGCACAGAGTAAACTCTTCCAATTATGGTGTTAAATTTTACCTGTGGATGATCCTCATTTCACCTCTGCATGTGTTGTTATTCCATATGTAATAATATTATATATTAAATTATAATAATGATTATTATAAAATTAAGCTAATTATCGTTAGAAATTATAATAATGACAAAAACTAAGAGTTTTTTTGCAAAGTAATCTCGTTCAAACATAAGAAAAAATGCAGTAAGAGTTTTATCTGTTGGGCTTAGAAAAGCAATTATATTTGTGAAATAAACCTTCTAAAACTGTTCAAGATGAACTGCAAACGTTTAGGCTGGAGGACTCTTTTTATGAAAAAGAACCCCCAACATACACCAATATACTTCATTCGTGTGTATATATCTATCAAGTACACAATTTGTAACTCCGTCACTAACATTTTGTAAGGAAAGCAGTGCTGCATATGATCCCTTATTTATATATTTGCAACCATATTTGATAGATATAACATAATTGCAAAATTTAATATTTATGTTAGCATTGCATGTTTTTGAATGTAAGGGAGAGTATTGCAAAGTCAACCTATTGTCACCTTCATTGTTGCCACCCAGAGTTTAAAAGCCATCTTCAGGTGATATTCTCCTTTAAGACAGATAACGATCCTCAGTAAACTGAGTTTCTAGTAGATAGTTTTTAGGATATCATTTAGTGCATTGGCCATCAACAATACCGGGTGAATATCTATAGATATTACCACAAGGCCCATGCACCATGTGACTCTTTACTATTACAAATACGGTGGGATCATTTTGTATATCAAGTAACTCAGCTGATATAATGGAACCAATTATATTGGAGTTGATTTTTCTTGTAAGTGTAGTTATCTATGCGCACGAAACAATCCTCTTTTTGCTAGTAAATTCCGTACATGTAGCATCGTGGTAGAGCTAAATTTATGCTGTATTTATCAGATTCTTGACGTACATCATCTTCAAATACTGGACAATAAATCCTGTTGATTTATGCATATTTCTCCAGTGAGAAGTTCATCTGAAAATTCAACCCGAAGTGAATATGATTAGCAGGTCTTCTTCTCCATAATCTCTTTCATATGTCATTGCATCTTGGGTATTTCCATGCATATCACGTAATCTCCCTCTGAACATAGAAAGTAATATGCATGTCTGACCTATACAGCAATTTATATGACTTTTGACATTCATGTAGGACTCTATTCTTAGCTTTTTTTAATGAGTTTTGATATATAAAAAATTTTCAGCTTCAACTTTTGAAAACCTACCAATTGCAAATAAACAATTTTTATAACATAACATGTTTTTCGTATTTCCAAATTAATATGGCGTCGTGGGAGATGTGATAAAAGGACTAACACTATTTTTCTATTTTTAAATTATTGTTAGTTTAAAATAAATTATTATTCAATCAATCAAACTATAAGTATGTATGTGAAAAGGAAAAACTTTTCATTTCTTTTCATTTGAACTTTTTAAGAAAGGATGAAAAATATTTGTAAATAAAATGTGTTGTGTTTGTTAATAAATACTTGGAAGTGTAGTACCTATCATGGAGAAAAGAATTTGAATTTACTTTCAACTAAATAATTAAAAATCCAGTATATGTCTTTTCCTCGTCAGTCAGAGGAGAACAAATCTATTTCAACTGAGATAATTCTTGCCCCTCACAATCTTCATTTGTTCTTCATAAAACCGACACTGTGTTTTAGATTATTATTATTATTATTGTTATTATTATTGCTATTGTAATTGTTGCTTTTGTTGTTGCTATTGTTTTGCTGTTGTTGTTGTTGCTGTTGTTATTGTTACTGTTGTTGTTTTTGCTGTTGTTGTTGTTGTTGCTGCTGATGATGATTTTGTTGCTGCTGTTATTATTGTTTTGTTCACTTCGGATTTTCGTTTAAACACTCATCACTGAAAAATTCAATTGGTATTCCATGGGGTCTTACGAGAGCAGGTATTCAGAACTTACTGACATTTCCGATAACCGTTTAAATTTGATTATGCTCTTTTAATTACATTGGGGTTTCTGGGGTCCTTTAGTGGCAATGATCCTCTCTAAGCTTTCAGTTGAGGTTTGGCTAAGCAACATTCATCTTCGGTCTTACTAATGTGTTTTGAAGCCGCCCATCTCGATTGCTGTGATCACGTGTGCTTTACGATGCATTGCAATACTATAAAATTTATGGCTTGCCAAATAGCTTGCACTCGTGCAATATCTATGCGTGTGTTTCCTTACTATGTAAACTAATGGTGATGAGTTATTTTGAAGATTTTCCAATGTAATGCTTTGGATGGTGCTGATCTTTTTTAATGTCTCTATTACTTTTAAATCCACGTTAGTATAATACATGAGTATCTAATTATATTCTCACTATATAATTCATACTTTGCATATTCATTTAGAAAACACACACAATGTTGTAACTTTCCGCGGAAAAAGACTAAAGAACTTCGACCCTTGTTAATAGATTATCCTCATTATAATTGATTTCAAGCGAGGCACTCTTTGAACATTTTAGCAATAAAGTATTCTAATGAAAAATGTTATACTTCCTGAATTTATCTACTAAATTTTATTGATCTTAAATTATCTTTGCTGGATTAATTTAGAGTTGATAATAGATTTTTCAAATATGCTTCAAATTTTAAAATTCAATAGTTGTAATGGTGATGCAAATAAGAGAACCGTGTCTTTTTTTCAGAATAAATGATAGGTTTTTAAATCAACATACATCATCTATGTACATGTATTTATCATGTTTGAACATGTTTTTTTTCGTTTTTGTCATCCGCTATATTATTATTTAATGTGCAGTATAATAGCACGACGGACACATCATGATTTAGCTTTTTAGTATAAAATACTAACGGGTCCAGGTATATATGTTCGCGGTTTTATGTTATATTTATGGTATGCGTCGGACAAAACTAAATAATAAATACTGAAGAACAAATCTGAATTTAGACACATGTATTTATAAACATCTTATAGAATATAATACATAACAAATGAAACATAAGATCTGATATAAGATAACAATTATGTTGCAATGTCAACAAAGACACACATAGTAATATTAAGAAACATGCGTGAGCAATTGATTAGAAGATCTTACTTTGTGTTGAGTTTCATTCGGGCATTTTATGCGACTGTTGCGACCAAAAACGCCTGCTTTAATCGAAAGATAACTTACGATTGACACCCAGAATGGAAACGAGCCAGAACAAGGAAACTAACTTGTTTGGAAACCGGCTAAGGATTAATAGATATTATTATCCATGTATTTATTCTTTAAAAGTTGCATTTACGAATATTTTGGATTATATTTATTAAATATTGTTTTAATATGTACTGTAACTTTAAATTTACTACTATGAATCCATCATAATCCGCATAGTGACATTTTGAATTTCGAAGTATTGTTAATTTCCATAAATGTTTCTTAATGAAGGATTTGTTGCAAACATGTGGCTTGTTTGTGTTCGTAGTTAATGTGATTTGGTGTCAGTTCTAAAGATGGTCCGTAACATAAACTTCGTATTCTTGTGGAATAAGTGGCTAACGGACAGGAAATTGAGAATGGATCGGAATTATTACTTCTCACCTTTGTTATCAGAGATCAGTAATTGCAAGATCACGGTATTATTTCCAGTGAGGAAAAAATGTCAAATATCGTTAGATAATTTATTTCGTAATCATCATTTACCTTAGTATATTTTTTTTAAGTCTGGGTGGGCTTGAGAAACATTTGCTATTCGTTAGGATGATTAAGAGTAACACTTACGTAATCGGACTATCACCTTCTTTCAAAATTCGTATCTTATTTATATCCAGTTTATTACGTTGCGTAGTTGCAATTAGTAAACAGCTGCCGAGAAAAATAAACTTTAATCTGTATATATTTCGTTTCACATGATTTTACTTCATTATGATCTAATGATCAGATATAACTAAAAACACCAGACAAATATTTATTACTTGAAATTTAGTCACGTTACATTAGTTCTCAGGATGGTAGGAGAAAACTAATTAATTAATAAAGCAACACGATGCGATGACATCAGGTAAATTTTGCTCAATCAATAAATGGCAATGTGACCCCAGTCACGTAACGCTAATAAAGACATACGGTACTCGATGCATTACGTCAATTATATGAACGCGCCAATTCTGTGTCAGGGCATCAATAATGTTACGATTACTCTGGTCATGGTACGTCAATAAAATCTGAAACTCAAACATCAACTGCGATCGATATATATTCCGACGATCTGGTCGTTTGAAGACGTATAACAGCACTTGTAGTGGTTGACAGAACATTGTCGATTATAGTCAGATGTTCTGAATATAAGCGTTAATGAACATTTTCGTTTTCCGGAATGGGCTGGTCATTTGTAGTGTTTCTTGAACAGGATGAACCTCCTCCACGTTGTGAGTAAGAAGGAAATGCCCGGGACTGGTATCGATCAAGTTTGAAAAAAAAAACATTAAAACAAGAAGGTGGCAGACGATTTCACTTAATATTTTCATATATTAATAAGTACATATTTCAGTGAACCTTGTAATTACAAACACAAAAATTGTTTCTTAATTACGTGCGAATATGGCTTGTTTTTCTGGACTTTGATTAAGATACAACTCCATCTCAATATAGCACTTAACAAAACGCAACCATTTTGCTGCATTTGTGATTCGAAGCCTTACTTTGTGTGAAGTAAGAAAGTCCTTGTCGGGCGGGCAAAGGCAGTTTTTCATCGTACAAATCTTAAATAAAGCTCTCAAAATCTTTATAAAAAATTTAACTTGCAAGTTTACTTAGCGCTGCCTGGCCAAATTTCACCTATGTTGGCTAAAACAAGCCACATCCGTCTGTTTACTTGATCAGAGTCCCGTACTCTGATTATTTCCTATTTCAATACCAGTTTTCACCTTTTCGACAAACTTCAATGCAACTTTTCCAGTGATTGCAAGAATCGTGTACAGAAGAATCTTGAAAATATAAAAATGTGTGCATATATATTATTGTGCTACAATTGCGATAAAGTTGGACATAAGAGTGTTTGCTGCAGAACAAAAAATAGAGTACACCAAATGAGAACAAACGACAAAGTGAAAAATAATTTATGAAAATATGTATCAGTAAATATTGTCGACAAACAAGTGAAATTACAGCTTGACTCTGGATCGGATTTGTCGTTAATAAACGCCAACACGTGGAAAAAGCTGGGTAAACCGACTCTTCAAAAGTCAAGTAAAGGTATAAGAATAGTGACAGGAGACGAAATAAAATTCGAAGGTGAGGTCATCCTGCCCATTAATTTAAATGGTACGACGAAGACATTTTTTTGCCAATATTATAAAAAAATCTGTCTTATAACATTTCTCAGCTAATATAAACTAAAATATATTTTTACTTATGAAAGACATTTTGTTAATTGCGCCTTTTGTTTATACTGGGACCTATCTCAAACTGCCATTACAACAAATATGATACCGCTAGAATCACGTTGCCATAATAATTCCTGCAAGATGATAAAAAAAACAAACGATATTAATTCATACTGGTACAACAAGAGTGACTATTTGAGAAGACAGGCTTATTTATGCACACGCTTTCAAACTCAAATGAATTAGGAGATCAAATATATACAAATACATGTGTGATTTCGGCAAAACACAACGATGGCGAAATGTCGTACAACTCATTAATTTATATTTAAGAAAAAAACGTCAAATTTATGTGTGTGTTTGTCTGTGTGTAAATATTTAGCCGATAATCTCTTAAACTACTCGTCACATAGCACTGAAGCATAAGGAAAAGTAACCATGCATTAACGATGGTTCATATCAACTAAACTATTTGTTTGACCAGATGAATAAAACATAGATATAAATAGGCAAGTTGAGATGCAAGCTGTTCTTTTCCATTGCTGATATATGTTTGATTCTTTCCGCGCATGCTCAAATCCAATTCATTTCTTCAAGTCGTTTAATATTAAATCACGTTTAGCTAATGTTAGAAAGCTACATTTGTTTCGGTTCTAGCTTATGTCCTAAATTATTTTGTTAACGTCTAAATCTGTAGAAATGGAACCTCCCTCGTTCTAATTAACTGTAATGTCTTGTAACATCTTGTAACGCCCCCTGTTTACAGTATGTACAGCAAAAACTATCCACACTCCTTCAAGCGACCTCCTTTTATATTACATTTACCCACATGAATCCCGCGTTATCTCGCGAGATCACATTAGACCGTTTCTGTTAATCTTGGTTTCTCTTGTTCCTATCCAACGTGCATGACAGGCAGATACGTAGATGCTTTACAGGTAGGTCGTTTGTATGCCTGTTTCTATTTTCCCCCACAAAATCACCACTATATATAAGATAAAATAGAATATCGTATTGAGAATTTACCCTGTAATAATAAAAAAATGCGCACGAATTCAAATATACTGCAGCGTACCCCAATACCCATAAAGGCACCCTTCATCCCACCGCTAGTAAAACACAAGGACGTAACATTATTGTTTATTTATCTACAGAAAATATAGACGAACCTCAGACTGTTTGTTACAACCAATCATTCATTCGGATTGTAGAAAAGTGATTGTACTGCAAGGATATTTTAGTTGACACGCCTTAAACATTAAGACCAAAATGAATTTCACACATGTGCAGTCAGACATGATAATTGTACGCAATTGCAAATTATATTAAATTTGGATGTGTAAAAAAAAACACGCCCATCATAAATAGCGTCGGGAAATTGATTGACAATTATTCAGAGTGTTGAAAATACCGACAAAAGGAACATTTTTCTCTATAGTAATTACGATGCATAAAAACTTCTTCTGTGAAGGTGGCTGTGTTTTTCACCTCTACGTGGCATACATAACATTGTTATTTTTTTATTTACAATTAATGGAATATGTATTTTTTATGAAAAACGCTGTAGCATAAAATGAATGGTACTATTTCAAAATAACGAACATAAAATCCACCGGAATTTACTTCAGTTCATTTGTAAGCATACCAGGGGTATTACTCGTACGTTATCACACCCCTGTCTTAAAAGAAAAACAAAATACAGGGCTGTTCAATCAAAAAACTAGTGATAATTAATAAGGCATTCCACCCCGATAAAGAATTCCAACTTTATCGATGCTCAAAGGATTTATTTTTAAATCAAATAATGTCGTCTTGTCGACCAAACGGTAAAAGTTTAAGAAAATAAATTTCAAAAGGAAACATTGTTTGTATATATTAAAATAATGTTTTGTGGGTAAATACGTTTGCGCTAAGTAAAAGACACTACAATATTGACTGTTAAGTGCAAACTAAAATCATTGAGTATTTTCCTTTGGACATAAAAGTGGTGAGTTATTACACTTGGTAAAAAGGAGATTCGATATGGCAGTTTGGGATGTAAACTAAAGGGTACCGCAACATGGAAAGGATTTTGATCACTACGAGTCCAACTTCGCATAGAGTAGTATTTTACTATGTAAGTCATTTAATAAGTCTTTTAAAGTGTATACTCCGTAGTCTGTTAATTTGTTAGTTGGTATTAATAGATGTAACATAATTTATTTTTACTCTTTTTATTTTTATTTTCCGGCAACTATACATGAAAAAATAAAAAAAAGAAGACATTCAAGTTCGGATGTTTATAGATGAGGACCGATTGTTTAAATTACTGGTATTAGATTGACTATTCTTTTTATCCTGACTGCTATTTGTGTAAAGTTGGCCGCAGCCGGCCGAATGTGGTTGATACCAAACATTTGAAAACCTTGATTGAAGCCTATCTTCGCAAAACCACACGAGACGTATCTGTTGAACTCGAGGTCGATCACTCACACGCTGTTCACCATTTAAAGCAAATAGGGAAGTCAAAAAAGTTGAATAAATAAGTGCCGCATAAATTGAACGATTATAAAAAAAGTGTCGTTTTTAGGTGTCTTCTACGCTCCTTTTGTGCCACTAAAACGACCAATTTCTGAAGCAGATTATGACGTGTGAGGAGAATTGGATCCTCTATGACAATCGGCGACGTTCGGCACACTGATTGGATACCTGAGAAGCTCCACAACACTTCCCGAACCGAAATATAACAAAAAAAAAGGTTATGGTCACAGTTTTGTGGTCTGCGGCCGGTCTCACTAATCAGAGATTTCTGAATCCTTGCGAAATGATCTCGGCGGAGAATTACTGCCGACAAACTGATGAAAGCCCCAGAAGCTCCAACGTAGATGCCCAAGATTAATCAATATGAAGAGGCCAATTCTCTTCCCGTACAATGTTCTCCGTTGCTCAATTGAACCTACAAAGCTGAACGAATCGGGCTATAAGACTCTGCCTCATCCGTGACGTGACTGTCCTAAAGAGGGACTAGGCTCCCCATTAGGGAAGGTTGAGACTCCCGAAACACGGGAGAATGCCGGGCAGTTATTCTGTTTATTTGTTAAGTATTATTGTATGCCCGAGCAACAGCAGCCGACTCTGCTTAAAGGAAGGGTTAAGTTACAAATGTTATTATTTTTATGAAACCGACATATAAATCTGATCGTTTAGTGAAACTGGCAGTTTGCTCTCATTTTTAGAAACATAACGAAATACAATTTCGTTTCCGGTACCAGCCAGCTACAACTCAGGGACGTCTGGCCTCTAAGCAAAATGCCAGACCGAGGGGTCACGGCGTTTGCGTTTTCCAATCGTGAGAAACACAACTAAGAGCGTTCGTAGACTCACAGGAACACCGCCCCACATACACACGGGGATTTCCCTGAGATGACATACTTAGTGACGATTGGTCTAGGGAACGACCTAACCCACCCACCATCTCACTAAATACACGAATCACCCTGCTAAAGTCGACACCTCGAGAGAGTTGGAGAGAGTCGGAGCACAATTGAAGTTCACATTTGAGAGAAATCTAATACTAATTGAAGAGTCGTCGCTACCCCTCTCTTCCCGGCTATCATCAGCGCAAACTGAGAGTAATTAAATCTAATTGGGACTCATAATTGTTTTGTGAAAAATTAACAACTGAACAATTGTATATAAGTTTATGTCATATTTTGTATATCTAACTTGAATTAACCAACTGAAATAGATATATCTGAGTCTGTCTTCTTTTGCGTGCATGAAAATCTATTCACTTCCAGCGTGACAGTGGCATATCAACCCGAAGGTGAAATCGACTCGGACCAAATCGATCAACAAGTCCTGCTGCGCAAAGAGGTCTTGCGAAGAATTCCCTGCAAGAACGAGCACAGGTTACCTTGGGGTTTGTGACCGAGGATTGACTCGTATGTAACAAGGAGATCCCTATTAAGGGGTCGCTGAGATTCACACATCCGGCGTATTCACCGGACTCTCGGCCAAGGATTATCACTTTTTCAGGCATCTCGACAACTTTCTGCGCGAAAAATGCTTCAAAGACCGAGATGATGTCGAATTGGCCTTAAATGACTTCATCGCTTCCAGAACTCCGGATTTCTATACTAATGGGATAAATAAACGTGTTTCTCGTTGGCAAAAATGTGTCGATTGTAATGGTTCCTCTTTCTATTAATAAAGGGAGTTACGGTCTTTGGAAGTATAACGTTAAAAAACGACATAATTTTTGCACCAACGTAGTAAAATCTGTTCTCTAGTATAAAATATTGATTTATTGAGTATAATATTAATATTTTATTTTATCGTAATGACATTTTTGTGAATAAAGGCGAAGAAATGTGTCAACAATTAATTGAATTAATAATTAGTTAAATATATTACTTGTTATTTCCTATCATTTAAATTAGTATAATATAAACATTTATTAATTGTTTTAGTCATAATAAGGGCTATGACAACATAATATTCTTTTCATTGTTTTGACTCTCGAGTATATATCCGACACAGTTAGACACACTTAATCAACCGAGAATCACATCACTCTATACAAAACCATATAAGATATAAATAGATACACACGTGAGAGTTGAAACAACGAAAATATTATTCTGTTCACCTAGCCCTAGTCATAATACAGTTTCGTAATGATTAAACTAAATAAAAAATATTCAGTTCATATAGAATATTTTTGATCTTTCTAATCCTTAATAAAACTTAAGTCTGTTTTTCTGTCCTATATTATTTGGTTTCGATTTTGGCTGATGGCATCTGAGCCCATTTTTTTAACTTTTGAATCCAGAACTATATTTTGGGTACAATATCATATAAAATAATCGATCGACAATTGACTCTATTATAATATATACGAAATCAGAATAAATTATAATATATTTAAGCGTATTTTACGACCGGGGAAACGCCGGGCGCCCCTGCTACATATAACATTATTTATTATGATATATAGTATTTTGTTGCTATTAAATGTTGTAAGAATTTTTAATAAATATACTAAACAATTTTGTATACATTTACTTTGTTAATTCGAATATGTTTACTCTTATAGTAAATACTTAATCAGTTTTATCATAAAGATAAATACGAAAATCAGTGAGGAGAAGAGATAAAATTAGGAAAATTGATTTTTTTTATAATCTATCAATCGCCGAAGACAAGTAAGTGAACTAGTGCAATAGGCGTTGTTGTGTCTGCACAAATAATTAACAAGAACACGGAAAGTAAAGGTATACAATAATATATTAGAAAGAAAAGTTATATACATATTTACACGTCTTCAAATATACTTCAGTTGGATATATTCCGGCAGGTGGCGTGTTGCATATCTTACTAGAGGCAGCATAAGCGTCTTGCCTATTTTGATGGTCGTTGCCGGACTCCCGGTATTGGTGATTGATACCTTTATATATCTCACTCACCCCCTTATGTTAATTAGTGGGCGTCTCCACAACAGGTGTGTATTCAAATGAACGACGAAGTGAAAATTAAGATTAAATAGCGTCAAGTCGACGAAAGTTGATGTACAAAAGCAGAAATGAATATGAAGCACGTGTAGATTATTCAAAGAAATGCGTATAGAATACACAATTTGTCATTTCGTATAAAAAATCGATTCAGCTTACATAATATAAACATTTACTGAATTATTTTAGTTGTAATAAAATACAATGTGTATTGTTCTCAGTACACACGAGTTAATATTTTATAATTAATTATGTGAATTGAATTAATTAGGTAAATATATAATTAAACATTTCGTATAGAAATATGTGTTATCATGTATAATAACACTAGCAATCCGGTCGCCTTCCTTCGCTAAAATAATAGGTGTAAATATAATATCTTAATTTAAGCAGAATATTCATTTATTCATTATCATAAAGCTTATTTTATATTGATTATTATATTGTACCTCATATATATAAATGATTTAGAACGTAACAAAAGCCTTACTTAGGTGGCATTAATGAGACTTGAAATCAAAACATTTTGCTCTCCAGCAATAGTTGTCACCGTTGTGGCTATCATCAGACGGATGAGAAATTGTTGAGAATGAACTTACTTTAGCATATTAATATTCATTTCTCTGTTCGTACGAAAGCAAATCATGTAACGTTACACCGAATTTTTTTTTCAATATTGACCTCTTAGATCCTATTGTTAGTGGCTATAGACCAAATCGAATTTCACGGGTTCGAATCCCCTATAAACCAAATTTCAAGTCAATAGACTAGTAACTGACAGGGGATTTTAGCAGAGACTGTCACTCAAACAGAAACATAGACAGAAAGAAAAGGTCATTATATGTATATATTGAAATATGCATGCATATTTATAGCTGTTTTGTCATATATGTGCATACGCTCTTTTGTTTAATTTAACATACATCGAGCTTCATAAATAAGAGGAGTATATTTCCCATATATATATATATATATATATATATATATATATATATATATATATACATACGACATAATCCCGTTGGCACACTGGTTCTCGTCAGATCAGTTAAGCAACGTTGAGCCTGGTTAGTATCAGATGGGTGTCCATTTGAGAATTATAGGCGCTATATGTGCTCTCCCCTTATATCGGCATTTGTGTCCAGTCTTCCTGTACTTCACTTGCCACTGGTATTGAGAGGTGTGGTTGGAGATTGCGCACCTCCTGCCACAAAAATTTAATGCGCAAGCAA
>NC_136499.1:38506975-38511975 GCF_053919585.1 Euprymna scolopes
AAGAGCACCGAAATATGAAGACAAAAATACATTTTAACATGGACAGTCTTATACTCTTATTAAAGTTATGTTTTTGCACATTTTATATAAAAAATTAATTAGTAAATATCTTAACATTTCTCGGTTTCTCAAAGATTTGCAATTATATATATATATATATATATATATATATATATATATATATATATATATATATATACTAGACTATCCGTGACCCGTTGAGTCAGAATGTTATTTGAGCTATATATAACAAGGTCGCTTAATGCGAAAAATAGGTAGTACGCAAGGCAAACAACAGTTCCAATACCGACAATTACCCAGATATATCTGATTCACTCTTTTCTAAACATGAACATGTGGTGTAATGAGGGGAAAGGTGGCTAGTTAATTTTACTGCATCTAAAAACAAGCATCACTTTTTCAATCATGAACACCATGATTCAATCGCGGTCCCAGTTGAAATGAATGTTCTCGTTTGCTAAACGTATCATGTTTTGACAAGCTTCTGAAACGGACCTTCACTCCTAATATGAGAAGGAATACACACATCAAATCAGTCGCCATGATCGCTGGAAAAACGTTAAGATCTTTCTACCGCTCCAGTGCTGACGCAATCCTATACCCGCATAAGGGTCAGATACGGTCCAAAATTGAACACTGGTTGGATCATCTTGTCATGCCTTGCTAGGTGAAGACAGGTTTACTTTGAAATCGGAGCTTTTAACAAATCTGACCTTCGTTTCCGTCAGATTACCTAAACAGGAGAAGGGTCATGCATCAAATATCAATAAAATATCTATCATTTTTTATTAACTGGTTGAATCTTATTTAGTTATTTTGACTTATATCGTCTAAAAACCATTTAACAACAACAAACTAAATCCTAACGGCGATCAATGATTGGAAGCCACCAAGGAAAATGTCTGACAAAAATTCACCCGCCAACCTTATACACAATTTACCAACTGAAATAAGTAAAACTGCTCACTATACCCGGTTTGTATATATATATATATATATATATATATATATATATGTATATATATATATGCGTGTGTGTGTATGGGTGTGTGTGTGTGTGTCATACGGCGATAGAAGTATTTTTGTGTATTGATATTCGTATTAAAACCCTCTTTTGTTAGATATGAGCCATGGATTTGCATTAATCTACAAAGAATTTAGCTTATTTGCATATTCTTTTAAACATTTATTTTAATTAAACCCATATTAGTTTTTTTCGGTTTTCTTATGCGATGATCATTTAAGTTTATTATATTCTTACAGATATTCACGATCATCCGCTAAACGTTTTGTTTTCGATTATCGAGTCATTAAAAAAACACTTTTAATATCATTACTATATATTAGGCCCAACATAATATCATAAAAAATGTGACATCTGCATTAATCAAAATATTATATTTTAGCGTATTCTGACATCGGGCAATAGACACACACATACACACGCACGCGCTCGCCATCAAATTATATATATATATATATATATATATATATATATATATATATATATATATAACACATATATATACACACACATAAACACACGCATATATATATACGTATGTACATATATATATAGAGAGAGAGAGAGAGATAGATAGATAGATAGATAGATATTAGGTTGACAAGAAGTTGATTTCAAATTATGTATTTTCGTTATAATTTTACTTTATATATTATTTTAAAATATATTTTTCTATGCATATTTCTTTAAATTACAATTGGTTTAAAACAATTATATCATCCTTTCAGAAATTTGGATACAAGATAAAAAAAAATGCAGATTCGCACTATATACACATTTCGATGAAAATACGGCGGGAAAACTGCTGAAACAATTCGTGATATCAATAAAACTTTTGACCCAGAAAACACTACTGAACACACAGGACAATGGAGAGTCTTGAAGATGATGAGTGTAGTGGTTTGTCATCTGAATTGACAACGACCAATTAAGAGTCTTAGTCGACGTCAATCACCACGCACAACTGGTCGAGAACTTGATACTTAATTAGACGTAAACTATACGGCGATTTCCTTTAACTTAAGAGAGTTTGAAAAGCCAAAAATCTTTATCAATGTGTTCCTCTCGAATTGAACGTCAACCAAACAAAAAAAAAATACAAAAATAAACGCCGTCATTAAGTGTCATCTTCCTTTTCTACGCAGCAAGAACGACTCGTTCATCTATCGGGCTGTAACTTGCGATAACAAGCGGGTTTTTATGAAAACTGGTGACAGCCCCCTCAGTGGTTAGAGGCCACTATAATTACTGAAGCCAAATTTGTACCAAAAGGAAGGTCATGCTGACTGTTCGTAGGTCTGCGGCCGTTATCATTCATTACAGCGTTTTAAATGCATGCGAAACTATTACCGCAGATAAGTACTGTAAAAAAAACTCGATGAAATTAATCAGTAACTTTGACAACAACAGCTAGAATGAGTCAGCAGAAAAACGCCCAATTTTCTTCCACCTCAATACCCGACCGCACGTTTCTAAACCGATTCTGCAGAAGTTGACAGAATTTGTCTGAGAAACTCTGCTTCGTTCCACATAATCTCTAGCTCTCCCACCTACCGACCATCACCTTTTCAACAATCTCTAAACTTTATGTGTTAAAAATGCTTGCAAAAACTAAGCTATAACAAAAAAAAAAAACCTTTACGCGACGATTAAAACTTCAGGTTTTAACGTTACAATGATGAGTACACTGGTTCTGAGTTAGCAAAATTGTGTTGATTCTGATGGTGTTTATTTCCATAAATAAATGTTTATTTAGTTAAGATATTTTCATCAGAATGAACAAATTAAAATCCGCAAGGACTTTATTGTCAAAGTGATATATGCATGTGTGCCTATATATATATATATATATATATATATATATATATATATATATATATATATATATATATATATAGGCACACAGTGGTTGAGCACTATCGGGAAAGAACCCCACAATACAGGAAGAAAAGACCACTTTTTAAAATAACCGGAGATGGAAAAATACACCTTAAATTACTCCACTAAAAATATACCAACACCAAGTAACCAGCTGTATACAAGAATCCTATTAATGAAAATTGAAGATGTCATTCAGAGGATGAGATGGAAGATTGAAAACGAAGTAAACGTCCAAGAGAAAGTAAAAAACACTTTTGGATTAAAATCGATAAAATACCCGAGTAAAGTGGAAGAATTAGAAAATTTTGAAAAAGATTTACTAGACATTATCGCTAAGCTTGAATTTAAACATAGATCAAATCAATTTAAAAAAATAATAACAGCTGATATAAAAAAAAATAAAAAGAGAAAATGAGACGATTGTTTTCTCAGATAAAACGAAAAATTTATATAAAATGAAAAAGGAAAAGAAAAATCAACTAGTACTAAACTCTATTACAGAAAATACCAATTAGCAGGAAAAGATACTTATAAATCTATTAACCAAGAGGCTACAGAAGTAGCCACAAAATTAGGTATTGAATACAGAGTAAATAGGTTAGCAAAGAAAAATGTGTTCATAACTTTAAATAACCACAAAGAAAATTTTAATAATAAGCCAACCTGAAGGCTAATAAACCCGGCTAAAAGCGAGATCGGTCTAGCTAGCAAGTTTATAGTTAGAGAAATAGTAAAAGAGATAAAAATAAAATCGTAATTTGTGGGAAGACACGAGCGCGGTACTGGATTGGTTTAAAAACATAACTGAACCACACAAATGTAAATTTACACAACTGGATATCGTCAATTTTTACCCCTCAATCACTAAGGAAATCCTAAAAAAAATCATTGATCTTCGCATCAAAATATAGAAAAATAAGCGAGCTGAATAAGGAAACAATCATGCAAGCAAGGCAGACCCTTTTATTTTTTGACGATAAAACATGGGTCAAAAAATAAAACCCCGAAGACCCCTTTGACGTCGCGATGGGGTCGTATGACAGTGCGATATTTACGATCTGGTTGGACTTTTTCTACTAGATACCATGAAAAATATATTCCCAGATCACTTTTTGGGGTTATATAGAGATGATGGACTTTGCCTATCACGTGACTACAATGGATGTGCACTAGACAGGCTTAGGAAAGACCTAACTGAATTTTTCAAGAAGCGAGGCTTTAAAATAATAATACAGACAAATTTAGATAGAGTAGATATTTTAGATGCCACTCTAGATCTCGAGAAGAAAATACATAAACCCTCCCACAAACTAAATGAAAAACTTATGTACATTAATAAGGGTTCATGCCACCCACCCACAGTGTTTAAAATATGGTAGCAAATATTAGCCAACGAATTTCAAGACTTTCTTCGAACGCTGAAGTGTTGGAGCAAGCAGCACCATATTATAATGAAGCACTGCATCAAAGTGGTTTGAAAGAAAACATAACATTTCAACAAACCTAGGATAATAGAGAAAATCAAAAACGAAAGAGGAAACGGAAGATAATCTGGTTCTTACCTCCATTCTCATTGAATATAAAAAGTAGAGTAGGGTATTTTTTCCAAGTCTTCTAGACAAGCATTTTCCAAAAAAACACAAACTGCATAAAATTTTTAATAGAAACACTGTGAAAGTTAGTTACTCAACAGCTCCATCAATTAAGTCGATCATATCCAAGAAACCAAAAAAGATAGATAACGCAGGCTGCTCTTGCAGGACCAAAAATAGCTGTCCATTGGAGGGTAATTGTAAAGCTGAATCCCTTGTTTATTAGGCCACAATAACAGACCAATCCACAAATATACGGGGAAAATATATAGGTATGACAAAAGGCCAATTTAAACAAAGATACTACGCGCATATGAGCTCCTTTAGAGCTAAAACATGGATGAATACAACATTAGCTACCCGGGTGTGGGAACTTAAAGAAAAAAATACACCTTTTTCCATAAAATGGAGAAAAATAGAGATCAAACCAGCATACGCCCCGGAATTAAGTCAATGCTCGCTCTGTAATGCAGAAAAATACT
>NC_136499.1:38516975-38589475 GCF_053919585.1 Euprymna scolopes
TCTAATCTTGTATTAGTGATTCTAGAATTCGTTGAATAAAATTCTCGGTATTCACAACATCCACGTTTTATTAGTCTTTATTCACCATTTAAATCCATTTATTTTTAGACAGTGATCACCACTTATCAAGGGCCGGAAGTCACTCAGGGATAAGGGTTATTGCAAGTACATTACGTTAGTGTGGAGATTTGGTGAAGTGTTTACTTAAGGGGCGGTTCATTAGGAATTTGTTAACGTTGGACTTGAACACATCCAAGTTGTAGTCCGGTGGGAAGCAGGCAGATGGAACAGAGTTCCACAGGCATGCAGTTCTAAGAAAGAAGATCTGTTCATGGAATCCGCGTTTTAATTTAGGCACAGATATAGAGTGGGGGAAATTTTTCACAGTGGATTCAGCTAGACGGGTGATTTTCGTGAAAGATTGGCGAGGGGGGACCAGAGATTAAAGTTCAGACGAGCACCTGCCATGGAAATAACGATAAAATAAGGATAGGCTCGCAACGTCTCTTCTGTGGGAGAATTAGTATTTTAATCATTAACGCAGTTCTTGTCATTTATTATAGATGAAACAATCATATAAAACATAGTATATTAAACCAGAAACAACGCTACAAATGTTACAAAGTGTCGTTTTATGTGAGATTCCTTATTATATGTACACGGATGCAATAGTTGACGATGATTGATTTCATAAATCAACCCAGGTTTACGTTTAGGGATTTAACACGATTTAAGATGATAAAGTAATTAAAAAAAATAAACTGCAAGTCGTCATATTGCCGTGCAACTTTATATCCTGTTAGATCCTTCTTTTTTACTTGTTAATTAAGTCTTTGTTTGGCTTTAGAAATACACTACCATAAAACTATACGTTATCCAGACTGATGCTTCCTTTGGCTTCTCTTTGATAAAACTGTGCTTTTCACTCAAATGACACACAGCCAACAGCTCAGTTCTGATTACTAAAAATGAAAGATTTTACTCATAATAAAATAGAAAACAATAAAACTATTAAAGTTCAGAATTTTGGACATTAAAGCTGCTTGTTTATATTACTTGTATTAATCGATTTGTTGTTCTCATCTTGAGTGTTATTTGTGCAACGGTTCGGTCGGATTTACCTTCGACCGTCTACAGGCATGCTGGTTGTTAGAAACGAAATCACAAATTCGAAACTAAAACCATGAAATGGAAACTAACTCATCCAATACGAAAATATGTATGGGGCCAGTAACTATTCTCCTTTCGTTTCAAAGCAACAACAAAGATACATGAAGACGACCGAAGGACAATCCGACTTAAATGTCGCAAAATTAAAATTAAGGATGAGTGCAATATTCCGATCAGTACAAATAACATATATAGTAATAAGATATATCAAATAACATAAATCAGTACAAATAACATATAGTAATAACATATATCAAATAACATATATCAGTACAAATAACATATATATAATACTATTGTTTTTCATTTTTATTTCAATGATTTTATGCGTATGTGTTTGTTTTCATGTGTTATTCTTATCATTATGAACATGCCTTAAACTTATAATATACAGTGTAGCAACTATCTATAGTTTCTTTTCAATTGCGTCATCAATTCCTAAGTTTAGCCCTACCTGAGGTTTATTTCAAAGAATACTTTTTGATCCAAAAGTTTTAACTACTAATATTAAACTTGCGTTCCACCCAGTAAATTTTATTTTATCGCATTTACTCGCAATACGTTGTTGACGTCGCTTGGCAACTTGTTTAATTTTTTTAAAATTAATTATGTGTATATATTTAGTTATAATTTTGTAAAATTTACTGTATGATATTATTGTTTACTAATTGAATCATGAATTCTACTTAGTTCTCATGAAACTAGAATCAAATGCGTTGATTAAATTCTTTTCTAATCCTAGTTATAAACGTGTGTAGGGTAAATAGCTTTCATTATGTTTACTTTAATAAATGTTGGGTTCTGAATTTAACTTCAATGATTTTCTAATCAAATTGAAACGCTTTGTTCCCAAATTTGTAACTCTTGATAAATAGATGAATATATTTTGTTAAACTATTCAATATAAAATTAAACATGTAGATAAAGAGGAAAAGTAAGACGGAATTGATTACAGTAAATTTTATCGTAAATTAATAATAAATAAACATGTTTGTATTTAAAGCTTATTTCGGTAAAACTGCACTGGGGACCACCCGAACACTTACCTTTAAGCAGTCGTTTTCTTTTATTAGTCAACTGTTTACAGCTGTAAGCGTGTCTACGGCGAAAAACTATAACACCAGATATTGTTGCTGACAAGACTTATGCGGTTACTAGTTATGCGCTTACTAGATATGTGTGGCCAATATTTTTTTGCTTTAACTGCTGTGTGCTATGGCCACGTGGGTGTGCACGCGCAGAACATGTTAGTTCTTGTAGCGGACGATAGCATTTTCTTCAGTTTCAGTATTTACTGCAAACGAGAACCACGCCATTGTCAAATCCCAAACAAACTTATTTTCAAGTTATTTTTTCACAAGAAACAATTTTCTTTTTTTTTTATGAATTCTATTTTTTGTAACAGTATTTATCATTTTTTGTCTTTTTTTATTTTGTACAAGTTCCGGTAAATCTTGTTGATTCCTGCTACAGGTGTACCAACAAGTTTTTCGATATGATAAGGGCGTTTCAGAAAGAATAAAACACAATCAGGATGACTTCTTCGTAAACATGGCGTTTTGACGACAAATGTAACTTGTCCCCAATGCAGAAACGCGTGTTCGTTCCGAAATGCCAAACGGATGTGGAAGTGTACGCACTATACTAAAGTGGCCAAAACTAAAAAAAACAGAAGAAGAAAAAAAATATTGCGGTTTCACTTTCGCTGAGACAACAGGAACTTTATTGCTCGAATTGCAGCCTGGAAAATTATTATGTTTCTTAATCATTTCGTGAATAACATGTGGAACTATCGGACAGTAATAGAAACTTTTGAGATTTCGTATCACTCCTCTGCTGATTGGTGCTCCTTCTGTTCGGAGGTGTGTAAGAACTGGCTTGGCAATCAGGAACCTATTGGAGACGACGGAATAGAAGTGGAATTCGACGAAACACTTATCGTGCGTCGCAAATATAACAGCGGCAGGATGCCTAGTAAGGTATGGCTATTTGGCGGAATAGAGAGTAAATTAAAAAAAAAAATGTTTAGTCGTCGGATTGGCGGGTCCAGACGAAAAACAGGATGCGAAAACTCTGACTCCTTTGTTGCACAAATTTATCCTTCCGTTGTCAATCAACTTAGTGACTGTTGGAAGGCATATGCTAAACTAAACCGGCATTTTCCGCACGACACCATTAAAATTTCAAAACACAAAATGTGAAAAGAATTGGTTAGATATTAAATAGTGGGTTAAGTGGCCTGCTATTAGAGCAACATTTATGCTGCAATACTTATCCAGACACTTATTTATAAGGAGCGAGCCGAACAAGAGAAAACTGTTGCATAAATATTTTGTCTAGTCTGCTTTACTGTACAGACATAAGGTGGAACTAACGAGGAGGGAGTTTCCTTATTAAAAAAAAAATTACAAACAAAATAATGACAAAAAATACAAAAAAATAGCCCTAAAACAGTTTTTTTCATTGTCCACACAAAAACATACCATAATACCCTAATCCTTTATTCGTTGTTTTAAAAAAATAATAAATGTATACAAAAGAGCGCTTGTTGGCTTGTCTTTTTTATGGGATGAGGGTGCTCGTGCTCTTTTTCTTGCCTGCTGTCTTGCATGACAAGAAACATGGTGGTCATTGCACGAAAACTATTCCTGAAAGCATTGGATTTTTTTCTATTGTACTTCATTCTTGTCAATGACAATATTTACTGTTATATTTTTTCGAAGCAGACTAGATTACGATTTAAACAGTTGACTTTTAAATTTAAAAAAAAAAACACACTTCTTAAAGGTACGTTTTCGGGTGGTCCTCCAGTGCATTTTGACCCTTATTTCTTGAACTTTTATTTCAGTTAAAACATTACAATATTGAATAAAATGACATGGTTTACGTAATGCACACCCAAGCCATCCACACATGCACAAGCGCACTGGAAATTAAATTATGGTATTGGACTAGTGGTATAGCTCCCCTACTTAGCTTAAATGGTAGTGTGTGTGTGTGTGTGTGTGTGTGTGTGTGGGTGGGTGTGTGTGTGTGTGTGTGTGTGTGTGTGTGTGTTAAACGGCACGAATAATATTTGGGTTTAACCAGCTTCCATCTTCGGAAGAATTTCATGGGAGTATGATATTCACAAACGGTCCCCAGTCGCATGCATATCCCCAGTAAGGGAGATGTCGACGTAAGGTTTTGTTAATTCTTGCAGAGAGGTGTCGACGTCCTCCTACAAACAGCGTATGAAATTCCAAAATTGATCGATCATTTTAGTAATGGCCAGGCTCAATGTTGCTTAACTTTGCTGATCTGACGGGAATCAGTGTATCAATGTGATTCCGCCGTACATAAAGCTTCAATTAATTAAAGAAATCAAGGTTGGAAGTGATTAGGAATTTGCGTATTGGGGCTATATAAAATTACATTTACCGCTAAATGAAAATATTTCTCTGGGAGGCTACAATATAATACATTTTGGTATTTTGGCCTAGATCAAAGTGTAGTATCTGTTCTTCAGAGGCCGCACTTCCATTTCTTCTTCTTCAGATGCCGCACTTTAATTTCTCGTTCTCTTTCAGTGGAAGAGAAATCCTTCACGACTGAGACAATTTTTATGTTTGTACCTTTTCACCACGTTAAAAAACGACCCAGGTGTCTAACTCTGTCCCGTGGGGGAGGCATTGTAAATAGGTGCAATATAATACATTTTAAAACAGAAACAAAGTGCATCTTATTTCTATCGAACGAGCATACAATAAATAGTAATTGAGGATTCATATAGAAATGTTAAGGCGAATCCCACATAACTATTTTAAATATAGGCATGTGAAACAGACTGACAGTCAATGACAAACAAACAATTTCCCTTAAAGAAACTTCAATCAGAACCGATCCAATCTATTTCGGAATGTAATCGTCGTCTTTCTCGTCCACTCTCCTTCTTTCTCACATACCCTTTCTCTCTAGTAGAATAGTATCCTAAAAATACCGATGTGTTGCCGTGGACTTAAAATAGTTATATTGATTTCTGCGTTGCGAGGTGACGAGAAATGCCTCGTGTGCTTCGAGGTGATAAAATACACTTATTTAACGAAAAATGATACAAAGGTTTTCACTTTCTTACGCTAATTTGTCGGATGACAACATTAATTTATAAATATTTTAAAGAAGAAATGGACGTTCCATAATCATTGTGTTTATATATCATACAATTTTAAACTCACTCAAATTATTCATTTTTTTTTTTTTTTTACTTAGAGGATGTCATAATGAAGATGAAGTCGACGTATAATGTGTGGCAGTATTGATGAGAAAGCATGGATGAGAAAGATGGTCAGACTTTTGTTAATAAAAATTTAAAAAAAAACCTTGGTAAGTCAATTTTTTTATACACCGTCGGTACTTTAGGAGATACATTACGTTTGCTTTATTATTCTTAGTTTGTTTTGCTAAGGGAGGGGGTATCTCGCGTGATGCCCTTTATCACAGATATTCTGAGAGATCTTTTATAAATTACTAGCAGGGGTGCCCGGCGTTGCTCGGGTGTTTGGAGGTGTATGCTGTGCAAATAAAGCAAAAAAAAAACAAAAAAAAATGGTTAATTTTTTAAAACTTTGACCCCTATTATGACCCCTTAAAATTTATAGTTTCGGGCTCAAATCACTTTATTAAGTTAGATCCAGGTTCAAGGAACCTATATCTAAAATTTCAAGTGTCTAGACCAAAAATTGTCGGAGGAGTTTGGTAGAGTTCTTAAAAGTCAAATCGTTGAAATTTGACCCCTTAACAGCCAAATTTCTGGCTGACACCCGTCACATCGATTTTCCCAAATCTCAGTATCCGGTATTTCAAATTTCGAGTCTATAGACTAAAAATTGACAGAGTTATTGCGTAGGGAAATGTACACAGACAGACAGACACACAGACACACAGACAGACAAACACGTTCACTTTTATAGATATATAGATAGATAATTCGTCTGTTATGTGCAAGTGTTTGTATCTCGTATGCATTTAGTTTACCAGATACCTTCACCATATTATTTTGAAATTCATTTTCATGAACTCGTTTGAACATTATTGCTGTGTGAACTCGGCTCTTAAGTTAAAAAATATACAAATAACAGCAGGCATGAACTTATGCACATATCAGTACACACACACACACGCTAACTCACACACACACTCAGTTTTATTATATATATATATATATATATATGTGTGTGTGTGGGTGTGTGTGTGTGTGTGCGCGCGTGTGTGTGTGTGTGTGTGTGGTCACGAATAGGCTCCTATGTGGTTGACTATTTTTAAAAATTGATTACATATAATGATAGAAGATGTATCGAGACACAAGAATGGGTATGTTTGATCTGGCAGAACGGTATTCATTAAAATTGTGGGGTCTTCGGTCGCGCCTGGTCCACACAGTATGGAAAGAAAAAATTTAAAAAGTAAAGAAAAAAAACATTTACAAGTGTTTTTGATATAGATGTACATAAGAATACTTTGATAAGTATGTTTTAACTTAAATAGGGATGGTATAATAAAATGGTGGGGTCTGCGTTCGCGCTTGGCCTCCATAGAATGGAAATAGGCACACGCTTTAATAAAGACTTTTCATATCTATCTGCGTAAGTATACTTTGATAATTATATTTCAGTTTGAGAAATATGGTATAATAAAATTATGGAGTGTTCGTTCGCATCTGACCTCCATAGAATGTAAATATGTCACAAAGTTAACAAGGTTTTTAATATAGATCTACAGAATATTGTGATAAGTGTTTCAGTGTGAACAGGTATGGTATAATAAATTATGGTGTTCATCTATTTTATTTTTACTTTCATCATATTTTGCTTTGGTTGTGATATCCCCAAATTCAACCCAAATTTACAACCCTTCCTTTTCATAACCTATCATACTTTAATAAATCAGAGTCCATTTTCTGTAGGCTGTTTTTGAGCCCAGTCAACGACGGGTACTTTTGCTAGTGTATATATATATATATATATATATATATATATATATATATATATATATATATATATATATATATATATATTATGTTTAAAATGTAATTATCCACTGATCTAAATGCGAGTTGGGAATGATTTTCCCTTTTAACCAATTTGGTACCCCCACATGGGGAGTGGTATATATATATATATATATATATATATATATATATATATATATATATATATATATATTATGTTTAAAATGTAATTATCCACTGACACGTGTTTCGTCGTCTACGACCCACCAGGGTGGCTGTATCCAGCGAGATTCGAAATCGGGACCCAACGGAAATGAGCCTAAACCCTAACCCCTGAACCAACCCGCCGACTGACTGGATATATCGCGACTCACTTAGATATTGTTTTGTTTATGTTTTAGCGATATGTTTTGAATGAATTCAATTATTTATGAAAGTGCATTTTTACCTAAATGGGAATAATTATCCCTTTTAACAAATTTGGTACCCCCACATGGGGAGCGGTATATATATATATTATTTTTAAAATATAATTATCCACTGACACATGTTTCGTCGTAGTTGAGTCTTAGTGTAGGACTTTACCATTACCGATGTTACACAATAGAGCACTGCTATTATGAAATTACAGCAGTATTAATGATTTAATTCGCCTTCGTCAAAGCTAAACATAGATTATATAAAAGAGAGTTTTCTGTTATTGTGAGTATATGCATATATATATATATATATATATATATATATATATATGTGTGTGTGTGTGTGTGTGTGTGTGTGCGTTTGCATGTCCCGCTAAAAGTTTCGAAATCCAAATCCTATAATAATGGTTCTTGGGTTGTCTCAAAGGACAGAAACTCGGACACGTAATATGTAAAATTTACAACAAAATATTTATTTTTATACTTTACCGACCGCAGAATTTGATGAGGATCATGTAAAAATGTCTTTGTCTAAAAGAGTTCAACATCTGCGCATACGTGAACCACTTCACCTCTTGGATACGTTAAGTACATGAATCTGCAATATCGCGACAGAAATGGCGTTGTAGCCGAATGAGTTACATGTCCCTCTCAGAATTATCAGTTTTCGCGTTCGCACCTACATTACAGCGAGCTTTTCTTTTTTCTTATAACATATTTTTTAAAAATTTTATTGGTCCCCCGACAACAGAAGCCTGGGCCTTTAAATTCACCATTGTCGATCTGTCCGTTCGTCTGTCTTAATAACTACGCCTTGGAATTTTTGGGAATTTTGCACAAACATAAAACATAATATGAGTAAAATGTAACAGAACTGATTTCCCGGGAAACTACGGTTGCCCGCTAGTGGTGCCTTTCGAGTTAAAATGACTAAAATTGACACTTTTGTGCTTATTAAAAAAAATTGATGCTTTGGATTTTTATAAAACTTTTTTAAAAGTTGTAACTGATTTCTATATAATTTTGTCTGTCTATACTTCCCGATAAACTCTTGGATGTGCCCTAGGGACTCTTTTAAGGCTAATAAAAACACTCCATTTTTAAGATCATTTTTTTCATATTTCCCTAAAATTATACGGTGTATGTCTATTTAGCAGTTTTGCATTGTGCTGAACTCAAATTCAAATATGTTAAGGCCTTGGGGGAATTTGGGGGCTAAATAGGGGCAACAAATAAAGGACAACCGGTTTTTTGTGATAGGGCAGAACACAAATTTTCAAATTTTAAGGCCTAAAGCTGTTCCGTTTGTTCATTTTAACCAGGGTTTGACATCCACTGGGAACTTTAGGGGCTAAATGTGTGTGTATGGGGGGGTCAAATGCTGAACTTAGTCACTTTTATGCCCCGTTCACTGTGCACTTACGGGGGGCAATGCATGCTTCACTTGTTTCAGTAAACTTTTGCTTTTAAACAGGATTAATTTTTTGGAAATATCTTTTTTATCTTTGTATTATTTACTTGATTCAAAACAAATAATTAGGGAGAGTTTTCATCAGCGGTTAATTAAATTAAACAAAACATCAATTTACTTATTTCGAATTTCTCTTTATCGTCGGTTCATTTATCTCAGGTTTGATTTAAATACGAGACTACTATTAAATACATGCATATAACTTACATAAATCACAAATATTATTGGTAATTATGCACTTATGATATCGGGCTGAATACTAACTTTATTATTTAGAAAGCCATAATTAACATGGGGAGGAGACAGTGTTTTGTAGTTTTTTCTGTACTTTCACCTAACATTTTATAACCAACAATAAAATAAAAGAAAGATATCGTAAAACTTTCATTTAATTTTTTTTAAATAGCACGGTAACAGACGTGCATCAGCAGCATTCATTTGTTTAATCATAAATGCTGAAAAATCGTTTCCTCACTTAAATTCCTCATATTCTTAAGTTGTAGAATAGACAGACGTAAGTGTATGTTTTTGTCTTTTTTTCAATATGAACACAGGAAAAATAATTAAATAAAAGCTAAAATCATATAGCCAGTGCAGTAAAATCAACCTTGATTTTTTCTTTCATATGGCTCAGGCAACTCCAGCTACATTTGCAATTAATAATTCACGTCATCTTTAACAAAGCTAAATATCTACCTATCTATATATCTGTCTTTATATATATATATATATATATATATATATATATATATATATATATATATATATATATATAAAGGAAAAATGTGCCTTACTGTGTGTGTGCATTTTTTGTGTATGTCCGGCAAAGGGTTTTTAAGGGAGGGGGGCGCTTGGTGTTACCACTCATTCTTAAAACTTTTTAATGCTCCGTAGATTATAATATCTAAGATTTACGAAACGAGTAAGTGGGTATCATTAATTTCGGCGACTTTTACACGCTATTCACGAGATTTTTTTTCACTTGACGCGTGTTTTTTTTTAGTTTTCAGCATATAAAACAAAGCGAAACTATGTCATCGAAGTTTGTTCTCGGCCGTCCGTGCCGAGAGGTCCGGAAAGCAGTAAGGTTTGACTGGGGGATAACCCCGTCATATCAGACAATTGTTATTCATTTGAACATTCCCCCTTTTTGGGGGGCTGTTTTTTCCCAATATCTTGCTGGGGAAGATAAACACACCGGCAAAAATTGGCTTGTAGCGCCAAGGTTATTTCGCATGATTTTTTACCTCATTAAAGTCACGCACCTGTCATTACCTATTTAATCATTAAATAAAAGCAGTCTCAACTTCTTATCACGTCGTGGCCGAGCGGGTAAGATGCCAGGTTCTTTTCCCTTTCCTTTCTATTTTCGCGTTCAGGCTTCGGGTTCGATCCTACATTCCTACCAACACAGTTTTCTTTTACCCCAAAACACACGGCCAACGCCGGGCACCCCCGCTAGTCTCATATAAAAGAAAATTTAGGTTTGTATTACAATCCACGGAGGTAAGAAATATATTTAAAAAACATGTAATAAATGCATGTTATTAAAGGCAAGATAAGATCCTTTTCTACATAACTGGGTACGTTTTTAATGTTTTTATTTTAAAATGGCCAGGATGTCTTTCAAGTTTCTTATAAATAAGAAATAAAGCAAAACAGTGTTAGGACTCTATCCAATACATGTTACCGTGACATTTATTGAATCAGTTTTTACTACCATTTAGTTTTATTTCCTATTATGAAGTGATTATCCAGATTTAAGGATGTAAAGAAGCGTCGCGGCAATTTTTCTTGTTCTTCGGTAGCGTTCAATGTTACTTATTTTTCGAACCAAATAAACATTTTACAGTAAAGAAAAACAGTAAAACACTTACGCAGTTATGTAGAAAAATTGACTGCGTATATTATAAAGTCCGTTTTGTTTTACTTATTTATTAAGTTATTTTATCATTTTAGAAATATGCATCCATAAACCTGTAAGTTGTCCAGAGTCCTGATTTGATCATAGTGGGCTCCATATTCGAAGAGATCTAGAGCCAGCAAAGCGCTTTTATTAAGTGCTAGATTATACTACTTGTTTTTCATTATTTTACATCAAGCATTCAATTCGAATCTGCTATTTTGTTTAATATTTGTTATTAATATGAAAATATTAGTTTATATTGTATTATTTGTAAGTAATGTAATCTATCTATATATCTACAAATGTGGTCTAATCTATCTATATATCTACAAATGTGAGAATGTGTGTCAGGTTACTTCAAACTTGAAATTTAGTCTATAGTGTATTTGGATGAGTAGAAAAACTTTAAGCCGTTTTTATGCGGAAAACCTTGCTAAATTGTCATAATTGAAGAATTGATACTTGGGGGGTCTTCAGAGTTTTAATCGTTTGTGAACAGTTCCACGATTGGACATGCGCGAATTGTATACAGGGCGGTTTCCTTATATTTAGTATAAGTAGGTTTAAAACACGTTTTAAAGCCATAGCGAGCTGGGCTATTGTTTATCGAACTTGATTGGTTGCCTTTATGTTTTGGTTTCGAACTCAGCTTGAGAATGTTATTTCTTTACTCACAAGGATTGGACTGTTTAAAGATAAAACATAACGGCATATTAAATACCGGACAGCGCCGGGTGTATCTGCTAGTGTGTTCTATTTGTAACAGAAGTCAAGGTATTCCTTTTACAAAATTCCAAATACTGATAAACAAACATCATTTGTTAAAGAAACGTGTCTGATAAGGCGTTGTTTTCTAATATAATTTAAAAATCAAATAATGTTGGATCAGAGTTTAAGGCAAATCACTCGTTTACAATTGAATTGTGCTGCTATCTTGTATTATTTTTGTTATTAAAAATTTTTACGTAGTCAAAGCAAATTAAATTAATTAGAAATATAATGCTGAACCGACAAATATATTATTAATACTAGCGGCTGAACCCCATCGGCACACACAACGCCGAGTCAAACACAAAATCGAGTACACTCAAAATCAAGTACACTCAAAATCAAGTACACTCAGCATCGTCTTACGATCAACGCTTACCCTGTGGTCTCAGAGTATGGGAAATTCCCACATGCACAAAACAATATCACTGACAAAATCAAAAATACCTTACTAAGGATAAGGATAATGAGAAACCGATGGATAAAATGATGGTTAAAATTATTACGAACTTGCCAGGATTTGAACATTGAATCTTCTGATCCGTAGTCAGACACGTTATCCATTGCGCCACAAGTCCTGTCTGTATCTCGAAAGATGTTACCGCGACATGGGCAGGTAACTTTTTCAACATTTGCATGAAACGGCCCCAAAACTTTTAGTACAGGCTTTTTGTATGACGCGGCGTTGTTCGTTACGAACCTTATACAAATAAGGACAGTCTATGAACTCACACTTTTTAGGGAAAAAAAGAATTTTTCAATTCGGTGCATACGTTCGAAAGTTTTATTGGTATATATATAGACGCACGCATAAATAAATAAATAGACATTAAGAATTTTATTAATAGTATAAGGTATAGATTCTAACAAATTGACCATAAAATCGAATTAAAAAAAGAACGTATCTGTAATATTAAACAGAAATAATTTCATTTACAACTATTTCATAAAGAAATCTTGTTCCCCGATATATTTGTAATGAATAAAATTCATTGATACATTTCGCATGAACCTTTATTTAATTTCGCTTTACATTTTATATCTATGCGAAGTTATATTTAACACCATAAGTAGTAAACACATTTTTAATAATGAGTTACCACCAACAAGTAAAATAAATTCATTTAAAGGATTAACTTCATTTGCAATGCTTTATTTTCATACTATTTACAAACTACGTCAATTGGTAGAAGTAAACCCAGTAGATTGCGATATTTCGGTTTCCACTGTCGGTCATCTCACGTACATTTTTGTTAAAAATGTTTGGTTCTCTTGTCCACTTAAAACGTTGTTAAGATTGTTATTATTATTATTATTATTATTATTATTATTATTATTATTATTATTCTTATTATTGTTAGTTATTGTTATTATTATTATTATTATTATTATTATTATTATTATTATTATTATTATTACAATATGCACCATTTCTAAAAAAAATTGAGAGATTTGTTTACGCGAGTTCAAAATACGAACAGACATAAAAGAGAAAATGACACATATGTTATAGTTTTTTTCAATCAGACCTACGTAAGATTATATATATATATATATATATATATATATATATATATATATATATATATATATAAATATGTGTGTGTGCATATATATATATATATATATATATATACATATATATTATAATAGTATACGAATTATATAGCAGTGCAGATTAAGTGATTTGACGTAGTAAAAAAATATAAGCAAGAATACCGAGTTCTTGCATGGTTTTGCTTTAATATTCATGTATGTAATTATTTTCCAGGAACTAGCACAAATATAAACAGTAAATATTTACTTACTATTTGAGATAACCGGGGCAGTGGTTATTCATAAGAATTCGGGAACATCATTTTTTTTTCAAAGAAATAAACAAAAGTAGTTTGAAAAAAAAAAGGAATACATAATAAAAACGTGACAGACAGAGCAGTTAGATGAGTTTTCCAGCAGATAATAGATAATATCTTAAGCCTAATTTGTTTGATATTCTAATAATTATGGTTTACGTATA
The DNA here is from genome assembly GCF_053919585.1 of Euprymna scolopes. Lineage (NCBI taxonomy): Eukaryota > Metazoa > Mollusca > Cephalopoda > Sepiida > Sepiolidae > Euprymna > Euprymna scolopes. Next base: position 38,530,713 of record NC_136499.1, read on the forward strand.
TATTAATGCATTAAGTTTACTGTTGTTGTTGTTGTTGTTATTATTGTTGTTATTATTATTATTATTATTATTATTATTATTATTATTATTATTATTATTATTATTATTATTACTATTATTTGTTTGTAATGCGCTTTCACACAAGTCATCAAAAATCTCTCGATGGAGAATACCTGTAATGTTCTCTGGAAGCTGAGTGGCAATCAGGCTCAACAAATTTCCACTATTTTCTTCCTTTTTCAATAACATTTTCAAATGACTTTTCGTTTACTCATATTATTTTCTCACTATATTTAGTCACACAAGGAATCATCAAAGATTCTTGTTGGTTCTCTGTAGTCTGACTGGCAAACAAGTTTCCCCTAGATTTCTAGTACTCTCCACCACTTTCCATTATCATTGCAGATTAATTTGCGTTATTGTAACAACTGCTTACCATTGATTTCTCTTATCTGTGATTATTGGACTTCACTGGAATTTAGTTGGCAATAAAGCTTCCTCAAGGCCACAGTCCTCTCTGCATATCAGTTTCTCTTCTCAGTCTTTCCATGCTCTTTGAACTTGCTCGTGTATTTGGTGTTGCGTCAGTGTTTAATGACAAACAATGAATAAGAAGGAGGTATTGGCCCAGGAGAGATAACTTACAGTTATACGCTTTCAGTTTTTATGAGTCAATTTGGTACTCCATTTCAGTTTTACCTCTGTAGCATTTTCTGTATGCATAGTTAGTTCCTGTAGCTCGTCTCTTAGTCTCTGAATTCAAGAGTTTTACTTTATGTTTTAATCGTTTTCATTATTGTTACCCGCTGTATCTTCTCAGCAACCCTCTCATTTCAATCTCTCTCATTCTCTTTTCAAGGGGTTCCTGTATTTCCTAGCGCTCCTATTATTTGTGTTGTTATCTTGACGTTTTTCATTTTCATATCCCTTTGAGCTCTCTGGCAAGTTCAGTGTATTTGGTTAGCTTTTCCGTCTCCTAGATCGTCAGTCTGTGATCTTCTGGAATAGCAAAATCAACAATCTGGCAGATATTTTAGTTTTTGATAACAAATATGACATCCAGTCTTCTTGCTTGATGTGTTTTTCTGTGTGTATGTGTGTCGCATACGACTTTGTGATCTTCATTTTCAAGTACCGCTACCGGTTTGTGCTTGCACCATTTATTTGGGTGTTCAAAGTTCAGTTGTTTGCATAATTCCTAATTTGATCGTTGTTATTTTCATATTCTGTTTAGGCTAGTTCGCTGAATTCGCTTATTGTGGGGTACATTTTTTCGCACTTTTGTCGACAAAGTCTGCATTTGGTGTTTTTCTCATGTCTAGCCATTCAGTTTCTCTGTTTAGGTTTCCCTTTTGTAGCCATGTCCAAGTTCTTTCGTTTGTCTTATTTTGTTATTATACTTATGAATTCTCTGTGTACGGTATTTCTTCCCGTTTTTCTTCCCTCGTCTTATTTCCCCTCTCTTCTTTTCATGTTGTGTTTGTTTTTTCAGTATCTCTTGCTGCGGTAATTATTCGTTCATCGTTCTGAATCATGTAATGTTCTAATATTTTTTGTACTATTTACCCAGTCTTCTATAAAAACCATTCCTATTCCCCCGTTTTAATTTATTTTTTTTTATTTTTCATGTATAGTCTGTCCGTATTATCCCTTTAGTGTAGTGCCTTGTGCATAGTCATGAGTTTCCTGGTCTTCTATGGTGATTCCTTAATTCTTCTTTAGTCCAACATATTTTACTATTAACACTTCTCATTTGTTTTTAGGTTTCTACTATATAGTTTAGTTCCGAGGATGTTTCTAGTTCTTTTGGTGTATTTTTTCTAGTTTTCTCTTTGATGTATGTTGCTTTAAGGGTGTCTGCTTCCAAAACTCCCAAATATGTGTAGTTATCATGTTTATCTAGTGATCTCAATTTTTTTTTAGGTTGGATAGTCTCACTCTTCAGTTGCTTCTAGTTTTCCTATTTTCATGACCAGCAGTGCACACTTTTTCATATAAATTCCATTTGGCTTGCCTAACTAAAGATTCTGGTTGTGTTTGTCATCGTTTTCTATTTCCTTTTTCGTTTTTGCAAACTGTTTTAGTTCATTCATGTACATTTGCGTTAATGAACTTGTATCCGGCTTGATATTTCCTTAGTAAATTGTGAAGAGGCATCATGGTTATGATGAAGGGTAGTGGATAGTAAACCACCTTGCAAGATACCTCTTTATATTTTGATCTCAGTTATGTATTATCTATCCGCTGTCGGTTCAAGTATCCATGTTTTCATTGCATCTTCAATCAGATTGGTAACATTGCCTGGTATTTTGTACATTCTCCAGCATTGTATTATCCATGCTTGTGAGATCCCGTCATACACTACATTGTAGTCGATGCATGCCATGATTATGTTATTTTTTTCTACATTTTATCTCCTTTAAAATTCTTTGGTTTATGTATAATATCTTATGTGTTCTTCTTTTCCTTTTCGGCATCCCTTGTGTTCTTCGGAAGCAGTCTACGATTATGAACGGAATGATATTTTTCCCCTTAGTTATGCAGTTTGTATTTTCCAAATGGTAGGTAAACAGGGCATAGTCTGTAGTATCTGGGGATAGTTCATTTTTCCAAGTGCAGTGTTGTATCAGCGCAGTTCTCCCTTAGGCCATCTATTCAGGCGCGTGTGCTACATCTACTCAGGTTCTAATTCAACATTTCATGTAGTGCAGTGAAGTTAATCTTTATAATTATTCTTATCTTTTTGCCCCAACTCTAATTAGGCCCCGTTTCTTAGTGCTTTGTCCGAATGAAATGAAACTTTGGTCATAACTAGTTTATTATATTCAAAATATCACATCAAAACACTGGGGTCTTTTGCTTTTTGTTCTTCGTTTTATCTTTTGTTTTGTTTTTGGATCACCCTGTATAAGCCAGAAAATCCATATTGTACATGGGTATAGGGGTGTTAACTTTCCAAAACACTCCCCTCCGAAGATTTTCTCCCTCTCAAATATTCCTATAGTTTTTCTTTCTGGAGTTGTCCTCTACGGGTTTCGTCAGTTTCCTTTATCTGTCGGAAGGACTATTTCGGTACATGTTAGAGGGGGTTCGAGACCAAACACGTCATAATGTAGGTTCAATATCTCGTCTGGCGTAGTTTAATTTAACTCGTTCGAAGTACGTTTGCGTATCTGCGTTAAGTGTTTCCTTCCACCATATAGACCAGGCGGCTGATCCTGTTTTAGATCGTTCTCTGTTCACAGAAATTCTATAGGATTGTTGCCCATACTTGTAGCTTGTTTAACGTATGTGTATGCAATGCTGTCTTCGAGCCAAAGATAGACATCAGCGCATTTTTAATCATTTGTAGTTTGAAGTATACTCTATACCGCGAAAATTATACTTAATGATTTTTTTTACTATATAAGAAGAATTCTTTTCTGCACATAGTATGTTTCTCAACGCGTCTGCAATAGGTTTCATACATCCGTCAGACATTGTATGCAAGATGCACGCGCCGATTTTATATGACCTTGCGTCATTGCGACGATACTTTTATTGTGGAAGTCAGGAACAGTTCTGATGTGAGCAACTTTTAAACATTTCGAAAGCCATTTTGCGTTCCCTAGTCCACTTCTAAACTGTGCCATTCCTTAGTAGTTCCCTTAACGGTGCGTCCAATGTGTGCATAGTTGTAGTAGTTAGCTAAGCTGTAAAAATTTGCAAGTTGTTACATTCCGTAGTTCAGAAACATTTTTATTGTTATGAACTTTTCTGGGTCAGGCCGTCTACCGTCTTTGTCTATTATCTGCTCTAAGTACTTTCAATGTCTTTGTGCAGTACTTATTAATACTGTCCAATACCTAAAAGCGTTTTTTATCTTGCTCTATAGTACAACTTTTTCTTAGAATATCTTCCAATCTTTGGGAAAATCAAAATTTGATTCTGAAAGCTAACATGTTGAATTTCCTTTGGGAGTGGGAATACACACATTTTTAAGGTTTCTTCTTCAACGGGAATTTGTAAGTACGCTCTATTCAGAGTTGATTTTGAGAATATTTTTTCTCCATTTAGTTTCGTAAATACTTTCTCAGGACTTGGTAGCGGGTAATGATGATACATTAGTGGTGCATAAACTCAGTCAATACGTTTTCACAGACTCTAATATTCTTAGATTTTTTCTTTACATACACGGTGGGGGCTGCCTACTCACTGTAGGTGACTATCGTAAAAAATCCTGTTTTACGAGTCTGTCGCAGTTCATCGGCGATCTTTTGCATAGAGGCATATTTTACGCTGTTTCTTTTTAAAAACTGAGGTGACATTATCTTTTAATTCGAACTTGGTCTCTATTATTGTACAGCGACCTAATTCATCCGAAAAATTAAAAAAATACATTACGGAACGACCTTTCCAGGTATTTTTCTCAGTTTTCGCTGTATCGTTACCCATTATTTGACAAAACACAACCTGTCGAGTCCCTGAGTTTTAATTGTTGGATCCATTTCGTACTAAAATGTTATTTGTGTTTCTTAACACAAACATATTTGGTTTTAATATATTCTCCTTCACCACTACGTCAGTAGTAATGTCATTTTTGAATTGTATTATTTCTCCAGTTACTGAACAAGCAAATGTCTTGGTTCTCATCATCCGTGATTTTCCAATTTTGCACCAAATATTTTGCATTATAATGGGCACATCCGAACAACTTTCAAGTTGAAAGCTAACGTCTTTCCTGGATTTTTACCGTAACGTACGTCAGTACATTTCTGTCCCCCGCCTCCTGAGTTTTCCTTGCTTTTACGTAGCTACTTCGGGCTACTTTTGTTCTGCAACGTGAAGCTTGGTGTCCGTTGCATCTGAATAGATCACATTTCCGGAACTGGTGTCGACACTTATTCTGACATGTAAGTTCTTCACATCTTTTGTTTGGGTAACAGGAAAAATACGGGTTTTTTTTAGATTTTTCCTGAAAGTTATGTTTGGCTCCTGCTTGACTGTTTGGAGAGTAAGATATTTTACTTCGTACATTTCTAATGTGTGCTTCCCCTGCCATTTCTTATTTTTTGAGTTATGATTTTCCGAGATGATTCTTTAGTATATCTCTGCCAATTATTGAAGGGTTATATTTGACTCCCTTTGGAATCTGTTTATTACCCGGCGTCTGAATTTAGCGTCCAATACTTTTAATGGAAATAAGGACCTTAAAGTTGGCCGTGAATGAGGATAGTCTGATGTCGTCACAGTGTCTATCAACGACTTAAGCTAATGTGGGTTAATCCTGGCATTCTTTACGGGTCAGATTGATACATTTACATCTTTATGAAATAAGCTGGTGTTCGGACACTATAATTCCATCAAAGATTTAACCTCCTCATCTAAGGACAATTCGTTTTTTTTGGGATGATGTACTCCGCAAACTTGATATGTTATGTAGCTCCAATTTTTTGTCTGTCTTTGCTGTATCGTTATTTTCATGGTAAATGCTCAACTGAGTTCCAATCTGTAGTCTCCTTACCAAAATTTCACAAAACTACTTTACTAGCTACACCCACTATATATGATTTCCTCCACTCTCTATCTTTATGTAAATCTTAACGCAGATTCCATGAACAGAGTTTCTTCCCCAGTTGTTGAGTCGTCTTCATAAATAATCACATTTTACCCAATTTATACCATTAAGCTTACTCTATGACTTGCAATCTATCCTGAATACGTCACCAGATCTTCGAAAATAGGCTTCAAAATTCAGGAACGCGTGAAATGTGTTTAATGCTGACCTGATCGTGGTATGAAAAAAAATTCGTTACTTTCCTTATTTGATCTTACTGGAATAGTTCCAATTACTCCCTTGCTTGCGTCTGCATTTTCAGTATTTTTCGTTGAATTCCTTTCTTTCGTCTTCTTCTTTTCTTTCCTCTTTGCTTTAGTTTCTCTCAATTCCTCCTTGTCTATTATATCCTTCTGTGCCTTAACCTGCTTTATGTAGCAGCACCATCGTTAATTTTTCATGTCGGCTGTTTTTTTGTTAGTTTTTGTTTCACTTTATTTTATAACGGTGCGTTTTTTTAAAAAATTGTTTATACTTTAATTACATTTACTTGTAATGTATGAGATTCAAATTACATATTTTCCTTCGATTAGCTAGATTAAAATCATGTATCTCGTCTTGTGCGCATATGTTTTCGACTATGCTGATTAAGAAAACCGTATTCATCTTATGGTTTTCGAGATATAAATACCTTTATTATGCACTTTAAAACAATTACCGCCAGATTTGTTGTATGCGCGAAGAACAAATCTAATTCTATCCGACCGACCCTGCCATCCTCCTTTTTGTTTGTTTATAGTATTTGCGGGTAAGTATCCAGACACCGATTATCAAGGTGAAATTTTGTGAAAATCCTTTGACAAACGACCTCTCAAAATTGTGCGTCGATTCCGATAGCCGTTATGTTTAATTTTATACTTATGGTATTTTCTGTGGAGTTTACTTCTATTTTCCAGACTAATTATCAACACAGCACATACATCGCCTTTTTTACGTTTTAATAGGAACAATTTTACCTTGGCTAGACCTCAAGTCTTTTGTTAAAATTGACGACTTTTATAGGTTTAAGTCTATGCTGATTAAGAAAATCTCATTTATAGTTGGCAGACACAAGTAGTTTTCGAGATATAAAAACATGTACCTGTACTTTAAATAAGTGGCCGTCAGATTTGTACACATGCGCGAGGAATACATCTAATTCGATCTGACCGACACTATTCCCATGCCATTATTTTTAGTTTAAAATATTTGCGGGAGGTTATTCTGATAGCAGTCAGCAAGGATGAATTTAGAGCAACTATTTGAAGAGGTGTCTATTCCGATAGCAATTTTTAACATGAGGAGCAAAGGGGATGTGCAACAACAAAAAGCGTATTTTTAAAATTTTACGATGGAAGCATGTATCCACCGGGCAACGCTGGTTATCAGGTCCTGATAGTTATTGATATTAGTCTATATAATATATTGTTTTGATTTTATTTTGGTTATTTCTTATGCATTTCTTATGTATATTTAGTTTTTTACTATATTAAATGTATATATTTTGTTTATTTGATTGATATGTTTATCATTATTGTTTTAATGTCTTGTTTGAATTATGTTTTTATTCCAATATTTAATTGATATATATATATATAATATTATAATAATAATAATAATAATAATAATAATAATAATAATAATAATAATAATAATAATAATAATAATAATAATAAATAGCGTGATTATGTGCCAACCGTACATATTTTGCTATATATGCATATACAGTAGGCCCCCGGGATACGACATTACAAAGTAATAACAAAATACAGTACAGTATATAATACACATGTATATATGCAAATAACACTATACACCACACACTGTAAGGCCGGGAAAATACCGTAACCATGTACCAAAACATATTATTCAATATCTCTACCTGAAAAATCGTATCCTGGACAAGCGTATCCTGGGATTCTACAGTAGACAAGATTGCATCATATATTCCTACTCCTATATATATTCTACTATGCGTAAATTAGAATAGATAAGATTTGATTTACAGTACGAAATATCTTGGGATAATGATTCTCAGAATATGACGGAGGTAGTATATTTATTTTTAAATGGGTGCAATAGAATGAGATATCTTCAATAAAGCCATTCTAAAGTGTTGGCTAAATGGAGATTGATGGCGTGTATAGACACACACACACATACACACACACATATATATATATACATATATATATACATATATATATATAAATACTTATATAAAGTAAAAAGAACTGAAAATAATTTAGTAAGTGTATGGAAGAAAATAATATATATATATATATATGTGTGTATATATATATATATATATATATACATATATATATATATATGTATATATATATATATATATAGATATATATATATATATATATATATATATATATAAGGAGAGGATAGTTAAGTTTAAGTCTGTTGTTCGTGGAAGATATTTTCCTTGATATTTGCATTAGTTCCGACATACTAAATGGTTACTGTTTCAAACTTAAGCAAGGATGCTGATGTGAGTAGTCCAATTGATATTGTTGCATGAAGTGGTGCCTTTCTATGAACAGGAAATACCTGTGTTCAAATGTAACTTTCCGTAAATGTCTGGTAGTGCTGTCAAGATGTGACAATACATTGCAGGTTATCGTCAATAGTGGTAATAAGGCATAACCTCTTGTAATAAATTGAGCCATTATTCATGTAGCAGGTCACGCGGGTGAGTTCGTAAGGAGGTACGAGTTTGGATGAGTTTGATCTCAAGGTGTTCATTATAATAACCTCGCAGACTGCGATGGATATTTTGTGGTCGAGGAAAGGTGGTTAAAGAGGGATACTTTAATGAGGCTGTTTTGTCTGCTTCTTTGTATATTTTTTGAGGTTAGATATGGCGAAATTACGGCAACACTTTATTGAGAGGATTTGATGAAGTCAGTAGGTTGTTGGATTTCGGTGGGGAGCATATCTCCTGTATGCGAGTAATTTTGGCATGCAAAAACTGAGGAACTCTTTAATCGACTAGCCATATGTGAATTTGCTACCAAGGCTGCCACAGTAAATATTTCCTTTACAATTCAGTATGTTTCAAAACATTTTCATCAATGCTGAGGTATCAATCAAGGAGAGTGAACTGGAATTGTCATATTGATACACACACACACACACACACATATATATATATATATATTTACATATATATATATGTGTATATATATATATATATATATATATAGGATAACTAAAACTCCAAACAACTTCACACACACGCTCACACACACAGATATACACACACATAGACATATATATATATATATATATATATATATATATATATATATATATATATATATATATGGGTGAGCGTATGTGTGAGATTGTATGTGTATGTGAAATTGTTTGGAGTTTATTTATCCTATATATATATATATATATATATATATATATATATATATATATATATATATATATATATACGTAGATATATACAAATATATATATGTATAAATATATATATATATATGTAAATAGGTATGTATGTGTGTTTGAGGGTGTGTGTATAACCATGGAAATTCGACAGACACACACACACACCCACACCCACACACACACATATATATGTGTGTGTGTGTGTGTGTGTGTGTGTGTGTGGATCTGTGTGCGTGTGTGTGTGTGTGCAAACATGTCTTCTGAGAGTTTAGGGTTGCTTCTGCATATATTTTATAGTAAGGCACCCTCTGAACAATTTCCTGATATATGTTTTCTTCCGGCAAACATGTCGAACTAATTGTTTCTTATTTTCTCGCCTTCTCCTGCGCAACAATATCTTCTCTCGCTTATCGAATCAGTTGTTTTTCCCGATCTGATTTTCGTTTTATGAAAATCGTTTTTTTCTTTTTTGTTGCAGATCATCTACTAGTACGTCAGTTGTGTACGGATCCAAACAAGGACAGGCGCCTTCTATCATGTTTGGAAGTAACATAATGTTGAACGAGCTAGTCCAGAAATGTGTCCCTGCACTAGTCGCGTTGTATACTGACCAAAATACAAGCCCGGATGGCAGAGATCTGCCCAGAGTGATGAAAACAAAGTTTCAGGCCAGGGTTATAGTCTTTGGTCTGCTTTCTAGTGAGGGTCACATCATGCCACCTCACATCATTGAAGTCGGATATAAAGTCAACACCAAAATGTAGCTGGGTGTTTTGAAGTATGTGTTTATCCCCTGGTGCAATCAGGTGCCCGCTTGCTAAACTTGAGTGTGATAGCACGGCTTGGCGCCAGGCCACAATCCAAAGATACCAAAGAAGAGCTACGATTTCTTCTCTCACTGCCCCCTTTTTTATCCGACCTGAATCCGCTGGACTACAAAGCAAGCCCGATTGCCACAATCCGCATGATATTCGCCGTACTCTCGCCGGCGCTTGTATGAAGAGGGACTATCTGCTCCGGATCTGTATCGAGGGTGAAGATGACTATATAAAATATATGTCGGCCCTATTACATAAACAAGTTACCTTAATTAATTTTTCAATGAAAGTTTTAAAATAAAACTCCAGTGGTATTTCATTTAGGGAGACAATTTTATCGTTCCACCCAGTATATAGACCATTAGGCCGCAATATACGCTTAAATATTATAGTTTAATACTTATAATTCATTTTCTCTATTAATTCACATAATGTACTTAATGTGTAAAATTGGTTTTCAATTTAAAATAAAATGACTTAACTGCTATAAGTTAAAATCGAAAGGAAAATATTATACACTCCAGATATAGTCGTTATAGTTTGAATTATCGACAGATGGACACGAAAACTTTTAAAAAACATTTTACTAATTATTTTTATTTGAACAATTTGTCTTCATTCTCTCATAGTATATTTGCGATATATTGCGTGTATGTATCAGTACAGGCATGCAGTCGCACACACAGACATATAGTCACGCATTCATGCACACACATATATATGCATACGTGTAAATATATATATATATATATATATATATATATATATATATATATATACATCCTTTGAGATTTGAAAACATAATCACTCGACCGCCGATCGAGTGTGAGGGAAAATTTACTCGCCCAAAAATATTTTTACTCGTCCGACTTTATGTCTTTGTTCCGTTTAATAATAGTAAATAATTTTACAACAATTCAAGACTTTATCGTGTGTAAAATCTAACAAGAAAATATTTATTTAACTCTTGCAAATAAACTATTTTATTGCTACAAACATTTCAGTAAATATTCAACAACACGTTAAAATACAACATCAGTTTCTTTATATAGCATCATTCATATTATTGTTCCATAGAAATAAGAATCATTTCTTCGGATGCTTAACGGAACGATGCGTTTTTTCCTCTTTCAAATGTTCGTCTTCACTTTTGTAAGCATGAAGTGTAAGAAAATTTCAAAATCAGAAAGCTAAATGAAGCCGACATTTTGACCACACGCCGAATGTGTAAATTTGACTTCTTGTTGAGCTTCAGTGTGACCACTCTTTTTTCATTACGATATTCCAACTGTCTCCAAACTAGAGATGAAAGAATTCACAAATGATGAGACATAGGTCATTCTAAGTCACCGCATATTTGAGAGTCGTAAAATAAGTGAGTTTTCTCGTTTCTTTATTTAAAGAAATTTTATCGACTGGCCTGCGAGGGATTTACGACTTTTAGAAATTTCTAATCGACTATAGCGACCGGTGGTGTAAAGTTTCCAAGTATTTATATATATATATATATATATATATATATATATATATATATATATGTATATATAACTGCACAAAACTTTATTATCGCAATTAAGAAAATAATTTTTGTAAACATGATGATTAAAGTTGTTAACACACAGGAATAAATAGCAGGCAATAGGTTTTGCCCGGACTTGTCTAGAACTCTATCGAGATATTTTTATGATATAAAAAAAATCGCTTGATACAGCTCTTCACGAATGAGGACGAACCGTTCCGTAGGTTTTTATCTTCTTTATTATTGTTTTAGTCTAAGACATACACACAAACAGAAAGATACATACACGCACAAACACACATACACATCTCTCTATCAATCTCTTTATACATATATATATATATTTTAAAGAGCATATATATGTATCAAAAAGTATATATATATACATGTATTAAAGAATGTATATATATACATATATATATATATATATATATATATATTAAAGGTAGCGTACTTAAAAGAGAAAGAGAGAGTTCTTCGTTAGACATAAGTATAATGTTAATAAATATCAATAACCAAATGCTTTTTTAGCCACGTGTATTTTGTACGGCATATTTCCTTCTCTTTGCCTGTCTCTCGATCCTCCCTCTCTCTTTCTCTCTTTATGTACACACACACGCACACACACACACACACACACGCACACATATATATATGTATATATATATATATATATATATATATATATATATATATATATATATATATATATATATATATATACATATAAATTTCTGTTCTGTATAATTATTCATCGATCGATCTATGTTTTTATCACTCAAATAATAAGTCAGTTAATATACATTTTAATGAATTCATCTCACTTACAATCTAAATATCTATATGCTTAGTAGATCCTCAATATCTTTAGTAGTTACGCTTTCATAATCGCAACAACACGCGTTTGCCGAGATATTTGCTGATAACATTGCATGTGTACGTTTTTTTTTTTCTTATAATTATTCCGGCAATTAAACAGAGAGAAACGCCGGAGTCGCATTTTAGTTCGATGGAATAGAATCTTACACGGTTGAGTCTAAAGAGCTAAATATACCTAAATTACTAGAGAGAGAGAGAGAGAGAGAAAGAGAGAGAGGGGGTAGGGAGAGCGAGAAAGAAAATAGTGGCGAAGAAAGAGACTATAAAGCGAAATATATAAGGAACGAAGAAAAGGGAAAAAATAAAACAATATCAGTAAAAGGAAAAGAGCAAAGATGGAGAAAGAGAGAGGTCCAGTGAGGGAAAGACAGTGTGAGAATTAGATAGACAGAAAAACCTGCAAAGGTATCGATAAATATATCGATGTAATGGTGGGGATATATAATGAAAGAGAGAGTGACAAAATTAGATCGAGGAATACGTTAGAAAGAGAGAGAAAAAAAAAAAGAATTAAAGCAGTGCACAAAGAAATTACATACAATTTACCTTTACCATTTCAGTCTCTCTTTTTGCGTTTCGCATAATAGCACAATTTAAACCAGATAAAACAGACTTCAACTATCTAAGTTGTCAGCACGTGTCGTGACACCCTCTACGATATTGTAAAGCACCTACACCTACACAATTCTGTCAATGAAAAAAATCAGCTATATATATATATATATATATATATATATATATATTCATATATATATATATATATACATATATATATATATAATACTTTAATTTAATATAAAAATATAATTTGTCCAAACTAAAATATATTATTTAAACGAAGAATACATTTGTATTGTATTCAAGGTTCAAATAATTAATTTTTATTTTGAAAGACTATATTTTTTTATGGAAATTTAAATATTAAAAAAAAAAACAAGTATAAATTTGATTTGCGCTTTCTATATCGCTTTTTGGCTGGGATTGTTTTATATAAAAATATTTCCTCCTAAAATATTTTTTCAGACTTGTTTACTCAGGATTAAAAAATCTGCGTATCTATTCCCCTCATGATTCCAATATATATATATATATATATATATATATATATATATATATATATATATATATATATATATATATATAAACTAGCAAGCTTCCCGACATAGACGGTCGCAATATACGCTTAAATATTATATTCCGATAAATGCGGAGTTTGTATTTATTATTCTACTCGCGGTAGGGATGGGGGCGGTTTTTCCCGGTTGTAAAAAACCTCTTAAATATGATATTTAAATTTGTTCAGGTTTCGTATATATTATTATAAAGTCGTGATTTCAAAATATAATAATGTTTGGATGCCACCAGCTAGAATCGACACCGAAATCAAAACCGTAGTATATCAGGCTACTGACGTTACCACTGAACCAACGGGGTACGGATGTGAACTGAATTAAACATCTATTAAAATGAATATACAAATATATGACAATTTTGTAAATTTTGACCCATTTTTTACCTCCTTAAAATATTTTTACCGACTATAAAATGACCGTCCATAAGACGTCCAATCATTTGTGGCTCCTATCACCGTCATGAGATTTTTAGTTTCGGAAGAGATATAGTTTGAAAATATGAAGACAGACAGATATATATCCTTTAATATATTACATTATATTGGACCCAATATATAGTAATAACATAAACATTTAAATATAAATGACTCGTGCGCCACCACCAAGAATTGAAACCTAAACGTTTAGCTTACGATTTACTTTTTCCTTTGACGTAAATTCGCTACTGCGCTAAACTATGTAGATATATTTGCTGCAAAGCTTGTGATTAAAGCATTAACCATTAGCTATTACGTAACGCATGTATATTCGTATTGACGTCGTTCGAACTTTACCTGGCAAATTCGCTTTTTTTATTTTCACACGTTTGCACCGATTTTCCACGGGTAAAACCCAAATATAAAGTTTGGCATGGGTTTCAATACTCTACATATTAAGATACATGTCTACCGACTAAAAGCTGACAGAGGAGTCTGGTAGGCCAAATTGTTTAAATATATATATATATCCGCATGCATAAATATATATGCGTTTACTATTACATTTTTACGCAAAAATTTCGCAAGTATAAATCATGTAGAATATCTGCATTAATATAATTACACATAATAGTCTACTAAATATGATCATCCTATGAGTAAACAGAAAAAAACCCACTAGGGAATTAATTACAATGAATGTTTTTAAGTGCATGCAAATTAGCTAGATCTTTTACAGATGAATGCAATTTCACACCTCTCAACCTGAACGAATCCTCAACAGGTCAAAGCACAGTTATCAAGAGCACATCTCCTTAGCGAGACACAGGTTGAATCGCCTACTTTTCTCTCTGTTTCTCTCGCTCCCCCTCTCTTTCTCTCTCTCTCTCTTTCTCTCGCTTTACCCATTCCATATATATTCCTGTATCTAGTTAAATGGCTAAATCCCCCACCACCTTCTACATTTTATTAAACCTTAGAACTCGAAACTCGAAATTGAAAGTACTTCCCTCCCTATCCCTACCTCTCTGTATCTTTATCTCTCTCCCCTTCCCCTCCCTATATACAAAAATTTCTATCCGCACTATATACTCCCCCGATACCCACAACCACCTACTGTTTTTAAACCCCAAAACTTAAATACGTCCGATCTACATCCCCCTCTCTTTCCTTTCTTGTTTCCCCCATTTTTCCGTTTTTCGCTTTTTTGTACCCCTTCCAATATCATTCTTCGAAATCATAATACCCATTTCTGTAAAGTCTGACGAGGTTACTGGACTGTTTATACGATCCGGCAACCGAAACATGTGTAACTAAACAGATAAAAGCGGTAATAAAAAAAACGTATATATATATATATATATATATATACACGCATATATATATATATATATATATATATATATATATATATATATATGCGTGTGTGTATAAGAAAGTTACTTTTCTATTAAAATTTAACTGAAAAACTACAACAGAAATAATATCACATTTGGGGCGTTTAAAACTTACAAAAAAAAAAAAAACAGACGTATGAATAAATGTATCATTTTATTTAAAAACACGATCATTTACCAAAATTAATTTTTGTTTATTTCCAAGCAAATTCCTCCGCTGTATGTTTATTTTAATAGTTGATAAAGACGTACACTTTTTTGTATCTTAGATATATCAACATGTATGGTACATCAAGAGGAAGAACGTCATGATTCGTACAATACCATGTAAACCTTGAGCAATGCGTACTAGCTGTTTACTCCCCTCTGATGTCACAAAAGGTTACCGTATAGGGGATCGACGAAGTTTTTCATTTTTATCGAAATCAATCTATCATGGAGAAAGAAAATCTGATAACAAGTTAAGCATGCATGGTTCCCTGTGAATGCATAGTGAACGAGGCATAAAAAATGACTACGTTCAGCATTTGCCCACCCCAAATATAGCCCCGAAATTCTACTAGGGACGCTAAATCAAGGTTAAAATGAATAAACGGTACATTTCAGGCCTTCACGTATGTAAATTTTTATTTTGTACAATGCAAAAATAGTATGACTAAATCCATCATTTGTCCCACTCCATTTAGTCCCAAAAGTTCACAAGGCCTTTACATATTTAAATTTGAGTTCTGCACCATGCAAAACTGTTAAATAGACATACACAGTAAAATAGTCTAAAAATGGAGTGTTTTTATTTACCCTAAAAGAACCCCTGGGGTACACCGAAGAGTTATCGCGAAATATAGACAAACAAAATGTTATAGAAATCAGTTAGTTACAACATTTCAGAAAATTTTATATTTAATCCAAAACATCAATTTCTTTAAATAAACACAAAATTTTAAATTTTGGCCATTTTAACCCGAAAGGCACGTCAAGGGGGCAAATTCGTTATATTTTTACTCATATCATGTTTAATATTTGTGCAAAATTTAAAAAACTTAAAGGCGTAGTTCTTGAGAAAAATGCGGACAGATGAAGGGATGAATTGACGAACAGACAAGGGTGAATTTACAGATCCGTCCTCCTTTTTCGGGATGAAAGAAAATGATAATTAATGAAAAAAATATCCGATGAGTTTGTAAGGAAATCCACTAGTGGTAGTATAACAAAAATCACGCAATTTGTAATGAACCAGCATGAAAGTAGAAAGCCTCCAAAAACTGTCTTCAGAAAGACCGGTTCAGTGAGGTAGTGCGCATTCTGGTCTAACCTAATGATAGCAGAGCATTAGAAAACTTAAAAAATTCCATATTTCATACTTTCAGGTTATTTTTCATATTATTAGTTAATTCACAAAACGGTACCGTAATGTGTACATTTAAACTTCCAAATTATACTTTTTAATAAATTAAAGATTGAATCAAAAATGAACGTCACGCTAGCCATGCCTATATATATTTGTTGTCAAATGACAGTGAAAAAATAGAATATTTGGATTATTCGACACTGCTGTCTACGCAGATGTTATTCACAAGATTTCGACCTATGGATTTTGCCTACTCTTCTCACAGTTTTGTTTGCGAGGTCGGAATGTTTATATCGAGCTTAGGAATCCATAAGAAATTTCTAACAGAATGTTTTAGTTTATCCACGGTGTAGGCTTCGTCTTGTTAAACAAATATCCGTAGTGAAACGAATAGATGTCAGAAGTGATAATTTATGTGACAGTATTGTGTATATGCACACACACACACACATATACACACACACACACACATACGCACATACACATCTTTATAGATATATATAGATATGTGAGTGTGAGGGGGGTTAAAAGAGTTTTTCCTCCTTTATTTACGTGTCACTTACTGTGATCAATCTTAGCCTTATTGACATGATAATGTAATAAAGTTATAATATAACTTTAATCCATTATCTCCTTATTCTTTCTAATTACAAGCTCCTCTTAAGCCTGTAAATCTATATCTATCTGGGTAGCCTGTTTATTTCTACTCTGGAAACTCCATTGTTTTCAAGTTAACTTTATCTCTTTTCCCCTCTTTCACTCTCTCCCTCCCTCTCTCTCTCTCTCTTTGTATATATATATATATATATATATATATATATATATATATATATATATATTTACTGATCCAAATTTATATCTCTATAGATATTCAAATATATATATTAATATAGTTATACATATACATATGCATATATATATATATATATATATTCTTCCTTATTTTTTACTGCATATGCATCCGACGTAAACAGCTTTGTTCGAAAAGCAAGTTGCGCAGCATGTGACCAATAAGTTACTTTCTTTTATCTTAAGTAGATCAAGAAAGATACTGTAAATCAATACCAAATTGCTGGAGCGTGGGTAAATGATCATGTCATATTTGACGGGTAATATCCGATTTACAATTTTTAATGAAAGCACTAATATGACCTTTCACAGATTAACAGCACGAATCGATGTAAAACATCTACTTCAAATTGGCTTTATGTAGTTCTTCATGCCTTATTCGATAACTGATCTGATAATATTCCATGGATCATGATATACGTTATGGATATAATCGGCATTTATTCATAAGTGCTGGATTTTTTAATAGATGCTAAGACAAGGCATTGATTTATTAGCTGGGCGGACAACATATTAAATGGTGGTCGAAAACATTGTTTTCAAATTTATTTAGACCATCATTATATTTATACAAAGCTTTAATTAAGCTTTTCTGTTAAAATCCAAGCTAAAACATATATACACTTACTCACACATACATAATACATATGTGAATATGCACACACACACACGCATATATATATATATATATATATATATATATATAGAGAGAGAGAGAGAGAGAGAGAGAGTCATCCGCATGCAGTACTCATTCGTAGCTTATCAGTGCGGCTACACAAGCAACTACCTCAAGTCAAGGTCGAAATCCGACCGCCCAAACGATAGTCGGAGCTTCTAACCTTTGCGCTATTCGATTGCAGCTAAGCAGATAGTGAATTAAAAATGTTTTCACATTGTCCAAATACTTACTCTCATTTTTTTTTACACAAAGCGCATCGCTTAATACACTAATAGTAATTTGTCTATCACAATATGGTAAACGCAAGATAGAGAACATTATTGTCGTGTATATACATATATATATATATATATATATATATATATATTTATATATATATACATATATGGCTTGCTTGCAGTGTAATTCACTTGCATTTGTGTTATATAGGGGTTCCATTTTAAATGTTTACAAAACACATGATGTCTTATTAGAAGTGAAGCTGTATCTTAGTGTGAGGGATGTTGTAAGACTCAGAGAGAGAGAGAGAGAGAGAGAGAGAAGTTGTAGAGACTTAGAGAGATTGTTCATGTTAGGAGAGATTCTTATATATTAAATGTTCATTCTTTAGATGTGTAGATTGGAAGAAGAAAGCTCTTTGAGTGATGACATAGTGTTCAGACAGTTCGGACATTGTGTAGACATGATGATGTTGAGACGTGTATGTAAATACATTTTATAACACAAACATATAATACAATTTCACTTTACCTTTTCGTAAGAATCATAAGACAAGACGAGCTTTACAAAACACATGATGGTTTATTTCGTCACACGGCCGTGTTTCCATCACCAAGAATTCAAGTTTCACATTTTTTTCTTGAAGTGACGTCTCGCTTCCTAGACGACTGACTCCCTCTGAGTTTTTTCACTGACTGACTAACTCTCAAGCTTTTTCTCTATTCCTAGAAATTTATATTTTCCGTGACGTCATACACATGTTAAAACATGTGCCTTCTTTCACGTTTCTGGACATACGTGTCCAAAACTTTTCCTATTTCTACGAAAGGAATTTTAACCTATATTCAATATGTTAAAAACATTATCGTATAAGCTGCATTCTTTCAATTTAAAATTTTATAACAAACTTGAGAGTTCACATTCTTTCCTTGAAATATTTATCTATATTCTAAACAAATGTTTGTTTTACATTTTTAAATTCTCACACGTAATCTATTTCTGAACTAAATTACGAGGTTCGAATTTGTCTATTGATATTTCATTTTCATTTTAAACTAAATTCTCCATTTTATACTTACATGAAAAGGGGACAGCCCTTATCATGTAACATTTATACACACACATATATATAAGTATAAAAGTAAATGATTATATATACACAACCACCCCACACACACACATAAACATATATATATATATATATACATATATATATATGTATATATATATATATATATTAACAAAAACATAATAATATGTTTGAAAACACTTTAGCAAAAGCTAAAAACATTTCGGAAGTTTCGATAGAAGTACTTTCCTTTTCATCAAAATAGAGGAATTACCAAAATGAAGAAACAGATTTTGCTTACAAAGTACTTAATGTAACTGCAAGTGAGTTATAGTGGGTACTTGCATAAAGTTTTTAAAAAATAGAAAAAAATAGTGAGGCAGGGGGAATAGGATAAAATGAAAAAATGATTTCACTCGAATGGATATTCAATTGAAGAGTACATATATTTAAATTACTGAAATAATGACTCAATTGTACCAACCTTTATTTGTTACGAGGTTGCTTTTTGATCTGTACTATTGAAGAGCTATGCATTAAAAAACAACCGTCTTTAACTTCCTCTGCATGCAATAGGTTAATTTAGTTTGTATCCCTAATAGTTTCAACGGAATGTGTTATCTCTGTTTATAAATGATTCCACACTTCTTCATGATACCTCATGATATATTATGTAATAACATACATTTATTGTCTACTCTCAAGTCAAATGTCATAGAACTTTACATAGGAAATCTACGTACTTCATTTATAATAACACGCTATAACAAGTATCTGATATACGCTCCCGGAAATTATTACTTAGCTTTATTTAATTTTAAAATTTCATTAATATTCTAACCACTAACAAATTTTACACATACAGCAGTTATATTGCTTCTAATAAAGAAAACATTTACAACAATAAATCTATCACATGAAATATTTATTGATCGAATTTAATGGATTCAGCGGAGTACTGTTCTCATCTTGATTGTGATTTTTACAACGTTTCCGTCAATATTACCTCCGACCTTCCTAAGGCGTATCTTCTCGAACTCGTAGAATGTGGATTTATTCCACAAACTCGATCTCGGACCACATTATACCACTGTACACAAGGATTAACATGACATCCAGATACCATAAATTCATATCCTTCCATTGTTTCTATTTGAATTTCCTCTAATTTCCTCATCTATGTCCCTTAAAACGATGTAATTAATTTTTAATATATTGATGAATAGCAAAATCATTTCGAATCAGATGTAATATTTGCTAATGATTTTATTCTGCGGAAATTAGCCTAGATCAAAAACCCATAGTTTATGGAAAAAAAACTCTGAATTGTATTCTTTATTCAAACAATTTTTTTTACATAGGCATCACCACTTATCAAGTCCAAGAGCCCACTCGAGGATAAGGGTTAAAGAGTGTACAGTAGAAATTGGACAATATAGCAATACATTTCTGTTCGGAAAAATTATATATTCATAAATTACATTTAAACAAAACAATATATATATATATATATACATATATATATATAAATTACATTTAAACAAAACAATATATATATATATATATACATATATATATATATATAATACTAGCCGATTTACCCGAACTTTGCTACGGATATATTTGTATTACACAATAATAATTGGCATTCTTTTAATATTTATGTAATTACAGGTTCGAAACCAAAACTTCTGGGTAAACGACATTTCTTGTACCACTGTTAAAAATGTAAACGAAAGTTCTACATTACGTAGAAAAAAAAACAAACTGTACAGGTCCGTTTTCAGTTTGTGTTGCTCCCAAAAATGTAAATTAGGTTTTTTGCGGATAAACTATGCTTGGTTGTGTATATAAAAAAGTACCCCATTTTTAATAAAGGATGGACTTTAACATAAAAATTTAATAAACTATACGGCAAAATTGAATTACACTTTTACATCATATCTAACAAATAGCACGGTTCGTAAACTGCAGAAGTACTAAACAGATAAAAACACCCGTATTTTTGTACTTTTTATGGAAGGAGAAATTTCAGAGGAAACATAATTTAATTTAAATAAAAAGATCAAAGAAACAAAAAAACGGGCAGGTGGAATTGTTAAAATTTTCCTTAGGGCCTTATCGTCTGACCCTCTAAGAGGAAACGTCAGAATGATAAATTAAAAGCTAAGAATCGAATGAGGAAAGAGGGAAATTGGTTTCAGTTGGAAAACCAGTGAGAGAAAAAATATAATTCTCACTGTTCAGGTGGTTTTAAATCAGTAAATATTTCCAACTGATGCTTCAAAATCATTTATTTCTTGTATATTTATTTTTCGGGTAGTCGTTTGTTGGCTTTTCTGCTAAACACTCTTACTTAATATTATCAACGAAATATCGAAAAACAAAAACACAAAAACAGTTTTGAAAAAGAATGAAGCTTTACTTACTTTAGTAAAATAATCCGAAACAAAAAAAATTGATATTAAAAAAGTAAACACATAATTATTATAGTTTTTTAAAGCAAAGAATCGATACAGATATGAATAAGAAGTACATGGCGCCATTTTCAAGCAGAACAGCTTCATTCCAGTTTTACTATATTAAACAGTGTAGTATTCGCCGTCGGATTCAGATTTGTACTATTGTAATGTAAAGAACATGCAGAAATGGTTTTAATCAACTGAAGTCCTTCTAGCATACTGACAAAAAAGCTTAAACATATATAAATACCTAGCCTGTGTAGACAAAAGATTTTGAAACATCAGTTGGAAATATTTACTGATTTAAAACCACCTGAACAGTAAGAAGTATATATATATATTTTTCTCTCACTGGTTTTCCAACTGAAACCAATTTCCCTCTTTCTTCATTCGGTTCTTAGCTTTTAATTTATCATTCTGAGGTTTCCTCTTAGAGGGTCATACGATAAGGCCTTAAGGAAAATTGTAACAATTCCACCTGCCCGTTTTTTTGTTTCTTTGATCTTTTTGATTTACTATGAGGTAGGATAGGCTACTTTTAGCAGCTCCTGGCCAGATGTGGCAGCAGTACTTCATCTTTCTTTGGACATACTTCATCATTCTTTGGACGTACTTGACTTTTATATAGATAGAGACTTGCATCAGAAGTGAGATATCTTCTGGAGCGTAGAAGGATCCTACCATTTTTCCAGCGACCTTGGAAACAGACTTTATTTACGTGTCCCATTTCAGGGTAGGAGTAAAGGTCAAGCCCAGAAGCTTATCAAAGCATGGGGCTTCCCCTAGACGAGAGACATCCACTTAAATTGATGCAGATGGTGGTTAGAGCGTTGAGGGTGTAAAGACAGGAGCTTGGTTTTAGATGTATTGAAAGTAACCAGCCACCTCATTCCACCACTGTACCTCGCCTTCGAGATCAGAGAAGAGAGAATCAGAGAGAACTTTGTCATTTACGGCCTTTGATATATTGCCATAGATGGTCGTGTCATCAGCATTGATGTCAACGAATGATTTAAGTATGTGTTTTGGGAGATCATTGATGTAGCTCAGGAAGAGGGATGGGCCCAGGGTGGACCCCTGAGGGACTCCAGCATTAATACTATGGGCCTCTGATTTCTTCCCATCAACCATTACTCTTATGAGTCTATCGGAGAAAAATGATTTAATGCTAAGTGATCATACTGCGCCCCTTTATAGATTCTAATCAACATTAAAACAGTTATAATTATAGAAATATTATTGTGATTATCAAACCTAAGAATTTTGTTTTTTCTATGAATGTACCTCAGCTTTCTCCTTTTTGGTCAGACAGGTTAAAGAAAATTACGTAAAACAAAACAATGTTTTTATGACCAGACCGCCTTTACAAGATTAAATATTTTTTTGAACTCGTTGCCACAAAAATGTTTTCTTGTAGATTTAGCATAATAGACTTCAAAATGATAAATACTTGACAATTTAATTAATCGCTTTTAAACTTCTCATAACATAGTTTATGATCCAAACAATCGTTTCATTAACCTCAACTTAGATTAGCTTGAAGTTTTAATGAATTCTCAATCAATAGCATAACAATGCATAGTTGTTCCTATTTAATTCATTTTAAGGTAAATTAGTAAAGAGTAAATAAAAAAAAAACTCGTCACTTTCAAACGGGTTATTATACAGAAATTTTATGTGTGAGCATACAATCTCGTAAAGTTCGGAGAAATAATAATAACTTACAAAGTATTAATCGGAAAAATCCAGAAAATAACATGCCTAGATATTGAATTAATCCACGTCATTCGAAATAGGTAAAATCAAGAATAAATTTAGATATAGCGAATAATTTCTTGTATCATGTTTAATTTCAAATGTCCTGAACCTTCTCATTTGCAGAAATTACTTACGCTATTAATGATTTATTGAACGTTTATTTTATTTATTGATATGTAGCTCTCTCTCTCTCTCTCTTTCTTTCTCTCTCTCTATCTCTCTCTCTTAGAGGGGTATCTCTAATCAGGTAATAGACGGAAATATGTAATACATTAAAGTAATAAATAATGTTACACATTAAACATTAATGCTCTGCAAACTATTATATATATATATATGTATATACATATATATACTTATATATATATATATATATATATATATATATATATATATATATATACTAGCAAAAGTACCCGTCGTTGACTGGGTTCAAAAACAGCCTATCGAAGATGATTTCTAATTTATGAAAGTATGATAGGTTATGAAAAGGAAGGGTTGTAAATTTGGATTGAATTTGGGGGTATAAAAATCAAAGCAAAATATGATGAAAGTAAAAATAAAATACATAAACCCCATGATTTATTATACCATACCTGTTCGCACTGAAACACTTATCACAATATTCTGTGGATCTATATTAAAAAACACTGTTAAACTTTGTGACATATTTACATTCTATGGAGGTCAGGTTCGAACGAACACCCAATAATTTTATTATACCATATTTTTTTCAAACTGAAACATAATTATCAAAGTATACTTATGCAGATAGATATGAAAAGTCTTTATTAAAATTTGTGTCTATTTCCATTCTATGGAGGCCGGACGCGAACGCAGATACCACAATTTTATTATACCATCCCTATTTAAGTTAAAACATACTTATCAAAGTATTATTATGTACATCTTTATCAAAAACACTTGTAAACGTTTTTTTTTTAATTTTTTAATTTTTTATTCCATATTTTCTGGATCAGGCGCGAACGCAGTCCCCACAATTTTAATGAACCACCATGTACTGCCAGATCAAACATACTCATTCCTGTGTCTCGATACATCTTCTATCATTATATGTAATCATTTTTTTAATAGTCAACCATATAGGAGCCTATTCGCGACCAAACACACACACATTCAGCTTGTCTATTATATATATAAATCCGTAATCCTGTCTGTTTGTTTGTTTGTTCACAATTTGATTAATATATACAAAACTTCCTGCTGAAAACGGTTAGCTATATAAATTTTATTTACTATGAGATTTTTATATAAATAAATAGCATCACGATCAATATATATATACACTATATTGAAGGCAATGTGCATAATGGAACTAATCTAATTTGCATATTTTATTAAAGAAAATCTTTTTAAATAATTCGCTCACATCAAATTACGGATTATAGTAATGATGTTATTGTTCTATTTAAGAGTAGTATTTTAAGTTAATTTATTTAAATAATTTTAATTAAAGTTATTTTGTACTATTTGCTAAACTGGCACATTTTAAGTAATTTTCACGGATATTTCACTTCCGGTTATGAACGGATATAGTTTTTAACCAAATCGAAAGATATGGTGATAAAATGATTTGTTTTAATTATTTATTTTCTATAAATGTAAAAGTTACAAATATTGATAAAAATATAAATAATTAGGCTAAGTGTGATTTTATTTTTCGACGAAATATTTTAAATCGTTAGCCCACTATTAAAGTGTCGGCTATAAATGTCGATTCACTGTAAGGTGTTATCACGTTTACCAAAAGGTTAAAATTTATTTCTTACGGACGATTTTAAAATAATATTTCAACTATGCCCTTGACTATCTGAATTTTATTATCGTTTCCATAATACTTTGAAAAAGAAACGAGGTAAAGTAATGCTTTTTGTATCAGATATATTCCTACGCGTTTTTTTTCACTTTTTTTTCTTCGATTTTCTTTGGAGAAAGATCTTATGTTTTCCTGTCTGGGTAACTGATTTAGTTGATAATATATATTTGTGTGAGGGAGTTTCGACATAATCATGTTTTTTTTTCGGGGGGAGGGGGTGTAGCTTTATGTCTCAGCGTTACTCAAAGAAAAAGTACAAAAATGCGGGTGTTTTTATCTGTTTAGTACTTCTGCAGTTTACGAACCGTGCTATTTGTTAGATATGATGTAAAAGTGTAATTCAATTTTGCCGTATAGTTTATTAAATTTTTATGTTAAAGTCCATCCTTTATTAAAAATGGGGTACTTTTTATATACACAACCAAGCATAGTTTATCCGCAAAAAACCTAATTTACATTTTTGGGAGCAACACAAACTGAAAACGGACCTGTACAGTTTGTTTTTTTTGTACGTAATGTAGAACTTTCGTTTACATTTTTACCAGTGGTACAAGAAATGTCGTTTACCCAGAAGTTTTGGTTTCGAACCTGTAATTACATAAATATTAAAAGAATGGCAATTAGTATTGTGTAATACAAATATATCCGTAGCAAAGCTCGGGTAAATCGACTAGTATTTTATATATATATATATATATATATATATATATATATATATATATATATATATATGTATATGTATATATATATATATATATATATATATATATATATATATATTGATGGATAAATATTTAGATATTCAGAAGATGAAACGTATGAATTAAAAGGAGATTATTAGGAGTGCTCAATAAAAAAGAGCAAAATATAAGTTATATTCATAAAGACAAATAATACATAGTTGCTACACTGAACACACTAGACTTCGGACATTTTTTTTCTATTAAAAAACTACAAGTTCCTAATCAGGCGACAGAAATTAAGTTTATTTATTATTCAATCAGTTTTTTTAGAACCGCATGTTTTGAATAACGCATAACAATATTTCTGTCGCCTGACGACGAAGTTTTTTTTTTAATGAACAAATTGTCCGAAACATTACCATGTTCAGTGTAGCGACTCTAATACTTCTCTGTATAAATAAAAAATATTATGAATAAAAATATTATATATATATATATATATATTAGCATGTCATAAGCCGTTGATCAAGGTATCATACATGGCGTAAATTTCTCTTACGTTATCTATCTATCTATCTATCTATCTATATCTATATCTATATCTATCTATATATCTATAAAAACAGAGATGTGTGTGCCACAGACGATTTCTTATTGGTTAATCCAATAATCACATCTCCTAAAAAACTATGGTTCGTAGGCTCTTAATTTACCATAAAATATTATGGCTTTATTTATTGTCCATCTTGGAAGGGTTTAATTTTTTCCTAACTTGCGATTTACAAATTACAAAAATACGAAACTAACTTACAATCTAACAATCGAACCTCCGACATCACGGCCGCCATTATGAAACTCAACTAAAAAAAAAAAAACGCGCGTTCACTCGTGGTCTTTACATTTCGGGTTTGTGTACTTGTGCAGTCTTCCATTGACATTAAAAAATGGAAATATTTTTTTAAAAAATATATTGTACGTACTCGTCATGGGATAAAGTTTTCCTACAGAAAAAAATCACGTAATTTCATCAAGTAGTTATTTTTTTTATAGCGAAAAAAGAAAAAAATCAACGCTACAAGCGAAATTAAGCAGAAAGTTCAAGTAGGGGGATTCCCCTTTTTTTTTATAGCGAGGCCAAATTTCGCGAATTTGGCCTTTTTTTTAAAAGCAGTTTGGCCTTCAAAATGTCTGTTTGGCCATTTTCTTCACCGATGAAATAAAAAAAAGCAAATAAAAACAACGCAATGAAACTTTTAAAAATACGGCACACTTTTGTTGTTCTTGTTTGTTTTTTTTTGGTAATTTTCCTTATTTTTTTATTTTTTCAAGATAATACCATTAAATGGACACTATTATGCCAAATTAGCCCCCCCCCCAAAAAAAAATGCACAAAAAATCGAGATTTAAGGTTTTGACGAGATAATTTAGCGAATTGTCCGGACTATTGCGAGATAACCATCCATTAGTTTTTCCTGAAATTTTGCCACAAATTGTATTTCATTACATAGATGTGCATAGTAACATCATTTTTTTGCCGAAAATTCCCGTTGCGTCTCCAGATTTCATCGGTGAAGAAAAAGGCCAAACAGAAATTTTGAAGCCCAAACTGCTTTAAAAAAAGGCCAAATTCGCGAAATTTGGCCTCGATATAAAAAAAGGGGAACTCCCCCTACTTGAACTTTCTGTTTGGTTAAGAATCAAGATGGCTGAATTATTAATTACTCGCTTATAAGACTATCATTACACACAAAAAAAATATAGATTTATTTTTGGGTAAAGTTCCCCCGGGTTTTCCTTTCACTTGAGTAAATAATGGTCTTTTGTTATATATATGGCGTACTATTATCCTTATATATATGATGTTTATGTTTATAACAACATCTTAATACGGCGCTGCTGATCCATAGTCGTTTCGACTGACGGATGCCACACACATGTTTATATATATATATATATATATATATATATATATATATATATATATATATATATATATATATATATATATATATACATATATATATATATATATAAGTGTATGTGTGTGCCTGTGTGTCTGTGTGCATTTCCCTACGCTAAAACTCTGTCAATTTTAACCCTAGAGATTCGAAATTTGATATACAGGGTACTGAGATTTGGGAAAATCGATGTGATAGGTTTTCGACAGAAATTTGGCGATTAAGTGGTCAATATTCAACGATTTGACCTTTGAGAACTCTACCAAACTCCTCCTACAATTTTGGTTCTAAACAGTAAACACGTGATATTTTAGATATAGATTCCATTGGACATGGATCTAACTTATTTACTTTACTTGATCCCTAAACAATAAATGTTAAGAGGTCATAATAGGGGTCAAAGTTTTAAAAAATTAACCGTATTTTTTTCTCAGCATTAACCTCAAAACACCTGGGCAACGCCGGGCACCGATTGCTAGTTAATTATAAAATAGCCAATATTTCTAATAGGCTTTTATGTTTTTAATACGTTTTTATGTTTTAATAGCTGTTATGTTTGTATACGTTTTTATGTTTTTAATACGTTTTTATATTTTAATACAGTTATGTACTTATTTATATAGATTATGATATGACGTAATCTATGACGTCATTGATACTAAACAAACAGAGAGACAAATGCAGATTTATATATATATATATATATATATATATATATATATATATATATATATATATATATAATGGACTCTCCAGAGGATTTCAAAGCATGAGCTTCCACCACAACAGCTAAGTTGCTCGGATATCAGCACAGATAATAAATTTGTAATGGTGAAGGCTTGGTGTAGAACCGACAACACATTTGTATTACTGCTCACCTTCTCCTAGATGCATATCTTAACGAAGGCTGGGGGATGCATCTCTCCTAGGGAATTAATGCGCCTCCAGATTCTAACCTGAAAATTTCTACGACTCAGTGCAGTACATAAAGAACGTTGCCTTTCCAAATGGTCACGCATTTGCTACTGGCAAGGCTCAGCGTTTCTTAACGTTTATCTGTCGATAACCGATATGTCGATGTGATTGTGCCGTATATATATATATATATATATATATATATATATATATATATATATATATATATATATATATATATATATATATATATATGGCAACTCGTACTTACTTGGAAACTTCCGTGTATGAGATTATCTCTTCAGTTTCACAATGGTTTTAGTTTTAGTTGAAATGAAGCAAACTGTTTTAAAACAAGAAAAGGTTGTTCGAAAAACTGACACAACACTCTACGAATCTAGAGATATTCGCCATACGATGTACCCCTATCTTATGTACCATTTTGTGTGCAACCAGTGTAGCGAAATATATATTACATTAAACAACAATAATAAATTTGATTTCGTAGAAATTTGAGATTGTTGTATGATGACAGCTTTCAGAGATATGCAAAGTAGAAGAATTATGAAAGTACTTCATCTATCCGGCCACTCTTTACTGATGGTATAAGGAAGCGAAGCAAAAAGAAAAAAATCCATGATACTTATACGCATAATTTAACAATACTTTGGATTCACAATACCTTATATATTTCCCTGTTGTTATGAAGGACTAGATGTCCCACTCTATAAAATGGCACATACAATGTTTCACGTGAAAGGCAACCACTATAGCACATTTGTAAGGATTCTCACTTATATTTGTACAGCCGGAATGATATGTCTTTCACTTTACGACGTCCAAAACAGTTCCTTTTATTTTTCTGAAATATATAAAGAAATCGATAAAGATTTAATTAAATAATACTTTATCGTTATTCCTTAATTATTGTAAAATATTCATGCCAAATATAATCAAGTATTACACATTTCTGTAAATAATTAAATGAAGGCAAGTTGCTTATTTATTTAAAAACTTAACCAGGAATCCCGTTTCACAACCAACATATTTTATAGCAATGCTACTTTTTTACCTGACACCGGTTCTGGTCGCCAACGCTTCTGTTTTGTCTTTTTTTTTTTTGTAATGGTAAAACTTAAATTTATGTTTACAATGGTATAAGCTTTGTACCGCAACCTGTAACTGAATTAGTTTTCAATTTCAATTACTTTATACGGGGATAATCATCGATTACACACTTAAAATTCAGATTAACAGACTAACTTCGAATAATAAATGTATTTGATATCTTTCAATAGCTGACATCTTTTTTTTAATGATAACGTTCTAATATATCGATCTATTAGTTTCCGGTAGAGTAGTGGCCATAATATACTCACATGCCAGCTAATAATTCCCGTGTAATTAAATATCAACAGAGATTACAATGAAAACCAAAAAAATTTACTAATGAAAAGAATAAGTAGATCTTAATTGAAAAACATTCCCCGACTTAAAAAGTCATTAAATATATATCTTTATATATATATATATATATATATATATATATATATATATATATATATATATATATATATATATGAACAAATGATTAATAAAACATGTTAAACACATCTTGAAAATGAGCTAAAGACATATTTAATTTTAAAAAGGAAGCACAAGATAAGTGGATAGTCCTTAATCCGCGGAGTTTCGAAGAAATATTCTCCTTCTCATCAGAGGGCAGATATTACAAAATGCGGGATCGGATTTTGCATGTAAAAGTATTTAATGAAACCACAAGTAAGTCACAGACCTTACTTGGTTAAAAAAGGGTGAGGTAAGGGGAATAGGAGGTAAAAGAAAAAAACTATAAACATATTTCACATTAATGCATAGTCCGGTGAAGGGTAAAAAAATTCAAAAACGGTAAAATTCAAACACGGTCGAATTAAAAACTTCCAATCCAACGGGTAAGTTCCTAATGGTCCAAAATGATCCGAAAGACAGAATTCCTTGGAAAAAAATCACAAATGGAATGAGTTCAAAATCATTAAAAGAAAAGTTCAAATGTGCACAGAAAAAGCACTGGAGAGAATATTTAAAACAAGTGTGCCAAGGCCGGAAGAATTAAGTAAATTAAGGTTTAAAAAAAAAAAAGAAAAGAAAACGGGAAAACAGTGAAAGTTAAAATTTTAAAACCAAGGTCAAACTGACTCAGACAAAATGCGCGAAAGTTAGCGGTAATAATTAGGTCAACTTGAATACGCACGTGAAAGTCCCAGAATGAAATTAAGAAACACGAGTCAGAGAAACAGGTAAACGGCTAAGTTTATGAAATGGAGCGTCTATTATATTAAGGAGAGTAAAAAAATGAATAAGTATATAAAAAATAAAACAATAAAAAATAAAAAATAAATAATTTAATTTCTTATTTTCAATTTTTAATTTATTTATTTTCATTTTTATTTATTTTTTAATTTTTTATTGTTTTATTTAATCTTTTTATCATTTTTCCTTTACTTCCTATTCCCCTTACCTCACCCTTTTTTTACCAAGTAAGATCTGTGACTTACTTGTAGTTTCATTAAATACTTTTACATACAAAATCCAATCCCGCATTTTGCTAATTCCTGCCCTCTGATAAGGAGGAGAGTATTTCTTCGAAACTCCGCGGATTAAGGACTATCCACTTATCTCGTGCTTCCTTTTTAAAATTAAATATGTTTTTAACTCTGTTTCAAGATGTTTTAACATGTTTTATTAATCATTTGTTCATATTATAAGCTCGATTTCCTTTTCGGTTTTATTGAGCTTTTACATCTGGTCGAAATTACTTTACTTGTAAATATTAACTCTTTAATATTTATAATATATTTTACGTTTACCATTTTGATTACCTTGTTAAACTTATTGTAATTTATATATATATATATATATATATATATATATATATATATATATATATATGAAAAAAAAGAGAGGAAGGAAGGGATGTATAAAATGTTTTAAGAAATGTGAGAAATGCTTAACCAAGAGAGGCTTGTGCTTAACTTAAGTGCATATGCACTTACACCATGGGAAAACCGCAATTTGAACGCCGGGAAAAAAACGCGTTTCCCATTAAAAACCGCCCTTTGGAAAATGTTTTCGATAACATTGTAATATTTTTATGTAAAATATGTAAAACATGTAAGCATTAGGTTAAATGTTATAGCAAAATTGAAAAACAATTCGTAAATAAATTGGATTTAAAAGAGAATTATGAACGCCGTACCTCGATTTGCTTAACACCCAGCTTTATAAGGTGATAATACAGGTTTATGGAGGCATCAGGGTAAAAGAGTGATATGAATTAAAACACGCCCTATTTTTTATATAATGGTAAAGTTCTTTTAGTTCCGGTTATATTCAGTTAAAAAATTACTAAGTATACATATTCGAATATGAAATACAAAGCACGTTACAGCATGTAAAATAAAAAGAGAAAGTTGTTTAGTTCATTTAAATCTTAAGATTTGAGCATTTAAAAAAGAAAGCCATTATTTAACTTTGTTGAAATCACAAAATTATGTGTAAAAAAAAAGGAAAAATAAAAGAAATTGATTTTTATATGTTTCTTGAAAATGTGAGCTTTTAAAAGTCATGCCATTTAAAATTGTAATTATGCATATGCGATCTAAACATAATATTTATATATATATATATATATATATATATATATATATATATATATATATATATATAGAGAGAGAGAGAGAGAGAGAGAGAGAGAGAGAGAAAAATGTAATATGTATCTGTTGAAAATATTCTGTTGTTGAGAAGTATAATTTAAACACAGCACAAGAATATAATTTTCGGAATATTAGGAAAAGTATTGTGCTCAGAATTAACGTAAAAATGCATATTTTAATTTATGCACACTTTACAACAAACATGTAAAAAATATTTTCAGCAAAATCCATAGAATATATTTTCAAAAAGTGATTTTTTTTCATTTTTTTAAATTAATTTATTTATTTTTATTTTATTTGTTTTTGTAGTAAAGTTTAAACATTTCTCACGCATTAGAATTTTAAGGGGTTTAATAAAAAAAAGTGGATGCAGTTTTACGCCTTGTTCAGGACGACATTTTTCAACGTATATCCCGACTTGTGAAAAGTTATTTAAAGTCAAATTTCGATAAGTTTTGTAGCAAACCGTTTCAATTTTATTTTTGTCGTCAGTTTTGTAAATATATCGGTGATTTTTTGGTTCTGATGCTATATAATTTACGATAATAGATTCCTTTTTACATAATTGTTTATGAGGAAATATTTAATATCTATATGCTTAGATCTTTCCGAATTTATGTGTTCTGCGCATAGACTATGCTGGCTTGAATATCACAATTAATTACTTCGGGAGCTCCAGTTTATTCTTGTTCTAAAACAGTCTCTAGAATCGCTTTTAGATATAGCGCGTTTTGTGAAGAATGTGTAAGCGCTATAATTTAGAGAAAGACACAACATGCTTCTTTTTAGATTTTTATAAAATACTAGGCGCATTTTTTACAGTATAAAATAATATCCAATTATAATTTTTCGATCTTCATCGTTTGTTCTAATCTGAATCTAGAAACCCAGTTCATTTTAGGGGACTTGTTGATTTTCTAAATATTAAATGCGGGTCCTTAGTTCCTTTTAAATAACGAAAAACTTTATTTCTCCATAAATCCTTCATTTTCGGTTTTGATAATTTTTGGGATAGTTGTTTTACTGTGTAACATAACATAGCGTCGTAGAAGTCATTAAGTATATAAGGTGTCCGATTATCTCTCGGCATAGTTTATTGTCAATTATTTCAGATTCTGTGTCTGTATTTTATTGATATAATTTTCAACCGGTGTATATCATTTCCTGCACTCTTGTATTCTAAACTTTAATAGAATTTTATCAACATATCTCAATTAATCCATTTGAACGGATCCATTTTTCATGAGTAAATTGTATACCAAGAAAACATTATATCTAGCAAACAGCGGTCATTTTATTGAATTTGTTCTTTACATCGATTAACATTATGTCACAACATGATGCATATAAAATGTTATCGACCCATAAGACTAAAATCAGTAATTTATCATCTTTGTTTTTTTTGGGGGGGAGGGGGTATACAAACAGGGATTCACTGGCATTGTTTGAATTGTGGTTTAATCATAAAATCATGAAATACTGTATTCCAAATTCGATCGCTTTGTCTTAAACCATACAGTGATTTGTTAAGACCCTACAAACAATTTTAATTTTTCATTATGAATCCCTTAGGAAGGGTTAATATAAATTTCACAGCCTATCAGGGCATTTAAATAAACATATTTTCGTCCATTTGATAGATGTTAATATTATATTGCGATGCGATTTGCATTAGGATTCTGGTTGTGGTTTTGTTTGTAGTCGGTAACAACGTAGAAAAAATTCTATACTGTAAATCTGAGAGTATCATTTAGCAACAAACCTCGCCTTGTACTGTTCACGAAACGCTGTAATCGTTTTATAAAGATTCAGCGAGAAGAAATGACATATTCTTCCTTTGGCGGAGGCACTACAGAATAGGTATCATTGTCTGTTAAAGCAACTATTTCGCTTTCCATTGCTATTTCTCATTGCTTATAATGTTCTGAATTGGCGTATTATCTATGGTTTAGCAATGGCCGACTTGATAGTCTTCCAAATTGTCGAGCAAAAATCGTGTCGTCTTCAACTTTCTGGGCAACATTGTGATGAACTTTCGACTTAAACATCAGCATCATCGCTGTCATCATTTTTAGTATTCTTGTCCTCATCAACGGCGACTTCATTGGTGTCATATGCTTTATGACTTCGCAAGACATTTTTAATGGATTTGCTGTTGTTTCGGCCCTCATAATAAAAGCTGTAATCGTCTCGGCTTCCGTACGGTTTAGAGTTGTCAGTTCAGTATATAATGAAATAATTTTGACTTTTCCTTTCGCTAAATAATGCTCTCCTGATGAGTTCAATACTTTGCAGCTATCGTCCAAGGCTTTTAGCATTACCAGATATATACTTTTGTCATCTAAGCCCTGGACTAATTCTTCAAAGACAGTTGCATTCTTTTCAATAAACTCAGGGGCGTGTCTGTTTTCAGGTTTTGCATGAATTATAGTGTGTAAGTTTTGGATTCGTAAATATCATATAAATTTCACTTGCAACAATTGAGATTTTAGTTCTGATCTATCGATGTAAAGTCTTCCACCGGTTCCATAACCTATGTTTAATTTCAGAAGTTTCCAATAGGTAGCTATTATATACAAGTCATGGAGATGAAGAATTTTCAGTGGGTAGCTGTTCTGTACTGGTTCAGGATTTTAATATTTGGCAGCCAACGAGCAAAAGATCCTGCTCGTGTTGACACGAAAATAATTGTGCTGCAATGTTAAAAGATTAAATATTTATGGGGGAATTCATGTTTCTGATTGGTGAAAAGCAGAACATTGATCAATTTGATTCATCTCTTTTTATCAGCAGCGTTTAAAAATAAATCTCCCAACTTTCAAGGAATCATAACCCCATTATTCTGGTGGGGATGAGTCTCCTTGCTATTTCGGTTGTTTGGAGGCTAGGTAAACTATAAGTCAAGAATCTCTTCTTGACAATCAGCACGACAGGTGTGTGGCTAAAAACTGACCCAGCACCTGTCTGATTGAGGTACGCCCCCTGGGTATCACTCAGGAGTTCCACCCTCCCAGCTTTCGTGTGGAGTAAGTTAATCGCTCCTTGCCTTAGGCGCACCGCGCGATGAATGTCAGTGGGGATGCTCATGCAATTTTTGCTAGGCAAGAGTGTCCCTACTGATGTGGATATATTCACTCAGTTATTTTTCATTAGGCTTATTGTAATGATATATATATTAGTTGAATTTTTGGATTCCTTCTATTCTTTCATAACATTGTATAACCATCGTCTCTTCACAATTTACATTTATATAAAATGGTTTATCAAGTTAGTCTCTGGATTACTTCATCATATTGTCACGTCCATTACAACCGATGATAATAACACTTCACAGTATATATCTCTGCCAGAGGTTATTGCGTCCAATGTTAAGACTAACTCCCCAGTATTGTCATTTTTCTACCAATTTCAATTAAAAATTAACTATTTACCAAACTGTACAATGGTATAGTTTGAGAAAATTGAAGAACACAAGATATTTTTCAGCATTTCTACGCTAGTAACGCCGCCATTACAAAATGCCGGATATTATCGACCGACTAATAAAACGCTATGGATTATTGAATAGTAGAATTATAACGGAACAAGCACTTTAAGAAAGGCAATCGTAAATCGAATAAGGCACTGAATTCATAAAAATCCAAGGTAAGTTATTGAATCGTAAAAATAGTGGCTGTTGAATGCAATATGTTGGAATGCAATACACATATACAGAAGACCATTATGTGTTTGCATGTAAGCAAGATAAATATTAGTTAAATAGCAAAAAGTGTTCGATGATTATAATTATCTTCATCTCTGGTTCCGTTAAGCAAGAATGGAAATTAATTTATTTTTTGTAGATAAAGAATCATTTTCATATTAAATTAAAAGTCAATTGCTAATGGCCACATTCCTATTTTCCTATGAAGATTTTTAGTATCTATATACCATAACAAGGTACTAAATATGAAATAATTACGGTTCTAAAAACAAATCCGACCAAATATACAGTTTTCTGGTTTATGAGCGTGTCAGTGAAATTAAATTTGTGTGCGGGAGTTAATATGCCTCTGAGTCCCTGTATCGATACCTATTATTGTAGAAACTATCAAGTAAGATTGAATAAAACGTTGATTGGAACAAATCAATAGTTTCAGAAAATACGCACAAATAATTGGTCTAAAAGTTTGCAGAACGAACTATTTGCATGCAGTGCGCAGTTTAAATGTTAGAACTATAATATACAACACTGTGAGAATCTAACTCTACTAAATATATGAGACATGTATATAAATATTATATATATAAATAAATATTATGCATATATATATGTATATATTATTTAATGTGTTAAAATAAAATGTAAAAATAAAACAATGTGATAATCTAACTACACAAAAATATAAACCCACACGCACGCGCTCACATACATAAATTATAAAATATCCATATAAAATGTTCTGAAGCAATGTAATATATCAATATGTATTTATTTTCGGTATTTACTGCAACTGTGTGAGTATACCTAACTATATATATACATATATATATATATATATATATATATATATATATATATATGTATATATATATATATATGTATATATATATGTGTGTGTATGTGTGCGTGTGTGCGTGTGTGCGGTAGGGGCATAGGTGTCATAGTGCATGTGTGCATAAACAATATATAAATAATAACCTACCTTTTCAAGAATTATATATAATGTGTATATATATGCACACACACGCACACACACACACACATATATATATATATAACTACTTCATTTACTCACACAAATTTAATATACGAAAGTATAGATTTATGCGTAAACTTTAAGTATTTACTTCAAAAGTGGTCAATACGTAGGTAGAGCTAGTTAGTAATTTATAAAATATATATGGCGATTAAGCTACACTGAATATTATGCGTTTCATCCACTGTAGGATTCGTCAGGCTTATGCGCGAATTTTGTGGTTGTTTCTTGTTTTTATATATGTTGAGGATTTCTAGTTAGCCAATCAGCTTTCTAGTATCCACCGCGCCCCCTCCTATCAGCCAATAATAATAATAATAATAATAATAATAATAATAATAATAATAATAACAAACCAACCCCGGACAAGAACAACCATACCATAAATAATAATACTAACAACGAACAAGATAAATGCAATTGTAGACACCGCACAATTTGACCAGCCCAAAATAAATGTCTAACAAAAAGTGTAGTTTATCAAGCAACAATATTTGCGAAAGAAACCCCGAATACCAAGAAATATTACATAGGAATAACTACCTTAGATTTTAAAACCCGATACTATGACCACAAAAGTACCTTTAAAAATAAAAAAAAACATCGTATAAAAACAACACTAGTGAATAAATACTGGGAACTCAAAGAAAGCGGACATTCGCCGGTAGTCGAATGGAAAATAATGAGACAAGCTACCACGTGCAGACATTTAGACGATCCATGTAAATAATGGCTCCATGAAAAATTTGCTATCCTGTACTTTAAAGAACCTCAAATCTATTAAACTGTAGACGAGAAATAGCAAACAACTGTGTTCACAAAATAAAACTTACTCTAGGATAGCGATACAAAATAGCTTTAAAACTAACAATAACAATAGAAAACAAACAAATAAATAAATTAAATAAACATGAATATACATAAACGATCACACATATATGTATATATATGTATATATGTGTGCATGTGTGTATGTGCACATAGGTATATTCATATATATATATATAAAAGGAGAGAAAAGACCTACCTTAAACCACTAACCTAGTTCTAAAACAGATCCTTTGTTCGATAAAATGCATGCCCATTGGCTGATAGGAGGGGGAGCGGTGGATACTAGAAAGCTGATTGGCTTACTAGAAATCCTCAACATATATAAAAACAAGAAGCAACCACAAAATTCGCGCATAAGCCTGACGAATCCTACAGTGGAAGAAATGCAGAATATTCAGTGTAGCTTAATCGCCATATATATTTTATAAATTACTATATATATATATATATATATATATATATATATATATATATATATATAGGTGATGTTCTTGTCTCTCATTTCTGTCAGAAACTGGCTGATGCAACGCCATATTTGTCGGCATACGAATACTTGCACATCCTTCTTGATTTATTGTTAGGGATATATTAATATAATTATTTCGAACATTTCGCATGCTTTCTCATATACAAAAAAAAATTAATAGACACAAAATCGTTCACTTTATTAAATGAAATATTCTCAAGAGAAAATTTGCACTAATATATATATATATATATGTGTATATATATATATATATATATATATATATATATATATAGATGTGTGTATATATATGTGTGCGTGTGTGTGTAGCTGTTTGTGACTTTCCGTTGTGTGTTTGCGTATATGGAATTTACATTCAATCACTTTTTCTTTATTTTCTCCTTGGTGTTATTTTTTAACAAAACTGTTTTGGGGCAATTACCCTTTTGAACGAAAACCATCACTTACCTCCTATCCCTCTCATTCGTTCTGTATATGTGTATTGAAAAGTCAAATAGATCAGGAGAAGGAAAAGCCAGTGAAAAGCACACATCGCTTATTACACATGACAAAAGTAGTTCCAAAAATGTTTTTACGTATAAACAAACGAGTCAATAATTTAAGAGTTTTAGACAACAAAAACATGAATTTCGTACGTATTCGGTTTGTCAGTTTATTAGCAAAGTACGAATCGATAACCTTAGAATCGAGCAGTGTACCTAATGAGATAGACCTGTTTTCAATAACATGATTTGCAAAAAGACATTTTCTATAGAATAAATGTTATATATATATATATATATATATATATATATATATATATATATATATATAATGCGCGACTATATTTAGGTATATATATATATATATATATATATATATATATATATATATATATATACAGGCGCGACTATATTTAGGTATATATATATATATATATATATTTATATATATATGTATATATATGCATATATATACTTCAATATATGCATACATATATATTTATATATGCGTGTTCATGTGCCTGTATATATATGTATTTATATATGTGTGTACATGTGCCTGTATATATATATATATAAACATAATTGTTGTAATTTTAGAACAAAATGTTAGTCGCTAATGATTTGCAAGAATCGAGTTCCGGTATAAAATATTGACATTTTAAAAAGGAACAAAAAGAGATAATATACAAATAACATACTTCGAAAATTCATAATACCACGGCAAACGTAAACAGCATATGACTTTAAGAAAAACATACCAAGATGGAAAAATTTAAGGTGAATAATGAAAGAAGTGTACGATGGAGATAAGTGGGAATAGCAGAAAATTAGAGAGAATGATCGGAGAAGATTAAGGATATGTAGATGAATAATTATTAATATAGTATAACGCCATTTAGTATTTGCTGCAAAGAAGGACGCTTCCCTCTATCGGGCTAGAAGATTACTCACACGAGAGAGTATCCTGTACATCTACCAGGCCACCATTCGCCCATGCATGGAGTATTGTTGCCATATCTTGACTGGCGCATCTACCTCTTGCCTTTTCCCAATTGGACTGGGCACAGAAAACAGTTTTCGATCTAATAGTTCAACTTTGGCAACTAAGCTTCAACCCTTGTCCCGTCGCCGCAATATTGCATCTCTGTGCTGGTTTGACAAATATTTTAATGGAATATGCTCTTATGAAATCGATGCACTTCTGCTCCTTCGGTGTAGATATCTCCGACAACCCCGCTTAGCAACAAAATCTATTCCTATTCAGTCCTGAGCTCCCTAAATACCAGGGAGTTTTCTTTCCTTTAACAGGTAGACTTTGAACTTCTCTTTCTGCTCCTGCTTTCTTGACTGTACTGCTATGCATAAAATAAATGTAACGTAAACAAACATGTTGCTTATTTTTTTATAGGCATGGTCCTTAATAGTATAGCCCCTTATGTTCAAGTAGCAGTATGCCTTATTATGAGTGAACGTTAGTAAAAAAAAAAACAAAAAAAAACAACATATCAACAAAACTACTATTAGTACTACTACCAATAATAATAAAAAGAAGAAAGTGAAGATAAAGGAGAAAACTGAAAATAAGAAGGGGAAATGGAAAGCGAAAGTTAGGAAAACAAAAGCAGAATTAGAAAGGGGGTACAAATAAACAGCAAAAGAATAAAAATTAACTAAGAGGAAACAAAACGAAGAAGACAAGAAAAGAGAAAATATCTAGGATGAAAGGATAAAGTAGTAACGGAGGAAGAAAGATGGTCTCAAAAAAATGACTAGTAGTTTTCGAAAAGAATTAACATATTGAATAAAAATGAGAAAGAAAAAAAAAACGGAGATGGCTAAAAACGTCAGCTACAACAACCGTTAGAGCAACGTCGTCCAAATGATTGTAAAACGGTAAAGTAATTAGGAGACAAAAACGAAACATGGGAAGACGTTTCCTCGATTGATCATTAGGCTGGGAACATGAAGTAATTGCGGTTGAAAATAGATTATACGCCCTTGCCCATTATTGGTTAGATAATAAATTGAGGGAGAGTTACCTATGGCATCATTGATCGCAGAAATAACATGAAGCTGTCAAGGACATTTATTAATGTCATTTATATAATCGCATCTTACATAAGTAAAGGTAAATAACTAATAAAAAATATAAACAGTTTACAAGATGTAAGTTGTAAGTTAATTTAATACTGTAACTGTTTGAATTGCACGAGTCTTTGTTTACCTCAAACGGAAATAAATATCTAAAAAAGAAAGCAAAAGTAAAGTAAGCACTATATATATATATATATATATATATATATATATATATATATATAAGTGAAATTGTCTGTAGGTATGTGTCTCTGTGTGTACATTTCACTACCAAACAACTCTGTCAATTTTAAGTCTACACTCTACAGATTTAACATAAGGTGTATTGCGATTATAAAAATATTGTAATCAGTTTTCACCCAGAAATTTGGCTGTCAATTAATCAAAGTTTAACGATTTGACTTTTGAAAAGTTTACTTAACTCCTACGCAAATTTTAGGTCTAAACACTTGCAATTTTCGATGTAGGTTACTTACAAATGAATCACACATTTTAATTTGATTTAAGGCCAAAACAACAAACGTAAGGGGAAAAAATCTGGATCAAATTAGAAAAATTGACCTCTTCGATTTCTACCAAATTACTCAGACAATTTTTGGTCTAAGCATTTGAAATTTTACATAAAATGCATTCAGACATAGAGAATTTTTTTTATTGGCTTTCGGTCGCAAATTTAGCTGCCAAAGTATAAATATTTGACTTTTGCAGTCTCTAGAAGACTATTGAGCCAGATGTGAGTCTAAACATTTAAACTTTTACATAAAGGTTATTTACACATGCAGCGAGCTTTTTTTAAAAATCAGTTTTAGGGGAAAAAATTGGACGTCAAGGGTCAAAGTTGAAAGAGTTGGCATTTGCAGTAGCTCCCAAACTACTTCGACTATTTTGGGTCTAAACACTTGAAATTTTAGATTTAGGTTACCTGGATATGAGTAAAGCATTTTAATATATATATATATATATATATATATATATATATATATATATATATATATATGCACATAATCTATGACCAGTATATAGGGCCCGAGCAAATTTTAGCTGAACTGCTAGTATATATATATATATATATATATATATATATATATATATACATACATATATATATATATATATATATATATATATATATGAACAAATGATAATTAAACATGTTAAAAACATCTTGCAAAAGAGTTAAACACATTTAATTTTAAGCAGGAAGCACAGAAAATATGTTTTAACTGTTTTTGCAGATGTTTTTTAACATGTTTTATTTATCATTTGTTCATATTATAAGCTCTATTTCCTTTTCGGTTTTATTGAGCTTTTACATCTGGTTGAGATAACTTTACTTGTAAATATTATCTCTTTAATATTTATTATATATTTTAAGTTTACAATTTTTTATTAGCTTGGTAAACTTATTGTAATTTGTATTTCTTATATATATATATATATATATATATATATATATATATATATATATATATATATATATATATATATATACATAAAGCCGAATGTGTGTGTGTGTGTGTGTGTGGTCAGGAATAGGCTCCGATATAGTTGACTATTTAAAAAAAAACTTATTGTATATAATGATAGAAGATGTATCGAGACACATGAATTGGTATGTTTAATCTGGCAGAACGGGGGTTTATTAAAATTGTGGGGTCTGCGTTCGCGCATGGTCCACAAAGTATGGAAATAAAAAAATAAAAAAAAAACATGTTTACAAGTGTTTTTGATATAGATGCACATAAGTATACTTTGATAAGTATGTTTTAACTTAAATAAGGATAGTATAATAAAATTGTGGGGTTTGCGTTCACGCCTGGCCTCCATAGTATGGAAATAGGCACACACTTTAATAAAGACTTTTCATATTTATCTGCGTACGTATACTTTGATAATTATGTTTCAGTTTGAAGAAGTATGGTATAATAAAATATTGGGTGTTCGTTCGATCCTGACCTCCATAGAATGGAAATATGTCACAAAGTTTAACAAGGTTTTAATATAGATCCACAGAATATTGTTATAAGTGTTTCAGTGTGAACAAGTATGGTATAATAAATTATGGGGTTTATCTATTTAATTTTTTCTTTCATCATATTTTGCTTTGGTTTTGATACCCCCAAATTCGAAGCAATCTCTTTACAACCCTTCCTTTTCATAACCTATCATACTTTCATAAATCAAAGTCCATTGTCCGTATGCTGTTTTTGAACCCAGTCAACGACGGGAAGGTTTGCTAGTATATATATATATATATATATATATATATATATATATATATATATATATATATAACTTGATTTTTCCAAAAGTAGGGCAACCAATGAAATATAACGTGGTTAATACAAGAGTGCTCAATACGGAAGTATGTTTAGGATCCAGTTTTTACAGGGTACAATGAGGAATACGATGTTTTTGCGTCGATGGTTACGGTATTTGCCCCGCTTACTGTTTTATCCGTAATAGTATTTTATTATATGCTGTGCATTATATAATGTACTGTATTTTGTTACTATTTTTTATGTAGGGTATAAAATGTTGCTTAGGCCTCGCTATATGGCGATTTCACCTTACCATCCATTAAACGCATTCATGCCGTATCCCGGGTACTGCTGCAACTGACGACAATTGATTAAAAATTACTTGGGTACCTCAGCTAGAATCAAAATCATAACAC
This sequence comes from Euprymna scolopes, assembly GCF_053919585.1. Lineage (NCBI taxonomy): Eukaryota > Metazoa > Mollusca > Cephalopoda > Sepiida > Sepiolidae > Euprymna > Euprymna scolopes. The sequence continues at coordinate 38,574,664 of NC_136499.1, forward strand.
TTAGCCTTGCAATCAGGTTCCCGCCCGACAGATCGATACAACAAATTTTAAATTAAAATACTTCTAGCTATTAGTAAACATTCGCTTGCGCAAATGTAATAGAGGTATGTGTACAACTGGAATTGAAAATTTTGCATTTCATCTTGTTGACTTCTGTACGCGTTATAGACTTTTACAAACAATGATTTAGCTCGTTATAAACCCTGTCTGGTGTATGATTACTATTTCCTGTAAATTTCATCGTTATGTGACCAGTTGTTTAGGAGTTTATCGGTTAAATATTTTCAGAGACACATATATATATATGCATAAAGCTACTATTTTATGTATATAGATTAATCGAAAATACAGGCAATAACATTTTATTACGTCACAACAAAAATATAAATAAAATATCATTTTTTCATAATTAAAATACCTGGTTAAAATATTGGATGTTTTTTGCAACTCGCAAAAATAAATTGTGGAATAGTTATTTACGACAGTAATGAACTAACTACGAGACTTTAATTCAATGCGTTAGTGAAATCTGATTAATAGTCCATGTATTGAAAACTGTGGCAATAATATATCAAAAATAATTTCCTCAATATATATATATATATATATATATATATATATATATATATATATACACACATATATATGTGTGTGTGTGTGTGAGAGTATAAACAAAGAATCACGAGTTACCCCCTTTAACTAAAATAAAAGAAACACAAACTGTTAACCAATTAATAAGATAGATTAATTACTTCCCTTGTAGCAATCGAGACTAACCGATTCGACCGGAAACCATGCCAATTATGAACAAAGTAGGACAACATTAATTTAAACATACATTTACTAAAATACATTAAACAAAAAAATTAAAAAAATAGAAAATTACTATCAAACTAAAATAGAATATATAGATATAGAGATAAGCTTTAGTTAAATAAAAATGAACATCAATATAAACAATATATGCGGTTCTGCATTCCTTCAAAGAGGATAGATGCTCCATCCGTTAGGAGCGTCTCGCCGTCCGCACTATACAGTTAACTCGGGACGCGATGCCTGGGGCAATACACTGTCTCGAGGGCTTCATAAAAACCTCTGTAGTCACTAGCGTGTGTGTACTGCTGCGTCCTCACAAAGAGGTTGAACCACCACTCGTTCTTTAAGATTCTAAGCTTGCGCTGGAGGTTGCTGTAGATGTGACGGAAGGCTGCTCCCATCAACGGACAGGACGAACGAGCTGATCTCTTCATCTCATACAATTCTCGTATTTCTTCAGCATTTTCATCAAACCAAACCCGGTTCTTTTTAGTGGTAAACCCCAGGACCTCCTTAGATGTCGACAGGATGACTGTTTTTAGTTAGTTCCAGAGTCGCCCAGGTGAGGGAACTTCCTCTGGGCCGCTGACGTTTTTTAGCTTCGACTGTAAGCTTGCCTGGAAGACAGTTCTCACTTCAGATGATTGTGGTTTGCTAAGCTTGTACGTTTTCCTGAGTGGCTCTCCCTTCCGCGTTGTAGGTTTGAAGTGCAGCCGGATTTTGCAACGCGCTAGGCGGTGGTCAGTATGCCATTTAGCACTGGGCATCACCCGGGTGTGTAAGACAGATCTGCGGTCTCTTTGGCGTACTAGAATGTAACAGTGATCATTTTACATCTGTCGTTTTCACCCCTTTCCCATCGCTACAGGGCTTGATAAAGTTAGTGACAAGTGAACGTGGACGGGTCCTTTAAGCCTGTGCAATGGATTGTTATGGATGAAATGCAGAGTGCGCGGTACTGGTCCGAACCTTTACACTCATGGCTTATCCGTCATGACCCAGTGAGCTAGGAGTCACAGCGAGGTTCTGAGGTCGTAGGTTTTACGTTAGACTGTCCTTGTCCTAGCCTCTGGCCCAAAAACCTTCCCCGGAGGCACGGGGAACATATTAGCGAATGAGATCAACATGGAGGCCATGCCGGTGACCTCAGATGAAGTTCGTACGCCCAGTGGGACAATATACACTTTATTTGGTTTTACATAAGACTTTATTAATTGCTATACAGTGATGAGCATGTTTCGGTTAGCTAGCTACTTGTAACTAGAGCATGCTTTAGCCGATACAGAATTATTGAAAGCAAAGTATATGCTATATCGCCTGAAGAGGTCTCTAGTTACTAGTATTTTGCTGACCTAAACATGCTCATGAGAGGGTAGCAGCATATTAATGCTTATGTAAAGACAAATAAAAACATAATCTGATCTACTTTGGCATTGACACTCTTGTATTAACCTCTTTACAGTTAAAGTTTAATTAACCTCTGGAAAACAATAACATCATATTATATATATATATATATATATATATATATATATATATATATATATATATATATATATATATACAAGCATGGGTGCCTGGCGTTGCTCGGGTATTTGGAGGTGTATGTTGAGCAATAAAAGAGGTCATTTCTTTAAACTTTGGACCCTATTTTGATCCCTTAACATTTATCGGTTTGGACTCAACCTAAGTTATTAAGTTAGATCCATGTCCAAGGAACCTATATCTGAAATGTCAAGTGTTTAGACCCAAAATTATCGGAGGAGTAAGGTACAGTCCTCAAAAGACAAATCTTTGAACTTTCACTCCTTAATCGTAAAATTTCTGGTCAAAAACCAATCACATCGATTTTCCCAAATCTCAGTACCCTGTATATCAAATTTCGAGTCTGTAGACTTAATATTTACAGAGTTATTGCGTATGGAAATGTACACACAGACACACAGACATACAGATACACAGACAGACAGACACTTTCACTTATATATATATGTATATATATATATATAGAGAGAGAGAGAGAGAAAGAGAGAGAGAGATTTCAATTTGAAAATAAAAATATTAATAGTTATATATTAATCTATCTGGAATAAAATGCTCAGTGTTCAGATAGAGCATTAATGGATGCAGAGAGTTAAAATTATTAAATTATGATTTTTCAAAATTAAAAGATGAAATACAAAAACATTTAAGTTTTTCCTTATTTTATTTTACTAAAGAGTCACCACTTATCAAGGCCCGAAAGCTACTCGATGATAAGTGTTAGGAAATGTAAATTGGTAGTGTAGTAATCGTGTTAATTGGATAGAATCTGATAATTCAATTTTTTTTTAAGTCGACTTTCCTTCAGAGAGAAATTCGTTACTAAAGGCTTTTTATATAGACTTGCTATAATATCGCTAAAGTGAACGTGAAACAAAAACGTTTCGATTACTGAGACTTTTTTTCACTTGAGTCACTCTTAGAATCTCTGTCAATATAACCTCTTTTTCAATCAGTCACTGTTGAACTCGTGATTCAGCAAACGTCCCTTGCAAAACGAACAAACAAGTCCTATGGTTTTCTGTTGGATTTATGTGCAATCATCGGTAAGAACACAATTACGAAATATATAATGCTTGTGCCATGTCAAGGACGACAGAAAGAATGAAATCTATAAAATACTGCTCGAAATAGCAAACAGATTCGTATATTAGACATAAAGATTCTAGAATTCGACAGCAAGCAGCTGGGGAGTCTTAGAGGCTATAACAACTTCAACCTTTTAAGAATAATATCTAAGATTAACAAATTTATCGCGATAATCCACAAAATAAAATTATTTATCATCATCTGGACCATTATTAAATGTAAAATGAAAGAAGTAAAAAAATAGAAAAGAAGGAAAACTATTTTTTGTAACTTCCTGTCAAATTGCAATGGATTAAACTCTCTTATATTTATATGTATTCTGTTGCAAATGTATCAATCAGAACATGTCCACATTGAAAATCTGTGGTTTAATCTTTACCTTATGTAAGTTTGCAATTGTTTTTAATATTAAACAAAAAATTATTTCAGGACTAGCCGATTTTCGTTGTTGTTATTTTGACAGAAACATGTTGATAAGTTTGACGTTGTTATCTCAATCAGCTGCTACACTTTCCTAACTAAGCTTCTGTATAAGTGTAATGAAGCAGAGAGTAGATTCATTGAACTTCTGACATTGATAATCAGCAAGACGTTAACAGTATCGACGAGTCTATCAGGCATGTGTACGCAAAGACATGATGTAAGAGTTACCGATGGGTTTCTTTGATGGGAGTCTTAACGACATAACCTCAGAGGAAAATTAAATCTGCAGAATATTGCAAAGTGTGTGCAGAACAGGATACTTCGTGTGTGTGGCAACGTTAAAAGAATCTACGAAATTATATTGTTAGAGCGAAAACAGTTGTGAATGCAAAGAGAAGAAAACAACGATGGTGATGATGATGATGGCGCTGATGGTGATGGTGATGATGACGACGACGACGACGACGACGATGATGATGATGATGATGATGATGATGATGATGATGATGATGATGATGATGATGATGGTGGTGGTGGTGGTGGGGGTGGTGGTGGTGGTGGTGGTGGTGGCGACGACGACGACGGCGACGATGATGATTTTATTCGTATCTCTGTTTTGTTTTCTGTTATACAGGTGTGCTTTCACATACAGATGTAATAATTGAAACCGTACCAACAAGATTATTATATTTTCTTAAACTATGTGTCATTCTCTTGTTGATTTTTTATATAGGGATTATCACTTATCAAGGCCAAGAGGCCACTCGAGGATAAGGGTTAAAGAGTGTACAGTAGAAATTGGACAATATAGTAATCGTTAGTAATGAAAATTCGGTAAATTTGTTAACTTATATGGAACGGCTCATCAAGAACTTGTTTACGTTAGACTTGAAGACAATCATATTGTAGTCAGCTGGAAAGCAGGAAAACGGAAGACAGGTTTAGGTTTAGACACAGATAAAGAGTGGTGGACTTATTGATAGTGTTTTCAGCTAGAGTGTTTCTTGTGAAACTTTGGCGAGGGGGCCATAGACTGAAGCTCAGTCGAACACTTGCCATGAAAATAAGGATACGGCAGAGACAAACTCGCAACATCTCTTTTGTGAGATAGAGGTTTCAAGGAAGAGAAAAGGATATCTCCTCTGAAGTATATTTTGAATTCTATCAAGGCAGGACAAGTCCTTTCTAGCAGCTCCTGCCCAGATGTGACAACAGTATTCTATCCTTGGACGTAACTGGCTCTTATATAAATAGAGAATAGCATCAGCAGTGAGATATCTACTGGATCGATAGAATGATCCCACCATTTTCTAGTGGCCTTGGCAACGGATTTAATGTATGTGTTCCATTTCAGATCAAGAGTAAGAGTGAAGCCCAGAAGCTTGTCAAAACTTGACGTCTCCTTAAGATGAGAGCCATGCATTTCAATTGATGCCACAGAACGTTGATGATGTAAAGAGAGAAGCTTGGTTTTAGATGCATTAAGAGTAATCAGCCACTCTTTTCCCTATTGTACCACGTGCTCAAGATCAGAGGAGAGAATCGGTGAGAACTTGGTCGTTTACTGTCTTAGATGTGCTACCATAAATGGTAGTGTCATCAGCATAAATGTCTACAAATCATGTAAGGATATAATTTGGAAGATCATTAATGTAGATCAGGAAAAGAGTTAGGCCCAGAATGGGCCCCTGAGGGACTCTAGCATTAATACTGTGAGTGTCTGATTTTTGCCCATCAACTACTACTCTTATGAACCTATCAGAAAGAAATGATTTAATAATAGGGAAGACATTTCCAGCTATACCATAGCTAGAGATCTTGAGAAGTAAACCTTTATGGCATACCCTATCAAAGGCCTTAGATATGTCAAGAGCAATTGCCCTAGAAAGGTTGCCTCCGTCGAGATATTTGCTAATCCTATGGGATATAACTGTAAGCATACCTGCTGTATATCTAGCAGAACGGAAACCATATTGTACGTCACTAAGAAGGTTATTTTTGCTGAGATCGTTGATTACTTCTGTATTTAACACAGATTCCAGCAACTTACTCTTGACTCACAGGAGACTTATTGGCCTGTACTGAGGGGGTGATGAGCGATCACCTGAATTCTTAAGTATAGGCCATACGGATGAGATTTTCCAGAGTGATGGGAAGCAATTCTCCTTAAGGCAACGTTTAAACAGTTTTCTAAGTATGGGCGCTGGTTCTGGTTGAAATGTTTTTATTACTATAATTGGAATATCGTCAGGGTCGGCTGCTTTACTGGAATCAAGGTTTTTGATTAGCTTGGCAACATCACGTACAGATATATCTATATCAAATAGCGTGTTTTTTGATACAGCATATCTATATCAAATATACAGCATATCTATATCAAATAGCGTGTTTTTTGATACAGCATATAAATCTAGAAAATTATCTCTGACAATCGAGCTCGGCATCAAGGTAGATAATGTGTGTTATAAAACTGTCCGTTTAGGTATTTAATACCCAAAGAGAAGACTTATCTGGCGTCTCTTTTTCGGCGACATACTTTCAAGACAAACCGTCCTGTACACGTCAACATCCAATAAACTATGATTCCGAAAGTTTTATTCGCCTCATCTAATTTTCAGGGAATAATCCTGAGTTTTATACTACAAACATTATTACTTAGTTTAATGTTATCGTGTCTCTATTTAATAAAAGATCGTGAAATTTTAGAATCAATTGATTCATCATAAAGAGCGGAATTAACATAACTTCAGTTTCTAATTATATCCTTTTAAAGCACCTTTTTTAAATTACATCTTCACCTCAAACAAGGCGCATTGCCAATTTGATTTATGGGGCTACTATTAGGGACAAAGGCTACAGGGATACTAGGTGGGTATTTGGGCAGCAAGATGCCGATTCACGTTACACTTGAACTTCTGTATGTCAGTACAGTTGGGGAAGCAGGAACCCGGAAGGGAATTCCAAAGTCTAGCGGTTCTGGGGAAGAAACTACTGAAGTAGAAGGCTCTCTTACATCTAGGGATCTCAACTGTGAAGGGGTGGGATTTTACTGCTTGTCGGGTTTGTTTGGGGTATTTACATTAAGGGGGTACAAGTGCTTGCAGTCCGTCGGAACATTCACGTTAAATTACTTGTAGAACAGGCAGAGGGATGCTACATTTCGTCGATAGGACATATGCTGAAGCTTGGATGGCAGTTCAAGACCTAATAAGTTGTCGACTCTCTTTTGAACTTTGTCTAGGAGTGAGAGACTAGTAGCAGATGCACCGACCCAAATATGACAACAATACTCCATACATGGGCGAATGCTGGCCTTATATATGTACAAGATACTTTCGGGCGTTAGTAGCTTTCTAGCACGGTAGAGAAAACCTACCTTTTTCGCAGCGGTTCTGGCAATGCTCTCAATGTAATTGTTCCCACTCGTGTTTCCTGTGAACGTTAGATGTGCTTCAGATAAAGAGTGTTTGGCCATTGCTGTTGGTGGTAGAGAAAGTTTCTTGTCGTTATTGAAGGAAACAAGTTTAGCCTTAAAACATTAACAAGAAAGAAGTCAAATGTATTTTCCTGATCGATACGATTAATAGACGAATCGCATATTTTTTTTTTATTTAAAGGTGTATACAATCTAGATTTTCAATTCTAGTAGATAATTTGCATAGGAATATTGACGTTAAAATTGCCTCCTCACTACTTGTATCGTAGAAAGTACAACCACCCATCACAGAAAATGCTATTGTAATTTGTTTTTTTTTTAAACTCCTGGTTCCTTTTACACAACCCCCTTTATGTTCGATTGGTTATCTGTTTCTCTTATAATAAGAAAGGTTTAATATTCAAAATGCAGCATACATCTTTAGTTGGTACTATGTCAATATGGAAGTTACGAAATTAAATTAAGGCTTTATAAAATATTACTTTTGTAAAAATAAAGCTTTCAGGAGAGAATCTTACCATGAGTTACTTATGCAGAAATATAGTGAAACGGTATATTTTTGTATTGAAATAAACTGTAGGTATAATGTAAGTATATTCCGAGCTAAATAACCTGGTGTTAAGTATCTTATCAGTTTCCAGTACCGTGTAAATAGTAATGCCTGTTTGCATGTCGTGTAGTCGGCAGTTAATCATGCATATCGAGCAGTGGGACCCTAGCGCTTGCAATGAGTTGAGTACTTTGCCACTTTAATTATTATATTTAATAAAATCGTATTCCAGCCTGTTTGTCCCTTTATTCACAATTTGATTAATACACAAAAGCTACACTGCTTCACAATGTCATCCTAAAAAAGACGCTTGTACACATTTAACCCATTATTATTTATATCTAATCCATCATCTATCTCTCTATATGTTACTATAATTGGGCAGAATTTTTCTGTCTAGTGTGTGTTTCATTGATGAGCAGGGGCATTACCTGTTTGTTTCTTTTGCAATCCATTGTTTTCTTTTCGACAGCCTATTAAAATACATATATATGCATATATATATATATATATATATATATATATATACGTATACGTATATATATGCGTATAACTTGAGTTCCTTCAGCTCTAATCGAAACCGAAGCCAAAACTTTTTGTTACAAAAAATGGAAATCTATAACGATTGAACTTCACTCACTCGGATGTAAGCCTGACATACAAAATACATAACACACACGCTATCCTATTAATAAAAATTAGTCAGACAAGTAGACGTGCGTGTGTATAGATACATGTAACCAGGTACGCATACTTTTATACAAGGTGCACATAAACATGCATACAACAAAGTACATTACAAAATATTTGTTTTATATTTGTAAATTATTTAAATGTTAATAATAACAATAATGTAATAATATAATATTGCTACGACAACAACAACAGCAACAATAATAGTAATAATAATAATAATGATAATAATAATGTACTTATATAACATTGCTACAACAACGACAACAATAATATTAATAATAATAATAATAATAATAATAATAATAAAATTACAACACTTACGATCGTCTAAAATACATCATAGCTAAAGAAACACTGAGTCCCCCTATAATCCCAAACCGACATTCGCTATGTCTATATCCGATGCGTGTTTTCCAGCTACTTTTTATCGTCTTCATTCTTTCTAATTAATTCAAGAAATAAGTCCGAGGTAAAACCTGTGTTTTAGAGGTGCTAGCATCATACTAACTTGCCAGCTACTAAATATATTAGGGGATCAGATTTCAAACCTTACCGTTATTATTTCGTTTCTTCATTACCATTGCTTTACAGCCCGCCATTACAGTTTAGCCTAGCAAACAATGACCACTTCCTTGATTTATGGCATTCCTGCCATTTTAATGACTCACACATTCTGGGCCTAACAGAACTGAGTTGGATCGGATACACTGAGAGCATTGCCAGGGCCGCTGCGAGGAAGGTGGGTTCTCTCTACTGTGCTAGAGGCCTGAAACTATCCTGTACCTCTATAACTCCATTATTCGCCCATATATGGAGTACTGTTCTTACATTTGGGCTGCTGCATCTGCTACTAGTCTCTCACTCCTGGACAGGGTTCAAAAGAGAATCGTTGGCTTGATATTTCTTGAACTTTCTTCTAAGCTTCAACCTCTGTCCCATCGACTGCATCCCCCTGTCTGTTATACAAGTATTTTAATGGCGAATGCCCGAGCAGCTTAAAGCAATTGTATTCCGTCGACGTAAATAATCCCGACAAGCTGCAAAATGCAACCCCTACACAGTAGATATCCCTAAATATAAGAAAGCGTTCTACTCCAATAGTTTCGTTCACAAGACTGCTAAACTTTGGAACACCTTTCCGGGATTCTGCTTCCCAAACTGTACTGACATGCAGAAGTTCAAGTGTAATGTGAATAGTCATCTTGCTGTGCATCTCACTACATAGTATCTCTGCAACTTATGCCCCCGATAGCAGCCCTTTACATCAAAGTTGCACTATTTGGAATGAAAACGGAATAAAAGGAAAAGAAAACATTCCTATTTCTGCGCGGCTATTACAGATAAGCTCAGCAGTGTCGAACTAGACAACTTTTGAAGAACGTTAATACGTTTTTCACTGTTCTACCCAACATAAATAAACACTTTCTTTTTTCTTTTACTTTTACGCGGGCGTTTTATTTAGCTGTCCAGGAAAAATGCAAAAGTATTGCAATTTGGAATGGTTTGCCAATAAACTTATATTTAGTTCGTGGACAGTCATTCATTTCAGTTAGGCTTCTTGAAAAAAAACAACAGGACATTGTCATCATAGTACAGTCTTCCGCTTTATTATTAGCCGCTTTCAAATTACATACACATTCTTTGATTATTACGATTTTCTTACGAGTATTGTTTTTACGTCTTTGTCTTTTCTTTTATTTTTGTTTTATCGTATTTTTCTTTGATTGTGTTTGACAGATAGCATCCGAGCGTTACTTTCTAAACATAACAAATATGTGTGGAAGAGAACATTCAGTACGGTAACTAATATTAAGATTGTTTATAACAACCGAAACTTACGATATGAATATAGTAAGCAAAAACAAAATCCATAGTTAACTTTTTTCTTGAATAATTTATATCGGTGTTCTGTACTTCTTTTAAATACATTTCTTTACTTAACCTCTGAACTAATGCTTTAGGACGAAAAATTACAACAATCACGCTCGTCTAAAAAAAAACATCATAGCGAAAGAAACATTGAGGCCCCTGTATAGTTCCAAATCGACATTCTCTATGTCTATATCCGATGCGTGTTTTCCAACTATTTTTATCGCCTTTATACTTTCTAATTAATTCATTAAATAAGTCCGAGGTAAAACATGTGTTTTAGAGGTGGTAGCATCATACGTACTCGCCAGCTACACTGCTACTAAATATTTGGGGGGGCAGATTTCAAACCTTACCGTTATTATTGCATTTCTTCATTACCATTGCTTTACAACCCGCCATTACAGTTTAGCCTAGCAAACAATGAACGCTTCCTTGATTTATAGCATTCCTGCATTTTGAATGACTTACAAACTACATTTATTAGCGGCACACTCTTCTCTACATTGCAAGGCATTATGGATTCCCTGATTATTCGAATCGACTACACACATCCAAACATCTGTTAAAACAATGCACCAATAACATTGGTTAAAAATACATTACCCGAAAGTGCTTCTTTCTAAACTTCTGGACCTAACAGAAATGAGTTGGATCGGATACACTGAGAGCATTGCCAGGGCAATTGCGAGGTAGGTGGGCTCTCTCTGCTGTGCCAGAGGCCTGAAACTATCCTCTACCTCTATAACTCCATTATTCGCCCAATGTATGGAATATTGTTGTTACATTTGTGCTGGTGCATCTGCTACTAGACTCTCGCTCCTGGACAGGGTTACAAAAGAAAATCGTCGGCTTGATAGTTCTTGAACTTTCATCTAAGCTTCAACCTCTGCCCCATCGATTGCATCCCCCTGTCTGTTATACAAGTATTTTAATGGTGAATACCCCGAACAGCTAACAGCACTTGTATTCCGTCGACGTAAATAATCCCGACAAGCTGCAAAATGCCACCACTACACAGTAGATATCCCTAAATGTATGCTTATACGGCCATAATTATTTTAAAAAATATGGATTGATAGCAAAACAAACAATTTCTCCAGTTTGTGTTGACATAACTAATTGTAGCCGATCATTTAGAAAAATTACAGACGTTCAGAAAAATGTAACTTATAACTTTCAAATGCATATAGATAATACGCATTTTTATTAGAATAAAATAAGATACGCATCAAGTGCGCTTGAAAACCAAATCACAATATAATATTAGGAAAATAAACAAATATTTTACTTGTTTCAAAGCTATAACATAAATATATTTCGGAGAAAAACTCCATCTTCAGTGTGTTGTTTTCTTTTTCTTCTTTTCTTCTTTCTCTCCATGTAGTAAAGTTGGAGACAGAAAAGTCTGTAAAGGGCCGCGTGTTGTATCTCAGCAGTTGTATTTTGAAATGTTGGAACAGTGCGTAGGCAACGCGAGACTAACGTCAAGGGTGTGGTTCCATATAAGAACGTTGCTCTGAAATATATTAATGTTATAAATTTCAAACAAGTAAAACATTTGTTTATTTTCCTCCTATTACGTTGTCATTTGGTTTCAAGCGCACTTGATGTTGCTTTTATTTTATTCAAGTTTAACCAACTTATTTTTTTTATTAGTTTTGGAACAAATTCCTTTATTTTATTACTTCATTTTGCTATATTTTTTGTTGATTATTTATGATTTCGTTTTTTGTTCGGTTCTGTAACCGATTCTAAATTATCCATCGTGCATTATTTAGCTTTATATACAACTAAAACTGCATTCGAAGTGTTGAAATCTCAATCAAATTAACCGATTAAATACAATGTGGCTAATTTATTGAAATAGTTAATCACTAATTATTTATTTATTCGTAAATAATTAAACTAACAAAACTTATTCTTAACTTGAGAAACTTTTATTTTTACAGAAATGTATAGAAGTCAATTAAATGCTGTGTTTATACTGAAACTTCACACAATTCTCATTTGACGCAAAATAATAACTTATTAAGGAATATATTTCACACTCTAAAAAATGTTTTATATATTTTTCTGCTGTCTGAACTTAAATTCTAAAGTTTACTAATTCACTTATGAATTTCTATTCTAATGCCGGAGGCTAGGGGAAGTGCGTCTGTTTTTTGTTGTTGTTGTTATTGTTGTTGTTTTGTTTGTTTTTTCACTGCAACGCCGTTCATGCGTACATTTTATTAACGTTTGTTGAATTTTACTAACTTTCTCGTTTTCTTTTTCAATCTTGGTTTTCAGTATTTATTTATTTTTATTTTTTGATGATTATAGAAACATTTCTTTATATTACATTTAGTATTTTGGGAAAAATTAGGAACAAAGCTTGCTTAATTCTATGCTAATATAGTTTATACAAGCCTACCCATTATTTCGAATTATATTGATATCATTAAAACGGAGTTAGTGGTCTTCTTTTGTAATTCTCCTGAATAAATTAATAACTTTTTTTTTTAATTGGTAACATCTATGATGTTTTATTTTCATCATAATATCAATAATAAATTTATGTTTTTGTACTTAAAACAATAATTTTTGTAAAGGTGTATTCGTTTAAAAAAAAACACTACATTTTCAGTAAAAGGTTTTGTTTTTTTTTATAATGGATCTATTATATTTCGTAATCATTAGCAAAAAAAACAGTCTCACTTTTAATAAATTTTTATTGATTTTCTGAGATTATGTGAATTATTTATTGACGAAAGGCCACGAACTATTTATTAATTTTAGGAATCGGCGATTCCTAGCACACATATTTACTAAATATACTTTTAGTTTACCTCTTTCTTTACACATAACAATAGAGTTTTTACGCTGTTAGTTTTTTTGGTTTTTTTTTACATTTGAAAAATGAACACATTCTAAGAAATAGGCGGATACGCATCTACGGTACCGTGTGAAATACGAACTTTATTAATTTTAAAATCCATTCTCAACATGGTAATACGGGTGGATTACTTACTATTTTTATATTTATCTAACAATCTAAATGTGTAATATGCAGAAATACCGTACAAGGTTAGCTTAGATCGAAAATACCATCCAAATATATTTTGCGCTTTACGGATCGAGATGAAATACTAACGAAACGCATTATCTCACAAAACTTAGCAGCAAGTGTGTATCCATTTCGCTCAACTAAACTACACACCCTTTTCACTGATAACAATAGATTCCTTTTGGAAATACATACGTCCCCTAGTGCCAGATAATCATATTTTTCAGGTCTAATGGTACAGAATCCTGTCGATAACTTATTTTTGGTTATTTTTCTAATACTTGCTTAACAGACAATTCATTTGCTTCAGCATTCAATTTTTAATATAGTATTTTTTATTAAATTGTGGCACTATTTCTTTATTAAATCGTGGCACTATTTCTTTATTAAATCGTGGCACTATTTTCTTATTAAATTGTGGCACTATTTCTTTATTAAATCGTGGCACTATTTTCTTATTAAATTGTGGCACTATTTCTTTATTAAATTGTTGCACTATTTTTTATTAAATTGTGGCACCATTTTTTTAATAAATTGTGGCACTATTTTTTTCTATTAAATTGTGGCACTATTTTTTTTATTAAATTGTGGCACTATTTCTTTGTACCAGTGTTTCTAACACACTCTGCAGCATGACCGAGTGATTATTTGGCCATGTACGGAGAGATACAAATAAATCCCTTCCCAAAATTCCCTTCCTATCTTTCTCTCTCTTTCCTGCACGACCATCATGAAGTGAAGACACATATTCTATCTCTCCGTAAATGGGGGGGGGGGCACCCCTCCCTAAATACCAGTTCGGTTAGTTAGCTTTTTAAAAGCCTATTGTTCAGTTTTTAATTGTTAAAGTTTTTGTAATATGTATTTTGTAAAATAAAATAGTTAGTTATGCTTTATAATTATTACAATTGTGTCGCGTGTCGTTTTTGTTGTGTCTGCCATAACTGCCTTCATAAATGCTTTCATTGAACAACGAAACGGTCCGGAAAATGAAGAAAGAAAATTCAAGTCAGAACGCAACCGGGTGAAGAAACCATCCAGAGAAGAAGGAGCCATCCAGCACATCCAACATCTCAGGTATGATTTTCTTCGCATAGACCCTAATGGCGGCCATCTTCATATCTTCACGTGACCGCTTTACGACATTTACTATAACACGTCTGTCGGTCACACCTCATTGACCGGTGGGTAGTAGTACAAAATCATTTCAACAATTTATTCCTAGTCACTATCTCATGTGAGTCATATGCAATGATTCAGCATATAATCATATTTTTATTAGTGTTTGTAAAGAGCAGATTCAGAAAGAATAATATTGTCTCACTTAATAGTGCTTATTTCG